>NC_083099.1:33089976-33464163 GCF_949774975.1 Lagenorhynchus albirostris
TGAACTTGTGAGCATTTCAACTCATCAAGACAACAAATCAATCTATAACACCTTGAGGATTTTCTCCAGGTTGAAGCAAAAAGTGCACCCATGACAAACTTCCTCTGTGATAAGGTATCCCCACCTGCCTCAGGCTGTGGCACATAGATTGCACGTGCACACACACACCTTTGTGTGTGTGTGTGTACAGTTCTGTCAATATACCCCTCCCCTTATGCTATTTTGAGTTACACAGAAGGAAGTAATTTCAGAGGTAACAGTCAGAAGTCAATTCAATAGTGTCAATTTGAATCTAAATGAGAGACAACTCCAGTATTTCAGAAAACTCTAGATCCTTATATAGTAAGTATATTCAAAATACACAATGGCCCTAAATTTTTAAAATGTATTTGATCAACTTCTTATACATTTTCTCTTACCGTTAACAGACCACCACTTCTGTATACCAGATCTCACTAATTTGGTCATCTTCTTTTTCCTTAAACTCCCAAATCAATTTCCATATCATGCTGAGGATTGTTGCATTAATCTGAATTCATCTTTCCCAAACAGTAGATCTCTGTTCTAGCAACTCTAGTCTCCATGAGAGACATTGGGGAGTGGGGTGGGCATGGGGGTATAATGGAACTGTTCTATATCTTGACTGTGGTGGTGTTCGTTACAAAATTCTGTGTTTTTGTCAAAACTCATAGACAAAATGCATTCTGTGCATTCAAATGAATGGATTTTACTTGTATATAAATTATACTTCAATAAAGCTAGCTTACATTTAAAAAGTGCTCTGAAATTAGATTGATTCCATTCACATGAAATTCTAAATCAGACAAAACTAACCTACAGCAAGGTCCTCAACCCTGGTACAGCCTCCCTGTTGGGCTGCATGGGTTTTTGTTGTGGGCGGGACCAGCTGCAGGGCCAGTTGCAGAGGACGCAGCTCTTTGAATAGGCCCTATGTTTGGCTTAATACTCTGCTGTCACCATCTTGAATTTCTTAATAATTTGCTCTTTGAACTTGTGTTTTGTAAGTGAAATCAGAAGGAACAATGGAACATGTATGTGTACAGAGGAGGTACACTAGGTGTCTTGTGTGTATGTGTGAGCTCAGGTCCACGAGCATGGCAAGCAGCAAGCAATGAGAGCAGAGGCCAGTTGGCCTGTGCATTGTCCACACCTGCTGTGGGACCCCAAAGACGAGTCCAGGGCCAAGAGACTGGGGCCCAGAATGTTGGCAGTGACAGCAGAAATAGCAGAAGCTGTAGCAGTGGTGGTGGCCCAGGAGAGGAAGGGTTTCACATGGGATTAGCACCAGGACTTTCAGTGGGAGAACAGCTTGCCTGTCCATCTCCAGAGCCCATGTTTACATCATTTGCA
This sequence comes from Lagenorhynchus albirostris, assembly GCF_949774975.1. Classification (NCBI taxonomy): domain Eukaryota; kingdom Metazoa; phylum Chordata; class Mammalia; order Artiodactyla; family Delphinidae; genus Lagenorhynchus; species Lagenorhynchus albirostris. Next base: position 33,091,348 of record NC_083099.1, read on the forward strand.
CAAATGTTAACTCTCCAGACTAAGCACCATCACAAGAACTGCTGGCACTCAGGCAGTAAACTTTGTCAGTAAATTATAATAAAATAAAAGCATACAGAGTGGACATTGCAATAAAGCATATTAGGGAGTTATTTGACATTGCAATAAAGCATATTAGGGAGTCATTAGACATTAGGGAGTCTCTGGTTTTGAAAACTGCTGTAACATTGGGAAACAAATATCCACAGGCTTAGAAATAGAAATTAAATTTAAAATTGTTGCATTTTATGGCAAAGAAAACTGTTTTTATATGATGCTTCAAATGAGCTAATTATTAATGAGGAAAATACTTTTTAAATTAATTTTTCTTTGTAAATGAAAATACAGCAATAGAATACATAAACAAACATTTAAAAAATTTACTGGAGTATAGTTAATTTACAATGTTGTATTAATTTCAGTTGTACAGCAAAGTGATTCAGTTATACACATAAATATATTCATTCTTTTTCAGATTCTTTTTCCATATAGGATATTGCAGAAATATTGAGTATTGTGCTATACAGTAGGTCGTTATCTATTTTACATATAGATAAAATATATCTATATTTTAGTGTGTATATGTTAATCCCAAGCTCCTAATTTATCCCTCTCCTCCATGTTTCCCCTTTGGTAACCATAAGTTTGTTTTCGAAATCTGTGAGTCTGTTCCTGTTTTGTAAATAAGTTCATTTATATCATTTTTTAAATGTAGACGCAAAATACAAGTGATATCATATATTTGTCTTTCACTGTCTGACTTACTTAGTATGATAATCTCTAGATCCATCCAGGTTCCTGCAAATGGCATTATTTTGTTCTTTTTTATGGCTGAGTAATATTCCATTGTATATATTTATGTACTACATAGTCTTTATCCATTTTAAATTATATACAAATCATGAAGCCATTTTCAATTTCTACAAGTTACAGAAAATGTCAGAGGAAATATTAGAATGCCATTGTATAAATTTACGTTTAAAAATAAATTCAGACTTAGATGAAACTAATTTGTATGAAGAGTTCAATCTTTTTAGAAAAATTCTTCCATAAGAATCATCAACAGAAAGATATTTAACTTTTCTCAGAATTAAAAATTATCAAAAATTATTTGCAACCTTGCATTTGCCGAGTTATTGATGTCACTTTGAATTATATTGATTCAAAATGAAGTTGCTAAAAGTATAAATTCTGGTGACCTATCAAATGAATTTGTGGAAAAGCAAGCCCCCAAAATCTCATGCTCAACCAACATACCACATTAATAAAGTATATTAGTTATTTGTTTTATAAAATTACAACACCAAAATCAGGAGAAATGCCTGCAATTGGAAATTGTGACTCTATTGGTGAAGACTTACAGGGTTTATAAAATGAGGCGGCAAGAGCCATAATCTATGCCAGTGACATATTCCAACTCCAAATGAAGCCTCTTGTGTTGCTGAGGAAAGTCCAGCTTAGAAACCATAGCTGGCACATCTACCTTTGGTGAGAACACAAGTCACATCAGCAGCAGGTGAACCTTTCCATACACCACCAGGCAGTTTTTAAATAGGTTTTGGTCGGGCTCAACAATTTCTCTGGTTTAGTTTGGCTTTGTCTTCCTTGAAACTGAGGCCTAACCAGTGACTGCAATGATGAAAACCTTCATTATTCATCTGGCCAGAGCTCCATCTTGTATGTCAATAGGTTAGCAACCACATTTTATAGCACATAAAACATAGGACAGAGAGCCAGAAAACGCACATTAAACAGTCATTTCATGATTCACCCCAAAGCAGTGGTGTGACTGAAAATTTTCCCTAATTGGCATGTTTTTACTTTTAATTTTTGTAGAACAAAAATGGCATTAGCTTTATTGTTTCATAAACAGTAATATATGTCAGGTGTAGAAAAAGTCAATACAAAAATATTTAGAGGAAAAAAAAAGCCATTGGAACATTTTCTCCAATAATTACTTTCAGTGTTTTTCTAGGCATATATTTTTTTTACAACTCTGAGAAAATAAGCTATTATATTTTAACCAGCTTTTCCACTTAGTATACTGTGGTCATCTTTCCATGTCAATCACTGTACCTCTCTATTATTATTTTTAATAACTGAGTGGATATATGATAAATATTTATCAGGATTCATCATTAGACATTTAATTTGTTTTCTACTTCTCGTTAATACAAATAATGCTCCTGTGAACATCTTTACACATATGTCTGTATGCTTTTATTCAATCAATTCCTTAGAATAAATTTTTAGAAGTAGTATCCTCAGGTCAAAGCATACACAAATTTTAATTCTCACACATTTTTCCAAATTGCTCTCCAAATGGTAATGCCCTTTATAGTCCTACCAATAAGTTTTCCCTAAATCCTCAGGAACACTGAGCATTCTCATCTTTTTAACCTTTATCAATCTGATAAAGGGGAATAATATTTCATGGTTGTTTTAGTTTCTGTTACTATTCATTTTGTTATTAGTAAACTGAACACTTGATAATTTATTGAATATTTGTGTGATTTTTTCTTTTCATTTCCTTATTCAGTTTATCTATAAAATTTATTTATTCAGAATAAATAGTGTAATTTTCACAAAAAGGGTAGATTTTGTTAATGGGTCATTTCATGTGTCCCTGTATTTATCCACTCTTCCCTGCCCTCACTCTCAGCAGATGATCAAACTCCATCCATCTCCTAGGCTTTCCCCCTACAAATTAGCCTACATCTGTGCCCATCTTTTCTTCCCACAGCTGTTTCCAATGGAATGGTCAGTCTGAAGATCAGTACCTCACCTGTGTTCCTCCCATCCGCCCTCCCCCAGGACTTCATCCCCCCACTTTGTTTCCAATCTCTTTCCATCAGCATTTCAACACATACAAGTCATTACCATCCTTAAAACTCTAAAACCTGTTCCCAACTTTCTTCTTTCTCGACTAACTACTCTCTCTTTTATCCCATCAGAGCCTTCAAATTATTTAAAAAGAGCTGTTTACGCTTACTCTTTCAATTTCCCATGCAATCCAGTTACCTTGCCAATTACTACAACATCTGTATCCCGACACTCCTAAGAGTGCTTGGCCTTTTGGAAGTGCTAAAAAATAAATTATTAAATGATTGAATAAATCTGGTTGTCCATGCTGAAAACATGCATCCTTAAACCTTCCTTCTACTTACTCCTTCATTCAGTCCATCCCCAAGTTTTTCAATTGATACTCCTTAAAGAGCACTGGTATCTGTTACCTTCTCTTCATTCTCACTGTCATTACCTTAGTTCTAGTTCAAACTACTGGCATCCTTCACCTTGATTACTGTTACAGCTCCTTAACAGGTCGGGCCCAGCTCCAGGTGTCTCAGAACACAGCAGCTTGAATGACCTTTCACAATATTCCTTCCTTGCTTAAAAATGCCACTTCATGTATTCCCACAGACTCCAGTATTACATGCAAGCTCCTTACCACAGTATATACTTCATGGCCTTGCACTGCTCACCCATCAGAGTCTATATTCAAAACATACTTAATTGTAATTTCCAAAACGGGCTGTTTTTTCTCTTGCCTCTAGAAATTTGTACCTGCCCCTCCTTTTGCCCAGCTGCCCTTCGCCTCCAATCTTTCATTCTTTTTACCTGGCAAACTCCTACTTGTTATTTCAACTCACTGATTCTGGGAAGCGTTCCCTGCTCCCCTGAGACTCAGGTGCCCCCATGTTTTCTCCACGACAGTCCATACTCACCTGTATAGCAACACTTAAGCCATTCTCTTTAACTATCTGTTTACTTGACAGGTCTATTGAATGAGTTGAATTAGACTTTTTCTCCCACGAATGCTTTTAAACATTGGCAGATCTCCCTTCTTCCTGGTAACATCTGGGGCATATTCATTACTTTTAATATCTTCAGGCAACAAAGAGCAGTCTTGTTTTCAGACATTAAGAAATGCAGTTAAATGATCAGGTCATTTAAGATGGTTGTTCTCTTGCTCTCTGTACATCCCCTGCTTGACCAGGCCCTGCTTCATTCACATGACTATCCAATACTCTTAATTATAGGGCTTAATCAGTAACTGCTTATGTGCTTCCCACGGCCCCAGTTGCTGGTTTGCCTGCTAACTGTGAGCCAACCTGACATCAATTCCCTCTATAAACAGTAGCCTCCTCCCCTGAGTAGACGATTGCTGCCATGTCCTTCTTGCCATCGACTGTTCATGGTGAGGTGTCACTCCAGAACCTTTGCTGTGGGCGGGTAAGATTCTCTATCCAATAAACCATTGATGTCTCTGTCGATGTCTCTGGGCTCTTTCTTCAGTCTCAAGGCTGGGCAATTACAAAGCTTGCAGGCCTGCAGGCTGCAGCCCAACTGTAGTCAAATTCAATATCAGCATTTCCATCTTTCATCCAATTCTGTTTCCGCTTATAGTGCCTCCAAGACTGGGGTCAGGGAGAGGGATGAGAAGAAAAGAGGCAAAGTTCTATTTATCTAACTGGTGCTATTTGTAGCTCTCATTTGTCTATCGAATGCCCGCATGGAAATGCTGGCTGTATAATGAACACGTTGTAGATTCTTCAGTGATCTTTGTGGATATGACCTCACTAACTAGTCTAACACTAACATAACATTCACTATTCTGTGAACCTCTTCACTCCTCAGCTTCTGCATCCAGCAGAATAGCTCAGGTTCCCTCACCCTGCGGGTCAGCTGTCTGACCCTGGATCCTTTCAGGATGACTCCGGCTTGGCTGCCCTTCTGCAGAGGCTGCTCTGCCCACCAGTACACTTCTGTACCCTTGCCCTAGCAAACTCTGGAAGTGTGGGACATTCCCATTACGACCATCTCTCTTTTTAAAGGTCATTGCTGTTTCCTCCCCCACCCTCCAAATGAGACTTAGAACAGTCTCATTTGTTCTAAGTCTTAAGTCCAGGTGACGTATTTCTTTTCCTCCTGGCCCCCACAGCTCCAACTTGTCTTAAGGGGAGGCAGTAGGAATTTCCTTTTTCTCCCTAATGGGGAATGGAGGGGAATAGCCATAAAGCTCTCTACTCCTATAAATTAACTTCAAAGAAATTCTTTAAAAAAAACCAAAAAAGCGATCTAAGCTTATCTTATTTACGTCGAATTTAGATGAAAGACTAGGAGTCACAGGGTTGACTTTGCTATCTCGCAGCAGTTCCTGTGGAGATGGCCCTTGCCCTGTCTCTAATATGTAGGCACATTGAAGCAATAGGGAGAGTCCCATGTGACATGTTATGTTTGTCTTCCCTTGACGACTGGGCCTGTAGCTTCTTCAACCTCATATTCGCAATATTAGAGCTGAGTAGAGCTGCAATAGATTACAGGGAATGATAGCTAATTGCTATGCAATATGCATAGCATATTGCAATATGATAGCAATACGCTTTGCTACAGAAGTAGGGAATGACCAAGTCTCTTTGAAGACGTTAGGAAAGACTCATGCATATGAAATTTTCTTAAAAGTATCAATTAGTTTTTAAGGAAAGGTACAAAGTTTCCTTCTCTATTTTTGTTATTTTATTGTTTTGTAGAAGAACATAATGTTTTAAATTATCTACCATCATTTTAAAACATCAGAATTAATATTAGTGCTCATATCAAGCTTGTCTGAACTTAACATTTAAAACAGGAATGGTTTTAGCTTTAAGTAAATAATTATAAAATTCCAGTTCCAAAAGTTGTCTAGGGCCTTTCTTGGTTGGAAGTAAGAGAAGCCCCTTGGATTTAATTTTAGCTGAAAAAGTTTATTATAAAGATGACAGTGGTCATCATGGAACCAAAAGGCAAAACTTGCTGGATTTCAGGAACACACCGGAACCTGAGACTACTCCAGAATGCTCTGGTGAAGCCCCGAAATTCTCTCCCATTCTGTTTCCCAGCTTTTTATGTTCTGTAGTCCACACGGTTTAACAGCTACTGCTAATGGCTTCTGAGTCCACACATTACTGGTTTCACCATCCTTAATCCTGCTTGCTCTCAGTCTTAGTTCCAAATTGATCAGGTAACCCAGGTGCACCAGTCTAATCAACCAGGGCTGTGCCATTATGTAGATCACGGAGGAGGGCATTTTCCAGAAGTAGGAATGGGTGACTGGACTTCTAACCTAAGAGATAACTAGGACAGATATTTCAAAGGCTTAGTTCTTTATCTCAAGAAAACTTTCATCTCAGGATTTTGGCAATCGATTTAGGTATTGAGAAGAGATGTTATTCACTCTATTACTCTGACATGATTTATATTCTATTCAAAGACCGGGGAATCTTGTTTCTTAATGGGGAAACTTCATTGTTATAACCTCACTGTTACTTTTACCATTAGTTTCAGTCCACAGTTGCTGTTCTATTTGAAATCGGAGAAGAGAAAAAACAACAACATCTCTAAGTATAAATGAATCGGAAAATCAGATTTTAAACTCAACCAAACTCCAAATTTACTGGGCTTCCTTTCAAATTGTAACTTGTTGGAGAGCTTGGCAAGGGTCTAATCAGAAATTACATTTGACCTAGCTAAACCATTTATTCTTTTTCATTTGAGGATACACACATTATAAATATGTGCCCATTTTGGCAATGATCTAATCTCTTTTCAAGTAAATTAGGCTCTATGATTTTTTAAACACTATCGAACAGGCTTCTCCTTTGTATTACCATATTAATTTCTGTGGAACACTTTCATTTTACTTCCTCCAGACTGCTTTTCAACACTCCTCATGTGTTTTCCTCCAGCTCTTTCCTCCCCTGTTGCACAGATATGCACAGAGCACATAAATCTGGTATACACCAAGGAAATAATGGATTCCAGGGTCTTATAAATATTAGGAGTGAGAGAGTTCAGAGGAGAGGGGAGAACTGGGGGAAGAAATAAAGAATACCATAGGTAGTTGAAGGCAAGCATAGAGTTCTCTCCATTCACAATAGGATGCATTCCCATAATCGAAGTTTCTTTTTTTCATTCTCAGGCAAACATGGCAAGTGCAGGATAATCTTAGAAGGTAAGAGGTTCTGGGTCACTTTTATAGACAAGTACCACCACAGGTGTACACAATTCTAATAAAACCTTATTCATATTTACAATGTCGTCAATAATAGTTAAGTTTAATGAAGTAGCTCTGTATTTGTTTATTTCCATCAACAAGGTACAGTTTTATATTGAGACCCATTTAACTGCTAAACTCACAACATACATAACACTCATAATTTATTAACTGTGGAACTGAATACACAACACCCTCCAGAGTCTTCATATTTCTGAGCACTTGTCTGCATAATTTTAGGTCTGAAATAAATAGCCATGAAGCTGAACATTAACTCTCTTTATCATTTGGTGAACATAACTTGTTTGGAAAATAATGGTATAGCCAGCTATTTTAACTGCATCTTTGCTTTCAAGTCAGAGGGCATTCCTCATTATGGTGAATTTAAACGAGTGGAGAATGGCAAAGAGGTTGTTATTTAGACAGCAAGCGGCAACCTGATTTTACAATTTTTGTCTCCCTCTCTTCCTCAGTATTCCTAAGTGAGCAGCCTGAAACTGATTGGAACACAAGTCATGGCTCTTTGCTCCAACACATTTTTGTTTTTTAATTTTAGGCGAGATCAACTTGACCTATTTACACTTTTGGGGCATCTGTCACTCCAAAAATCCTAGATAAGAAAGAATGAATCAGACTATGGGCCAAGATTGAACTAATTTGCTATTGCTTTCTTGGGGCCAAGAGAATAAAATCTCTCTCTAGTGAGAGGGGTAAAGATTCTTCCTAAATAGAATGGTTGTTTTTCCTGATACTAATGTTGGGATAAAGGAAAGCTAGGAGGATATTTTACTTTCCTTGGAATGGGAAAGAGAGGAAATTCCTCTTCTCTCTGGTTTTGACCCAGAGCCTTGGGGAACCTTAAAGCAATTACAGTGAAGGGGTGAGGGCAGGAACTGGAGAGTTCTGTATTGCCTGTGGCAGCCCAGTAACCATGCCAGCACCAGTACCCACATCCACCATGGGAATGCCGCAAAGAAATTTGGTGGCAGACAAATATTTGGCAAGTGGGCCAGTGGGTACATATGTAAAGCTGAAGGTATTTGGGACACATTCAAGTATATATTATTATTTCCTATCATCAGCCAAAGACTACTTGCTTTGATATGTAAAGATTCTTTTATCTTTATAAATAAATATCAGTTTTCATATATTCTTTAACCCAGAAGTAATAGATACCCAAAATCCAAAACTGTCACCAGGTTGTCCCCAAATTTGGTCAACACCTTTGGTGAGCATCATTGTGATTCAGGCTAGATTCTATACTTTATTCCAAATGCTTTTTGCCCCTAAAAAGCTTATAATCTTTGAAATTATGTAAAAAGTTATACTGTGTTTATATACATAATAGACTAGAGAGAACATTAAGAATGAAAAAATTACTCAGGGAAGTCTCCTTTTAAATATTTTTGTCCAATAGCTGTGATGTGCCCATTAAAATTATGGTTTCACACAAAAGACCCTGAATAGACAAAACAATCTTGAGAAAGAAAAATGGAGCTAGAGGAATCAGGCTCCCTGACTTCAGACTATACTACAAAGCTACAGTAATCAAAACAGTATGGTACTTGCACAAAAACAGAAATATAGGTCAATGAAACAGAATAGAAAGTCCAGAGATAAACTCATATACTATGGTCAACTAATCTATGACAAAGGAGGCAAGAATATACAATGGACAAAAGACAGTCTCTTCAATAAGTGGTGCTGGGAAAACTGGACAACTACATGTAAAAGAGTGAAATTAGAACACTCTCTAACACCAAACACAAAAATAACTCAAAATGAATTAAAGACCTAAATGTAAGGCCAGACACTATAAAACTCCTACAGGAAAACATAGGCAGAACATTCTTTAACATAAATTGCAGCAATATATTTTTTGATCCACCTCCTAGAGTAATGAAAATAAAAACATGGGACCTAATTAAATTTAAAAGATTTTGCACAGGAAAGGAAACATAAACAAAATTAAATAACAACCAAAAGAATAGGAGAAAATATTTGCAAATGAAGCAACTGACAAGGGATTAATCTCCAAAATATATAAGCACCTCATGCAGCTCTATGTCAGAAAAACAAACAACCCAATCAAAAAATGGGCAGAAGATCTAAATAGATATTCCTCCAAAGAAGACAGACAGAAGGCCAAAAAGCACATGAAAAGATGTTCAACACCACTAATTATTAGAGAAATGCAATCAAAACTACAATGAGGTATCACCTCACACTGGTCAGAATGATTATCAAAAAATCTAGAAACAGCTGGAGAGGGTGTGGAGAAAAGGGAACCCTCCTACACTGTTGGTGGGAATGTAAATTTGTACAACCATTACAGAGAACAGAATGGAAGTTCCTTAAAAAACTAAATATAGAATTACCATATCATCCAGCCATCCCACTGCTGGGCATATACCGAGAGAAAACCATGATTCAAAAATATACATGCACCCCAATGTTTATTGCAGCATTATTTACAATAGCCAAGACATGGATCAACCTAAATGTCCATTGACAGAGGAGTGGATAAAGAAGATGTGGTGCATATGTACAATGGAATATTACTCAGCCATAAAAAAGAATGAAATAATATCATGTGCAGCAACATGAATGGACCTAGAGATTGTAATACTGAGTGAAGTAAGTCAGACAAAGACAAATATCATATAATATCACTTATATGTGGAATCTTAAAAAATGGTACAAATGAACTTATTTACAAAACAGAAATTGAGTCACAGATGTAGAAAACAAACCTATGGTTACCAGAGTGGGAAAGGAGGGAGAGAGGGATAAATTGGGAGATTGGGATTGATATATACGCACTACTATATATAAAATAGCTAACTAATAAGTACCTACTGTATAGCACAGGGAACTCTACTCAATACTCTGTAATGACCTATATGGGAAAAGAATCTTTAAAAAGTAGGGATATATGTATGTATGTATGTATGTATGTATATATATATATATATATATATATATACACACACATATATCACAATAAGTTGTTAGTGCTGGTTCTTGCTCAGTTGTGCAATTAAGTCAATTTTCATTTTTTCTTCATGTTTTTTCAGTTTGCAATTTTTTAATAATAATTTTACTCTCTTATAAAAAGAGTTATTTCTATAAATATAGTTTTAAAGACTCTAAGATATGTATTGTTGAGTGGAAAAAGTGGGAAAAATAAACACACAAGAGCAGATCTAGAAGAAGGGATACTACCATTTAAATGGGATAGCAAAATTATGGAAGACTTCTTAATTTCTCAAGTTCCTTTAATGTCATTTACACTTTTTTTGTAATGTAAAAGCCTAAATAAAATAACTCCTTAATGTATTGACATTCTAACAAAGTACTGAATTAAAAAGTAAAACAATCAAAATTTAAATCTAGTTGGTAAACACCAAGGAAAATTATAGAATTTTTTCTCTACGATAGAAATATATACATAATTTCATCAGAACCACACTCCCCAGGCACAATGTCATGTGAATGAGGGGCATTGCCAGATACTAAAATATACTTGGAGGCAGAGCAGGGAGGATGAGCCAGTACAAGCTTGGGTACAGCTTACCTGGGCTTAATTCTGACCCCACTGCTTACTAGCTGAGACACCTTTGTAGATCACTGGGTTTTCTGAGTGCTGGACTGCTCACCTGGAAGGTAGCAATGGTAGCAATTGCTACTCTCAGGTTTGTTGTGAGGAGTGAATGTACATACGTGTTTTTAACATGAAGCATATTTTTATAATGCTAAGGGTCTGCCACTAACTCCTACATAGTCAGACAACAATACATGCTTTATGGAGAAAAGCTCTCTGTCTTCCCACAGTTTGGCCCAAAACTATCTACTATATCAATTCTGAGTGTTAAATATGTAAAGACTAATTTCAAACTCTATGGTGACTCTAGAAGCCTAATTACTCCTGACCAATTATTTTAACAAACTTTTAAAAATTGAGGTATACATGCAAAAGAGTACTCAAATGATACATGTAAAATTTAATTAAATTTCACAAGGTGAACACACCCATGTGACCACCATCCAGATGAAAAAACAGGTCACTACCAACACCCAGGAGCCACCTTCATGCTTGCCCCCAGTTGCTCCTCCACCTCCTCCCAAGAATTAACCACTATTCTGACTTTTGACACCAGAGAGTACTTTACCATGTTTACAATGGAATCACTTTTGCTCAGCTTCATGTGTGTGAGAGTCATTCATGTTGTGTGTAGCAGTAGTTTGTTCATTTCCATTGCTGTATAGTATTCCGCTGTACAAATACTTACCTATCCTCCCATGAATGGACATCTGAATGTTTCTGGCCAGATGAATAGTGTAGCTATAAACATCCTTGCCTCTGTCTTTTGATGAACAAATGCACTCAGTTATCTTGGGCATATACCAATGAGTGTGATTGCTGGGTTCCAGAATATACTATATTCATCTTTAGTTGATCCTCCCAAATGGCTTTCCAAAGTCGTCCCATTTCATTTTTTTATTCTCCCCTCCCCATGGTCCCTGACAACTAGCATTCTACTTTCCGTCTCTATGAATTTGACTACTCTAGATGACTCATATAAGTGGAATCATACAATATTTGTCTTTTTGTGACTGGCTTATTTCACTTAGCAGAATGTCCTCAAAGTTCATCTGTGTGGTAGCATATGCCAGAAATTCCTTCCTTTTTAAGGAGGCAAGAATATATAATGGAGAAAAGACAGTCTCTTCAACAAATGGTGCTGAGAAAACTGAACAGCTGTATGTGAAAGAATGAAATTGGAACATTTCCTCACAGCATATACAAAAATAAACTCAAAATGGATTAAAGCCTAAATGTAAGACCTGAAACCATAAAATTCCTAGATGATAACATAGGCAGTACACTCTTTGATATAAATCATAGCAATGTTTTTTTTGGATCTGTCTCCTAAGGCAAAAGAAACAAAAGCAAAAATAAACAAATGGAACCTAATTAAAAGAAGCTTTTGCGCAGCAAAGGAAACCACTGACAAAATAAAAAGACAACCCTACTGAATGGGAGAAAATATTTGCAAATGATATGACCAATAAGGGGTTAATATCCAAAATATATAAACATCTAAAGCAACTCAATATCAAATAATAAACAACCCAATTAAAAATGGGAAGAAGACCTGAATAGACACTTTTCCAAAGAAGATATACAGGCACAAGAAAAAATCCTCAGAGAAATGCAACTCAAAACCACAGTGAGATATCACTTCATACTTGTCAGAATGGCTATCATCAAAAAGTCTAGCTATTTTATCAATTAGGAATTAAATTGTCCATAGCAAAAGCTGAAGTGGTAGTGACTTAACCAAATGGTGTTTTATTTTCTCACATAATGAGAAAACTGGAGGTGGAAAATCCAGGGATAGCATGGCAGTTCCATAAAGACATAATCTCATTCTAATTGTGTCTGTATGTCTTACTCTCCCATACTTCCTTTGTGTGCATCCAGACATTCCTAGGTTGCTGTTTGTTTTTGTCATGTGGTTGCTAAAACTCCAACCCTGAGATGATGTTCTCCTAGTCATACTCCAATGCTAGAGGCAAAAGGGAACCATGATAACAGGGTCAGCCTTCCTTTTAAAGAACTTTTCCAGAGTTCTGACTTCAATTAAGTCTTACTGCCAGAGCTGTATCACCTGGCAGTCTGCAAACAGCCACATATTTGTAAAGATATTTTATAACAGATCATCATATTGGGCAGACAATTAGCAGTCTCTGTCATCATCTCAAAAGTTTATACATACCCAACCCATCAGTATCTCCATATAACTTTTCAGAATTAATCTTAAAAAACTCCCAAGATATATGTTTTAAAAACCTTTACTAATATGTTTATCAAAACAGTAGTTACAAAAGGGAAAAACTAGAAGCAAAGTAATTGCTTAATAATAGTGGACTAGATAACTTAATCAAGGTGTGCCCATATTATTCATATACTAAACTAAGGTTTACAATATTTCAGCAAATAAAGCTGACAGTCAAACTATATATAATATTGTGGGGGAAAAAACTCTTAAATCTCTATCTTTAGATATTTAAACACATACTAAAAACCTCATATAAAATGTTCACAGTACCTATGATTTGTGAGATTGTAGCAATTTTTATTTGCTTATCTTAGCTTATTTGTTTTTTAAGTATTATACAATGATTGTATTATTTTTGTTTTGAAAAAATATATGATAAATATATTTGTAATGAAAAAACAATCAGTGTTTATAGCAGGTATAGTTCAATGGGAATTCGCAAAGGTTAGATATAAAGTGGCCAGTTTTTGTAGAGGTGTATGTGATATTTATCTATTTCTTTAAATGTCATCCCTCTCACCTTCTTGACAAACTATTTTTCTGTTCCCTAGAAACACAGTGTCCTCTAGTGACAGGATCAGTTCTGCCCTCCTTGAAAAATGACCCTTGCTGTAGCCTTGCTAACTAAAAAATATCAACCTTTTCTTGTTTGATTTGCTTTTCTATTGTAAAATAATTATATTTAAGGTGGCATGATGTAGCTGTACTTTAATTGTAATAGAGGAAATGTAATTTGTTGAAAAAACTATGTATTAGAAAAACATACTTTAAAGTGAAAAAAAAAAAGTCTACAAATAACAAAAGTTGGTGTGGACACAAAAGAACCCTAGTGCACTGTTGATGGGATTGTAAATTGGTGAAACCACTATGGAAAACAGTATGGAGGTTCCTCAAAAAACTAAAATTAGAATTACCATATGACCCAGCAATTCCACTCCTGGGTATATATTTGAAGAAAATGAAAACAGTAGTTCAGAAAGATACATGGACCCCAATGTTCACAGTAACATTATTTACAATAGCCAAGATATGGAAGCAACCCAAATGCCCATCAACATATGAATGGATGAAGAAGATGTGTTATACATATACGATGGAATATTACTTAGCCATAAAAAAAAGAAATTCTGCCATTTGCAACAACGAGGATAGACCTAGAGGGTATTATGCTTAGTGAAATAAGTCAGACAGAGAAAGACAAATACTCTGTTATCACTTATATGTGGAATCTAAAAAATAAAACAAACAATGAATATAACAAAATAGAAACAGATTCACAGATATAGAGAGCAAACTAGTGGTTACCAGTGGGGAGAGGGATGGCGGGGAAGAGTAAGATAGGGGTAGGGGATCAAGAGATACAAACTAATATGTATATATTGTACAGCACAGGGAAATATAGTCATTATTTTGTAATAACTTTAAATGGAGTATAATCTATAAAAATATTGAATTACTATGTTGTATGCCTGAAACCTAATATGCTATCATAAATCAACTATGTTTCTATTTTAGAAAAAAGAGTCTATTTCCTTTTTAAGGCTGAATAATATTCCACTGAATGTATATACCACACTTTCTTTATTTATTCATCAGTCAATGGACACTTCCACCATTTGGCTGTTATGAATAATGCTGCTATGAACATGGATGTACAAATACCTCTTCAAGTTCCTGCTTTCAATTCTTTTGGGTATGTGTCCAGAGATGGAACTGTCGGATCATAAAGTAATTCTATGTTTAATTTTTTGAGGAACAACCATACTCTTTTCCATTGCAGCTATACCATCCCATTTCATTTGAACAGTTCTTCTATTCCAAACCAAATTCAGGTCCTTCATCTCAACATCTTTCAGTGAAAATCTAGCCTTTGTGTGTTCTGGCCCTGGTTATCTATGTGTTGAGACTGAGGCAGGGAACAAGGGTAGAACATGGATGAAACCTAGTTTCTATTTCTAGTTCTGCCACTAATTCACACAACTATTAAATAAGAAACAAGAACCCTCACAGGTGTCCTGAAGTTTAATTAGAAATCACAGGAAGTTAAAGTGATAAGACAAACAAATTTTAATACACTAGACTTTACACATCAAAAGTATGTTTTTACCCTCAAAGGAATCACTCCATCTAGGCTGAGAAAGATCACACTGTTATTTCATAAAACCTGTTTTATTCCTCTTCTTTTGTAATCATCTTTAGAATCAAATTTAATTACTAAACTTTGATTACTGTGTAAGGACATAGAGATTCAAAGAACTGAGGACTGAAGGACAAAGAAAATGTAAGATTCTTTCCCTTGTGGAGAAATCTAGTGTAACAGCTATTGCTTTTATCCTTTTTCTGCCCAGCACCTCTTTCTCCATTCCCCCCATTCCCTTTCTGACCATCATGTTGTAGCAACCATAAGGTATACAGTTCAGACCTTCTAAAGAGCCTGCTGGGGTGGTGGGACATAATTGACTGATAGGCTCCAGCTGCTGCACCTTGGGATCCACCATAGTGTCATACCAATACCGTATTTCCTCCAGGCTGCTCCCAGCCAATGACTGAGCATGATGGGAGTCTAGAGCTGGGACATTCCTGCCTGATGTAGTACTTTTCCAATGGCAATCTACTTGGGAATTCTCTATTAGCTTGGTGAAGGCTTTCTTAGAACTGCACTGTGACCTGAGGCTCTTCCTGCTCATCCTTCCTTTCCTCTCTTCTTTCATAGGCATCAGACCTACATTATAGCCTGAAGCCTCTCCCTGCCTACTCCTGCTCCCTTCCAGTTTATCTTTTGCTGGCATTCCCCTCAGTAAACCTCTTGGAAATCTAATCCTTTCTTTGCATCTCTTTCTAAGAGGAGGAACAGTTTCATAGGGGCAGGGGCAGGACCAGGACCAGGGGGTACAAATTATCATCGTTCACATCTATGGCCTCAATGACTGGTCAAAGTGGTGAATGTATGATCCCCATAGGACCAGTCAGAATGTTTTCCTGAGGATTAGTCAATCTCAAATAGGTGGGAGCAGAGGATTCACAGGCAGTAAGGCAATAAACTCACATTCACTTGAGGCCATAGTTCCTGGCAGAGAAATTGTGTCTGCAGTTGCAAAGAATGAGGTCAATGTTATAGAGTAACAGGAGGAAGAGAAAGGGTTGGAAGTGGAGTGGTAGGTCCTGAGGAGATCAAGATTCTGGAATCCAGAGACCAGCCTCACTCATCATATTTGATCATATGAGTCAGTAAGTTTCCTCTTCTAATTGGCTTTTGATCCCTTGTAACCTAAGAGTTCTAATTATGCTATTCCCTTAACATCTTTCCATGGATTCCATTGATTCTAGGATAAAGCCCAAACTCCTTATATTACAACACTTTATTTTGAAAAGTTTTCAAACCTAGTGAAAATTTGCAAGAATAGTAAATAAATGCCCATATACGCTGCACCTAAATTCATCAATTATTAACATACTGCTACGTTGGTCTTATCTTTCTTTCTTTTTCTATATACTTATAGTTTTGGATGAGTCATTTGAGAGTTAAATTAGTCACAGACATCCTAATATTTCACTCCTAAATACCCTTAAAGGTATTCTCCTACATAACCATAATACAATCATCGTATTAGGAAAATTTAGCCTTGATACAATATTATTATCTAACATACAATCTGAATTCAAATCCCCCTAATTATCCCAATAGTGTCATTTATAGTTATTGTTGGTGGTGGCGTGATCCAATCAAGGATTATGTAATGCTTTTAGGTGTGATGTCTCGTTAGTCTCCTTTAATTTAGAACAGTTCCTTAGTGTTTTTCTGTCTTTCAATACCTGGATGTTTTTTTAAGAGTCCAGGCAGGTTGTTTGGCAGAGTATATCTTAAATTGGATTTTTCTGGTTGTCTCCTCATGATTAGATTCAGGTTAAACATTTTCAGGAGTAAACAGAAGTGACATGATGCCCTCAACACACTGCAGGCCTATTCACAGGCTGGCCCTGCCCAACTCTCTGGCCTCATCACCTACTGCTTTCCCTGTGATTGTTCAAGTTCCAGCCAAACACTACTTGTTTCTCCAGCCTGCCTCTCTTTTCCAGCTTTCACGCACACCACTGCCTCTGCCTGACACTCTCTTCCCCTACCCTGCCCTTCGTTCACCTGGGTCACTGACACATGTATTTCTGGTCTAACCTTAAATAGCCATGAGGCCCTCCTTGACCCCTTGGTCAGCTTACCCATGTACTTGTGTAATTATATTTCCTTCTAGATGATTAGTCTTCAAAGTGTAGTCCTCAGACCCTTGTGATCCCAAGGCTATTTCATGGGGTTCACAAGGTCAAAACTAGGTTGATGGTAAAACTGTTATTTATCTTTTCCACTGTATTGACATTTGCACTGATGGTACAAAAGCAATGGTGCGAAAACTGCTGGTGCCTTAAGATGAATCAAGGCTGTGACAACAACCGACAGCATTAGCTGTTGTATTCTTCACCCATCCAATCACAGAAGAAAAAAAAATGCTAGTTTTACTTAAGAATGTCCTTGATTAAGCAGTAAAAGTGATTAATTTTTTTCAAATCATGACCCTTGAGTATATGACTATTTTATATTCTGCATAACAAAATGGGAAGTATTCAAAGCCCTTGCTGCCCACTGAAGTGTGATGGTCATCTCAAGGAAAAGTGCTTGTGTGACTGTTAGGATTGTGAGCTGAGCTAGATGATTTTTTTTCATTTTTTACTTGAAAGAACAATAGGCAGTTAAACTATGTTTATTTAGACCTGGGTATTTGGTAGACATTCTCTCAAAATGAACAAAGTAGTTCTGTCACTTCAAGAAAAACAACTCAAAGTGTGTGTTGCCAGTGGTACAGTTCAAGTATTCAAATAAAAATTAGAATTTTGGAAAAATTTTGTCACCACAAGCTCAACAAATTTCCAACATTTAAAGACTTTTCTGATGTGATCAGTGCTGATATTAATAAATGTGATTTTTTTTCTATATTGTGTAATGAAGTATGTCAACATTTGAAAGAACAGTATAACTCAGTGAATCAATGTTTTCCAAGTGAACAATGAATGTTGTTACAAAATCATATATAAGATCCACTGGAAGTGCAAGCTAAACTAATGAATTTTAATATATGAAAAGTTTATTTCATATATTTACCACTGATACGGTTTCAGATTACACATTGTAGCTAACCTTTAAGAAATTACCACTTATTGAAAGAAAAAAAAAGAAATTACCACTTATTGATTTTTGGTATAGTAGCGAAGAAGAATTTCCACAATTATCTGAAAAGACTTTTAAGATACTCCTTTCCAATTACATATCTGGGTGGGGCCAGATTTTCCTTATACACCTCAACCAAAATAACATATCACATCAAAGTAAAGACAGAAGTAGAGACGAGAATCCAGCTATCCTTTAAAAAGTTACAAATTAAAGAGATTAGCAAAATTATAAAACAATGCCACTCAATTTTTTTTTGTTTTGGAAAATGTAGTTATCTTTTCATACTTATACATTATTTATGTTTACATGTAATAGATTCTTTATGTTATTTTTAAATGAATTAATACTTTTAAAGTTTCCTAGTTTTAATCTCTAATATAATAAATATCAACAGCTATAACCCACATAATCAAAAGCCCCTTGCGCTCCTCAATTTTTAGAGTGTTACAGGGTCATGAGACCAAAGTTGGAGAAATGCTGTTCTAAACTATAAGTTCTGGGAGGACAGGGCTACGTCTGTCTTGATCACTGCTCTATGCTATAAGGGAGACATCTGAAAAATAACTGGCAATATTTTTGAAAAGGTGATTGACTGAATGACTATCTGAGTGAATGAATGACACTTGCAAGGCACCACAGACAGAGGGAAGAGTCTGATACAAAGAACCAGAAATAAGAAAGTAAGAATTTTAGGATAATAGTGAGAAATTAAGTGTATAGAGGAAATTAGCACATGGATGAAAATTTAGGCTTTGGACATACTCCTGAGTTCAAATCCTGACACCAACGTTTATTAGCTAAGTCTTATTCTGAGCTTCAGCTTATTAGCTGTGTGTACTAGTGCAAGTTCCTACCTCTCTGTGCCTCTGTTTCCTTATCTGTAAAATGAAGATAATGACAGCACCTACCCCGTACATTCATGTTGACAGTAAATCGCTTGACTTGTACTGCCCAATATGGCAGCCGCTAGCCACATGTGACCACTGAGTGCTTGGTATGTGACTAGTGCAAATGAGAAACTAAATTTTTAAAATTTTCTTCACTTTTAATTGACTGAAATTAAAATGTTCAAATTGAAGTAGTTTTGTCAATAGGAATGAGAATAGAAAAAGAAATGATTTTTTGGTACTGATTCAGGTATTAAAACCCTTTTAAGTATGTATGGAACAACTTGGATATGTGATTCTTATTGTTCCACTCTACTTCTTATGAAATCTAAATACAGATCAAGTATTTGCAATGAAAAGTTAGGGTCCAGATTGAGAGGTATTGTAAGTATAAAGCGCATGGTGGCTTTCAAAGACTTAATACCAAAAAAATATGAAATATATTAGTAAGTTTTTATACTGATTATAAGCTCACTGATAAAATATTTTATTAAAATAAATTTCACCATTTTTTACTTTCTGATTCAGCATTAGAAGTTTTAAATTACATATATGGCTCACATTATATTTCTATTGTACAGTGGCTTAGCACACTGTAAGCACTGTACACAGTGCTTTTATTATTATCTATACTATAAAGATAACATTTACCTTACAAAATCATATAAAGATAAAATGGGGTATTATGTAAAGCTCTCAGCACAGTGTTATGAACGTGATAAAGGCTCAGTAAACGGTACCCATCACCGGTAAGTAGAGAGAACATGTGTGTTTTGGGACGACGAAACTGGAAGGCTGGGTGGGGGGTGTATATTGTAGAAAGTTTTGAAAATCTGGCTGAGAAGTTGAGGCTTAATTCTCTATACAACCAAGAGCCACTGAAGCACATGATCTGAGATGTACTGTAGAAAGATAACTCTGACAGCAAGTGTCCTCAGAGGGGAGACTTGAGTTTTAGAAACAGTTCTAAGCCATTCAGAGCCATGTCTGTGCAGTAGGTTGGATAATCACACTGGGAAATGCTGTCTAGGATCACAAACCAAGTCTCAGTCTGAGTGATGAGTCTGGTTTCACGGGAAGCTCATAATCCAGCTTCGTAGGCAATTCTGAAAGAGGTTTCACAGGCATTTTTGAAAAGTGATAGGCAGCATCTCAGCTTAAGCAGCTCTCCTTCCACTGTGACTATGCCTAACTGTGTACTATTTTTGTGTGTTCACACCTCAAACAAATAAATTGTCTCATTCTATTTTAGTTTATTTGTGTACTCCAGATGAAAGGCTCTTTTGCTAAAGCTTTTGTAAAGAAAAAATCTCCTGATCTCAAACACCGTAATCAGTCCTTCAAATTCCTCTTTTGTATAAATAAGCCCATCCTTCCCTAGGAAACACCTAGATACTGAAACAAACAAATTCAATATCATTTCACCAGTACTGCCCTTAGATCCAGGCAAAAGAGGTCCCTGTCCCGGGCCCCACAGCTTTGAGGGTTCTGGGATTGGCCCTTTTCTGCTGCACTCCTGTCCTTTATTAGTTATCTAAGGCTGCATTAAAAAATTGTAAAACAGTGGGTTAAAATGACAGTAGTCATTTACATCTTTCATGGTTTCTGTGGGCTGTGAATTGAGGAGTAGGTTAGCTGGGTGACTCTGGTTCAAGATCCCTCATGAAGTTCCAGTCAGATGTCAGCTGGGCCTGTAGTCATTTGAAGGCTTGACTTTGGATATATTTTCAAGGTGTTCACTCACAGAGCTGGCAATTCAGTTTTGGCTGCTGTCAGAAGGCCTTGGTTCCTCTCCACATGGGAAGCTTCCTCACAAGATGGTGGCTGGGTTCTGAGGCTGAACATACAAATGGACAATGGAAAATAGAACCCTGACCCACAATGTGTGCAACCAGCCCTGGAAACCCACTACAACTTCTGTAGAAATAAGCCCCAAATGACCAGGACTTGATCAATAACTGAGAGCTTCTCTAATTTTTGCCCCCATTTCCAACTTAAGACCAACCAGAGAAAGCCAAATCTGCTCCCCTAATCAATCACACAAAATGCCCTACTTCTAGTTGGCCTGCCTGCAGCTTCCCCAGACCAACAACTTCCAATCAGGGCACACCTGAGGCTTTCCCTTTTCTCTACCTAGAGCTGTCCCACTCCTCTGCCTGCCTTTGGATCTCTGCAAAACACAGGTGATGGTGGCTGACTCCCTCACCACACAAGCTCTGAATTAAATAGCTTGAGTTTGTTCTCATTTGGGTGTTTTTTGCTTATTTCTGCAATTTCAAAAGCAAAAGTTCTGAAGCTTTGGGGGTGGAGTGGGGGGGTGGTAAGGGAGAGAGATAAAGAGTGTGAAGTGGCCAGAAGCTGTGTCCTTTTTATGACCTAGCTTTGGAAGTCACATATTATCACTTCCACCATACTCCCTTGGTCCAGGCAGTCACAATCCCTTGCCTAGGGGAAACATAGATTCCCCCCTCTTGGTAGAGAGGTGCGTCAATAACATTGTAAGAAGAGCATGTGGGATGGGATAAATATGTGGGTGTGGTCATGTTTGAAAAATGCAATCTGCTCCACACCCTCTGGACAATGAGTCTGTGGGGCCAGGAGACATGCTTTCATAAAACCTGCTCCCCAACTTCTAGATCTGCAATGAATATGGTAGCCACTCGTCAAATATAGCTATTAAATTTAAATTAATTAAAATTAAATAAAATGTAGAGTTTAGTTCCTCAGTCACACTAACCACATTTTGAGTACTCAATAGCCACAAGTGGCTAGTGGCTACGATATGGACAGCCCAAATACAGAATATTTCCATCACTGCATTGGACAGCACTGATCTAGCTCAAGTTCTGGGACGTCAAAAATCCATGTAGATCATATTTTGTTATCAGCAGCTCAAGGCCTGGTTGGGTGACTCAAAATGACTTTGTAGATAAAGCTTAGATATGCAGGCTGATATGTCAGCAAGCTTGTTGTTACAGACTGAGTTGTGTCCCCCTCAAATTCATATGTTGAAGTCCTAACCCACTATGTGACTGTATTTGAAGATGGAGTCTTAAGGAGGTAGCAAACATTAAGTGAGGTCATAAGGGTAGGACCCTAATACAGCAGGGCTGATGTCCTTAGAAGAAGAGGAAGAGACAAGGGAGCTCCCTCTGTCCACATGTTACAGGGAAAAGGCCACATAAGGATGCAGCAAGAAGGCAGCACCTGCAAGCCAGGAAGGAAACTCACCAAGAACTGAATTAGCCAGTACCTTGACCCGGGACTTCTAGCCTCCAGAACTAAGAGAAAATTAATTTCTCCTACTTAATCCATCCAGCCTGTGATATTTTGTTATGGCAGCCTGAGCAGACTATTGTACTTGTGCACAAGCTCCCTCACAAAACAGTCTACAACAAGAGATGGAAGAGGAAGGAAGGAGAGCCACGGGTTGGTGGCCTACTCTCCACTGCCATCTTGTTACAGCAGGGAACCTCGAGAAATCTGAAAAAGAAAAACTCAAATTTGGCCTTCCAGGATGTTATAAAGACACATGTATCAATGCAAAGAGATACAACTTATTTTATTTAACAGTTTGTTCACTTGATTCATACCCTTCAAATATTTCAACATATGGTACATAGGCCTCCATTTGTGCTCCTGCATAGGAGCCCACAAATGATAGAGAGTTGCATAAGACTTTGGTTTACATAGTTTCTTAGTTTGAGGAAGAGGAAAACATATGTGTGTACTATGTTGCATTATTATTATTGTAATGAAAACACTGAATTCCAAATAGAAAGGTGCTAGACATCAGGCCCAGTGTAGTGGCACAAACTGGGTAGAGAAACTTGCTCTGCCTCAGTGCATATTTCATAGAGCATGTTTCAAGACTAAGAGTCTAATGGAGAGATCAACTGCATGATGTTCTAAGGAAACTGCTGAATTTTCTGAAAAGAAAAGACTACATGAAATAGGCTTTGGAATAAAGCATTGCAGGAGTCACTGTTGCTGCCCACCAGATCCCTTTACCTCAGCTGGAGCACTATCTCTCGGTCACTGAGTGTGACTTTTCCTCCAAGTGACACTTGGAACAGCCAACTTTTATCCACTGAAATGTCCCTTGGAACATTCTATTTTTCTACTCAGTATATCTTTAAACAAAAATGCTTATCAGCATCTGGCACACAAAGAAAGTCTTCCATTTTTCCATAAGCTTAAAAAATATATTTTGGGCTGTCCTTTGAAAAGTCTCCTTTTCCAGATCAGCGAGTTCTCTAGCTGATGAATGTTCCCAAACCCATATGGCTGCTGATGGTGAGAACCCAAACTCCTGACTACACAGAAAGTGGCCCTCCTGCCTCTGAGACTCTGGGTTGAAGAGCAAGGCATGCCCTTGGCCAGGGCAGCTGAGAGCCTTTCTGTACCCCCAGGAAAAGATGATTTTTGTGCTCCCTCCTTGTGTCCATATTCCCCTGACCTTAAGGGCCTTTGTGGAGTTATCACAATGTAAGCCAACATTCTAAAAGCTGCAGAAGTTACCCAGACTTCTAGGCACGGTGGCAGGCTTAGCAAGTGTGTAAACCAACCCCACCCCAAGTTCTGCTCCAAATATACAGAAAGGCTGGACTCTACAAATATTTTTAAATTAAAAATAGATATGTGGCCCCTTGGTGCTAGAACTCATGGAGGGATGGTGTGCCAGGTGGTTCTCAGTGTCCCAGTTTCGTTGCCTGCCCCTTCCCAATTTTCCCAAGGGACTTAGATTGCATTTTCCTTCTGCAAGACATCACACTGGTCCAGTACATTGATAATATTATGCTGCTTGGGGCTAATTGCAAGAAGTAGCAACTACCCTAGGCTTATTGGTGAGACTGCAATGGCTGTATAAAAACCTATGGAATAGAAGAGATAACTTAGGGAAGCACTTACTACTACCCTGCCCTGTGACTAAATTCAGTGGAAAATGACTATAACAACCCAATCAAGGCAGGACTGATAAAGGCTCAGACCTTTCAAAAATGAAGGTTTGGTTCACCCCACCATGGTAATGAACCATGACCAACTGAGGTGCATGCAGGGGGCAAAGGGGATACAGAATAGGTAGTATAAGAAGGTATTTATAGGAGACCTTCAAGATAGTGGAGGAGAGCTCTACCATCCAGCAGTCCCTCCCATCAGGAAACTTCCACAAGCCTCTTAGATAGTCTCATCCACAGAGGGCAGACAGCAGAAGCAAGAAGAACTACAATCCTGCAGCCTGTGGAACAAAAACCACATTCACAGAAAGACACACAAGATGAAAAGGCAGAGGGCTATGTACCAGATGAAGGAACAAGTTAAAACCCCAGAGAAACAACTAAAAGAAATGGAGATAGGCAATCTTCCAGAAAAAGAATTCAGAATAATGATAGTGAGGATGATCCGGACCTCAGAAAAAGAATGGAGGCAAAGGTCAAGAAGTTGCAAGAAATGTTTAACAAAGACCTAGAAGAATTAAAGAACAAACAAACAGAGATAAACAGTACAATAACTGAAATGAAGAATGCACTAGAAGGAATCGATAGCAGAATGACTGAGGCAGAAGAACGGATAAGTGACCTGGAAGACAGAATGGTGGAATTCACTGCTGCAGAACAGAATAAAGAAAAAAGAATGAAAAGAAATGAAGACAGCCTAAGAGACCTCTGGGACAACCTTAAACACAACAACATTCATATTATAGGGGTCCCAGAGGGAGAAAAGAGAGAGAAAGGACCCGAGAAAATATTTGAAGAGATTATAGTCAAAAAATTCCCTAACATGGGAAATGAAATAGCCATCCAAGTCCAGGAAGCGTGGAGTGTCCCATACAGGATAAACCCAAAGAGAAACACACCGAGACACATAGTAATCAATTGGAAAAAATTAAAGACAAAGAAAAATTATTGAAAGCAGCAAGGGAAAAATGACAAATAACATACAAGAGAACTCCCATAAGGTTAACAGATGAATTCTCATAAGAAGCTCTGCAAGCCAGAGGGGAGTGGCATGATATACTTAAAGTAATGAAAGGGAAGAACCTACAACCAAGATTACTCTACCCAGCAAGGATCTCATTCAGGTTTGATGGAGAAATCAAAAGGTTTACAGACAAACAAAAGCTAAGAGAATTCAGCACCACCAAATAAGCTCTACAGCAAATGCTAAAGGAACTTCTCTAAGTGGGAAACACAAGAGAAGAAAAGGACCTACAAAAACAAATCCCCCAAAATTAAAAAAAATGGTAATGGGAAGGTACATATCAATAATTACCTTAAATCCTGCAAAACTCCTTAAATGTGAGTGGATTAAATGCTCCCACCAAAAGACACAGGTTTGCTGAATGGATACAAAAACAAGACCTATATATATGCTTTTTACAAGAGACCCACTTCAGACCTAGGGACACATACAGACTGAAAGTGAGGGGATGGAAAAAGATATTCTGTGCAAATGGAAATCAAAAGAAAGTTGGAGTAGAAGTACTCATATCAGAAAAAATAGACTTTAAAATAAAGGATGTTACAAGAGACAAGGAAGGACACTACGTAATGATCAAGGGATCAATCCAAGAAGAAGATATAACAATTATAAATATATATGCACCCAACATAGGAGCACATCAATACATAAGGCAACTGCTAACATCCATAAAAGGGGAAATCAACAGTAACACAGTAATAGTAGGGGACATTAACTCCTCATGTTCAACAATGGACAGATCATCAAAGTGAAAATAAATAAGGAAACACAAGCTTTAAATGACACATTAGACCACATAGACTTAACTGATATTTATTGGACATTCCATCCAAAACAACAGAATACACTTTCTTCTCAAGTGGAACATTCTCCAGGATAGATCACATCTTGGGTCACAAATCAAGCCTCAGTATCTATAATAAAATTGAAATCATATCAAGTATCTTTTCCAACCACAACGCTATGAGACTAGATATCAATTACAGGGAAAAAAGTGTAAAAAATACAAACATGTGGAGGTAAAACAATATGCTACTAAATAACCAAGAGATCACTGAAGAAATCAAAGAGGAAATCAAAAAATGCCTAGAAACATGGACAATGAAAACACAATGGCCCAAAACCTATGCGATGCAGCAAAATCTGTTCTAAGAGGGAAGTTTATAGCAATAATATCCTACCTCAAGAAACAAGAAACTTATCAAATAAACAATCTAATCTTACACCTAAAGCAATTAGAGAAAGAAGAACAAACTAAAAGCCAAGTTACCAGAAGGAAAGAAGTCATAAATATCAGATCCGAAATAAATGAAAAGGAAATGAAGGAAATGAGAGCAAAGATCAATAAAACTAAAAGCTGGTTCTTTGATAAGATACATGAAATTGATAAACCATTAGCCAGACTCATCAGGAAAAAAGGGAAAAAACTCAAATCAATAAAATTAGAAATGAAAAAGGAGAAGTAACAACTGACACTGCAGAAATACAAAGGATCATGAGAGATTACTACAAGCAACTCTATGCCAATCAAATGGACAACCTGGAAGAAATGGACAAATTCTTAGAAATGCACAACCTTCCGAGACTGAACCAGGAAGAAATAGAAAATATGAACAGACCAATCACTAGCACTGAAATTGAAACTGTGACTAAAAATCTTTCAACAAACAAAAGCCCAGGACCAGATGGCTTCACAGGAGAATTCTATGAAACATTTAGAGAAGAGCTAAAACCTATCCTTCTCAAACTCTTCCAAAATATAGCAGAGGGAGGAACACTCCCAAAATCATTCTACGAGGCCCACCATCACCCTGATAGCAAACCAGAAAAAGATGTCACAAAAAAGGAAAACTACAGACCAATAACACTGATGAACATAGATGCAAAAATCGTCAACAAAATACTAGCAAACAAAATCCAACAGCACATTAAAAGGATCATACACCATGATCAAGTGGGGTTTATCCCAGGAATGCAAGGATTCTTTAATATATGCAAATCAATCAATGTGATACACCATACTAACAAACTGAAGAATAAAAACCATATGATAAACTCAAAAAATGCAGAAAAAGCTTTTGACAAAATTCAACACGCATTTATGATAAAAAAAAAAACCCTCCAGAAAGTGGGCATAAAGGGAACTTTCCTCAACATAATAAAGGCCATATATGACAAACCCACAGCCAGCATTGTGCTCAATGGTGAAAAAAATGAAACCATTTCCGCTAAGATCAGGAACAAGACAAGGTTGCCCACTCTCACCAATATTATTCAGTATAGTTTTGGAAGTTTTAGCCACAGCAGTCAGAGAAGAAAAAGAAATAAAAGGAATCCAAATCAGAAAAGAAGAAGTAAAACTGTCACTGTTTACAGATGACATGATACTATACATAGAGAATCCTAAGGCTGTTACTAGAAATCTACTAGAGCTAATCAATGAATTTGGTAAAGTAGAAGAATACAAAATTAGTGCACAGAAATCTCTTGCATTCCTATACACTAACGATGAAAAATCTGAAAGTGAAATTAAGGAAACACTCCCATTTACCACTGCAACAAAAAGAATAAAGTACCTAGGAATAAACCTACCTAAGGAGACAAAAGAGGAGTATGCAGAAAAGAATAAGACACTGAATAAAGAAATTAAAGACAATACAAACAGATGGAGAGATATACCATGTTCTTGGATTGGAAGAATCAACATTTTGAAAATGACTATACTACCCAAAGCAATCTACAGATTCAATGCAATCCCTATCAAACTACCACTGGCATTTTTCACAGAACTAGAACAAAAAATTTCACAATCTGTATGGAAACACAAAAGGTCCTTAATAGCTAAAGCAATCTTGAGAAAGAAAATCGGAGCTGGAGGAATCAGGCTCCCTGACTTCAGACTATACTACAAAGCTACAGTAATCAAGACAGTATGTTAACTGGCACAAAAACAGAAATATAGATCAATGGAACAGGATAGAAAGCCCAGAGATAAACCCAAGCACATATGGTCACCTTATCTTTGATATAGGAGGCAGGAATGTACAGTGAAGAAAGGACAGCCTCTTCAATAAGTGGTGCTGGGAAAACTAGACAGCTACATGTACAAACAATGAAATTAGAGCACTCCCTAACCCCATACAACAAAAATAAACTCAAAATGGATTAAAGACAAAAGTGTAAGGCCAGACACTATAAAACTCTTAGAGGAAAACATAGAACACTCTATGACATAAATCACAGCAAGATCCTTTTTGACCCACCTCCTAGAGAAATGGAAATAAAAACAGAAATAACAAATGGGACCTAATTAAACTTAAAAGCTTTGCACAGCAAAGGAAACCATAAACAGGATGAAAAGACAACCTTCAGAATGGAAGAAAATATTTTCAAACAAAGCAACTGACAAAGGATTAATCTCCAAAATATACAAGCAGCTCATGCAGCTCAATATCAAACAAACCAAGCAACCCAATCCAAAAATGGGCAGAAGACCTAAAAAACAGACATTTCTCCAAAGAAGATATACAGATTGCCAAGAAACACATGAAAGGATGCTCAACATCACTAATCATTAGAGAAATCCAAATCAAAACTACAATGACGTATCACCTCACACTGGTCAGAATAGCCATCATCAAAAAGTCTACAAATAGTAAATGCTGTAGAGCGTGTGGAGAAAAGGGAACCCACTTGCACTGTTGGTGGGAATGTAAATTGATACAGCCACTATGGAGAACATTATGGAGGTTCCTTAAAAAACTACAAATAGAACTACCATACGACACAGCAATCCCACTACTGGCCATATACCCTGAGAAAACCATTATTCAAAAAGAGACATGTACCACAATGTTCATTGCAGCACTATTTACAATAGCCAGCACATGGAAGCAACCTAAGTGTCCATCGTCAGATGAATGGATATAGAAGATGTAGCACATATATACAATGGAATATTAGCCATAAAATGAAACAAAACGGAGTTATTTTTATAGAGTGAAGTAAGTCAGAAAAAGAAAAACAAATACATATGGTAACACATATATATTGAATCTAAAAAAAAATGGTTCTTATGAACCTCGAGGCAGGATAGGAATAAAGACTTAGACATAGAGAATGGACTTAAGGACACAGGGAGGGAAAGGGTAACCTGGGATGAAGTGAGAGAGAGGTATGGACATATATACACTACCAAATGTAAAATAGATAGCTAGTGGGAAGCAGCTGCATAGCACAGGGAGATCAACTGGGTGTTCTGAGACCACCTAGAGGAGTGGGATAGGGAGGGTGAGAGGGAGATGCAAGAGGGAGGGTATATGGGGATATATGTACACATATAGCTGATTCACTTTGTTATACAGCAGAAACTAACACAACATTGTAGAGCAATTATACTCCAGTAAAGATGTTAAAAAATATAGATATATGTTGTGCAGTAAGAAACAAAGACCAACAAAGATGTTCTGAAAGAAAGTTGGGCTTATTGCTTGCCTGGAAGGGAGAGCCGCATCACTTTTCTCAGGTGTGAGGTCAGCAGGTTTCTCTAAGTAGAAATTGAAAGAACTTGTATGGCAAAATAATTTGGCCGAAGAGGCAGAATGTAAATCTTTCTTTTTCTGCCTCTCCTGTAGGGAAGTCTGGTTTCAAACAAGTCTGAGACTGGTTGCCTAATATTCTTGTGGACTTGGGGTTACTCAGTGGATGGCCTAAGTTGAGAATTCTCATCAAGGTTTCTCTTTAATACACATACAAACAAGAAAGGGTAATTCCCAGGAGCCAGAAGCAAAGAAGGAGACTTTAGATAGTTCAGTAAGTGAATGTTGAAGCTATGTAGCCCACAGGATTTAGTCTTAGATACACTTTAAAGGCAGGGCTTTTAATGCCTGGCCAGGAAGCTGAGTCAGAGCCAGAACAGGTCCCTGCACAATGCCAGGAGTCAGAAAACCCTGCACCATCTGTGGTCTGGGATTGGAAAGTTACATCTGGTAGCAAGCTTCCTGCCCCAGGCGTGGGTGGAAACATCACTAGTGAATGATAGGACCTTAAAACCGAGGAAGGTTGTCCAGGACCTACCTGGTGAACCCTGTGGGATGAGCAGAAGCAGCCACAACTCTGCCCTATGTACCTCCAAACCAGGCCTCTCCAGGATTGCTGAGGAGGATGAGCTCTCCGAAGTCTATCAAAATTTGGTAAGTACTCGGTTTAACGGCTCTCATGAGATGAAGCAGTAGGGAAGGAGGGATTCAAGTATGCAGTGTGAGAGGCCCTCTAGAGTGCATATATTTCATTTATTAATCACCACTGTGTACCAGGCTCTTTACCATTTGTTATCTTGAACCTTCCCAACAATGACATTCTATAGCAACCTTTTTATCTGGCACTATTTTCAGAAAGCTAATCAAAGTCCCACTCTTACCACATGCCTGAAATTCCACCACCTAAGATTCATTCTTTGAAGTCTTGACAGCTTTTCCATCTTCATGTGCACACACAGCTCCAAACTAGACTAGAAATATATTACAATGGAAAGGGCTCTGAAAAGGCAGCCCTGGGACCTGGATTCTGGTCCAGGCACCACTTCCCTGACTATGAGGCTTTGGTCAAGCTACACACCTACTCTGGTGTTCAGCACACAGTAGATGGTCAATAAATGGTAGTGTCTAATTTTCATCATTATTACACATCCCCAAATATCATGGCCCTTACCAATATAAAAGCAACTAGAACTCTGCTGTGTTACATGGTGAGGTGGGCAGGCACAGCCCTTTACCAGAAGGAGCCCTGTCTTACTCAAGGCAAATCTGGAACACAGAGCACTGGGGTGTCGAAATGTTTTTACAGTTCCCCTTTGGTCCTAAGGTCTGCTCACATGGGTCTGGAAGTTATGCCTTCTCTCCCTTCTTCCTTTTCCACTGCTCCTGGCCCAGTGCACCTACTTCAGTCTCCATGGTTGCTATGCTGACAAATCTCATTGCCCAAGGCCTTAATTCTTCAGAGTGGAGCAGAACAAGACAGACAAATCTCCCTCTTGTCAGTATTGATGCTTTCTCACAGCCTAACGTTGATTCTGTGTTATGCTTAAAGTTCCCCTCTCCACCAGAAGAAAGGCTGGAGTAAGATGATGGAGGTACAGGGACAGAGAAAGTAGTGCCCCGTGAAAATAGTCTACTGTAAATCTGTAATGAGTTTAGAGAGAAATAGTCTCTGCTGATTTCTATAATTTGGATATAACTCTGCTGTACACATGGATGGTATAAGGGGCCCCCAGTAAGCATAAATTTGATGTAAAATGAAGCCTTGGCAATGACACATAATAATTTACCTTCTTAGAATTTAGGATGGAGTGTGGTTTGAAAGGCCCAGGCAGAATTATTAAAAAAACAATTGCTTAAAATTACTTGAAAAGTCCTTCTCATGGATGCTAACACGGTTGACCCAGATTCTGATAATACTGTTTCTCTCCCTGAAAAGAACCATTAGAAGGAAAAGCTGATCCAAAGTTCCCTGTTTTGCCTTCCCCTGTGCCTCTAACAATTCAAGACCCTGCTTGCTCCCAGGGAAAATGAAGGCAATCAGACCACCACAACCAAAGTCGCTCAGGGGGCTTGCCACTTCACTGGAGACCATGGAGTCAACTACCATGTCCTGAGGACCTTCTCCAAAGCACTCCTCAAAGAAGCTTTAAAACAAGCAGGGGACAGAAGCCAGGGATAAATTTGGGACCTGAGGTGGAAGGAAAAAATAAAACCATGATTAGGTGGCAGGTAGATGTAGAGACTGGAAGAAGAGTTTCAAAGCTCTCCTTTAAAATGGGAGGTTGGCATGGGCCACTTCAGACAGGTGAGTTGCATAGGGTGGAGGATGGAGCACCAGGCCGGGGCCCCAGCTCTGCCACTTAATAGCTGGGAGATCTTGGTCTCACTGAGATCCAGTTGCTTCATGTGGAATGTAGTCACTGTGGTTCCTTTCAGAAATAAACTTGTAGTATAATTTCCCTACTCTCTTCTCCTTAGACATGGTTTAAAAATGATTACCTAATTATATGTTCACTTGAAATGAAGATGCATGATATTGCATATTTTGTGCATCAATGAGTTTTGAACTCACTTATCCAATGGTCACAAGCACATATTTAGATAACTCTAAGAAAAAGTTCAAGTGCTTCTGTTTAAAATGGGGAAAGTTATCCATCTAGATGTTCCAAAGGCACCTCAAACTCAACATCTCTAAGAATGTATCATCCTTCCCTTTAAGTCCTCCTTCTGCAATGCCTGTTTCAGCTGATGCCTCCACTGTGCCTGCACCACCTTGGCTACAAAATGGAGTCTCTTTGTCTTTTCTCTTACTCTCCACACTCATAGGTGACCAAGTCCTGATAACTTTACCTCCCCACTGTTTTCAGGCACCTTTTCTGAGAAGGAGTTAGGAGCACTCATAGGTCATACTCTCATCTTTTTTTCCCTGGAACACTGCCTGCCATCTTGCCCTCCCCCATCCGCTAAACCATTGTCCCTGATGTAGAAACAATCTTCCTTTTTTTAATTTTAATTTTATTAGAGTTGATTTACAATGTTGTGTTAGTTTCAGGTGCACAGCAAAGTGATTCAGTTATACATATAGTCATTCTTTTTCATATAGGTTATCACAGAATATTGAGTAGATTTTCCTGTGCTATACAGTAGGTCCTTGTTTGTTATCTATCTTATATATAGTAGTGTGTGTATGTTCACCCCAAGCTCCTGATTTATCCCTCCCCCCAACACGTTTCCCCTTTAGTAACCATATAAATGAACTTATTTACAAAACAGAAACAGACTTACAGATATTGAAAACAGAAACAATCTTCCTGGAGCACCAATCACTTCTTTGTTCAAAACCATTCACTGGCTTTGTTCACACTCTCCCTGGAGTTCTTTGTCCACTTGCCATGTCATCCCCCTCTTGGGCCCTCAACAGGCTAACTTCTACTCATCTTTTAAGACTCTGGAAGCACTTCTTTGCTCTCCACTCTGCTGCCAGGCTCTACCAGATACCCCCACTATCCCACTTCCCTTTGTATGTGTGTACTGTAGCACTCACTGTCTTAATTGTAACTATGCCTGCCTCCCTAACCAGGCTGAGGACTTCCTGGGAACAGAGGTATATTTTATCACAGTCACCTAGCAGAACTCCTAGCCCATACTAGCTACTTAAAAACTTTAATTAATTCATATTTTCTCTGGGTCCAGAAATGTCATTGATCTAAAGCAGAACACAGTCATGACCCAGCCACCTAAATCTGTTCAGTGAAGCAAAGCAGAGGTGGGCTGAGATGCAAGCCCAGTGCCCCAGACAGATGCCAGAGTCTTTGTTGGACACTGGTTTCTGCATGTGGCAAATACTAAGTTGGGTCAAGTTGATGCTAATAAACTGAGGCAGAGTCATTCTGACAGCCATTTCTGTTTCCAAGTGAACACTGCATACAGGAGATGCTACATTAAGGTAATTATTTTACACAAAATGTAATCAATTTCCCTGTGTTGCTTTCTCTCCAGCAAATGATTCTTCATAAAGCAAAGTTTAATGTTTTGCCCTGGCTAACAGGCTTCATTTCAGATGGAAAAAGAAGTGCTCCAGAAGCCTTGCCAGAAATTTCCAAATATCACTGAGTCTTCAAATATTGCACTACGCTGATCAGTTTTCATTGACTTCCACATACAGAGTTGACTCAATTCCTTTGCAAATCACTCCATTCTTTAGACCTCATTTTCTCCATCTGCAAAATAAGACAGATGGATTAGATGATTTTTAAGACCTCTTTCCAGTTCTTAAATTAGACTATTCCAAGATTCTTATTTATTATTTCACTTTCCATTTGATGTCTTTTAAGTCAACTGATGGTACAGAAATTTAACAGTAATATAAATAAATTAGGGGATTATTCTTTGTATAAAACTGATTTGTTGTTGTATGAGACTTACCTTTAGATAACAAATTTCCCGAGCTCTTTTAAAATGGATCTTGATTACAAATTCTTGACTTATATACCATCTATATTACACAAATCAACATTTACCTGCAAGACTGGCTACATAACCTTTGGGAGCCAGTTAAAATGAAAATACTGGGTCCCTTGTTTAAAAATTAGTCAGAATTTCAATATGGTATTAAACCAAAGCTGGGGCTCTTCTGAGTGTGGGGCACTGTGCAACTGCCCTGTTCATCTGTGCTTTTTTCTGTATACCTCAGTTAAACAACAAAGCATCTGTTAGTAATAAATATACCTGAACATTTCCCCCAGCTCTGATTATTTAGTATATCCAACAAAAAGAAATAAGGATTCACAGAAGGAAATATCACTAGACTTTTGACTATAATCTAAGTTCCTTTATACCCACTCAATTAAAGAGCCTTAGGCTGGAATCAGACATGGGTACCATGTCTAACTTGACCATTGGCTCACTGATGATTCACTGGACTTCCTGAGCACTCAGTCTGCTCCTCTGTAAAATGAGGAGCTTTATTTTTGGCACTAGGATTCTGTGGATTTTTGTTTGCTTTTTGATCCATGCCTTGTTTCCATGGCCATGTAATTTTTTTGAACTTGTTACTGAAGTATAACATGTATAGAAAACTGTACATATGTATCATAAGTGTATAGCTCACTGAATTTTGCAAACTGAACACATCCATGTAACCAGCTCCCAGATCAAAAAGGAGAACATGATCAGAATCTTTTTTTTTTTTTTTTTTTTGTGGTAGGCGGGCCTCTCACTGTTGTGGCCTCTCCCGTTGCGGAGCACAGGTTCCGGACGCGCAGGCTCAGCGGCCATGGCTCACGGGCCCAGCCGCTCCGTGGCATGTGGGATCTTCCTGGACCGGGGCACGAACCCGTGTCCCCTGCATCGGCAGGCGAACTCTCAAGCACTGCGCCACCAGGGAAGCCCTGATCAGAATCTTAATAGCCTACCTCATGCTCCATTCTGGTCACAGCCTCCCACTCTCACAAGGGTAACCACTATCCTGACTTCTAATACCATACATTAGGTTTGCCTGATTTTGAATTTTAAACAAATAGAATCATACAATATATATGCATGTGACTTCTTTAACTCGGTATTATGTTTTGAAATTCATCCACATGGTTGAATGGTGGATCATTCATTCTCATTGGTTTAGTGCTCTGTTGTATAAATATACCACATTTGAATTACCATTCTAAGGGCATTTAGGCTGGTTATGTAATTTTATAATTTACTAAAAATATCCACCATTCCTAATTCTCAATAATCTTAGTAAGATTAAAAATAAGTTTACTTTTTTAATGGTCATGAAGAACCTAGGGGCAAGACAGGAATAAAGTCGCAGACCTACTAGAGAATGGACTTGAGGATACGGGGAGGGGAAGGGTAAGCTGGGACAAAGTGAGAGAGTGGCATGGACATATATACACTACCAAACGTAAGGTAGATTGCTAGTGGGAAGCAGCCACATAGCACAGGGAGATCAGCTTGGTGCTTTGTGACCACCTGGAGGCGTGGGATAGGGAGGGTGGGAGGGAGGGAGACGCAAGAGGGAAGAGATATGGGAACATATGTATATGTATAACTGATTCACTTTGTTATAAAGCAGAAACTAACACACCATTGTAAAGCAATTATACTCTAATAAAGATGTTAAAAAAAGTTAACTTTTTTGATTTTATGAAGAGTGAGGTTAAAATCCCTTGTACAGGGATTTCAAAAAGTCTTGGACTCTTCCTTCAATCCTAGAAGTGAACAGTGAGCAGAGGATAATTTTCTTGTTCCTTTTCTGGCTCAGCTTCTACAGGTGAAGATTCTTAGTCTGCAGAAGAAGCAACTGTTGTCATTGTTCATTAACATCTGACCAAACTCTGTTAGAAGACAGAAATGGCTTCTGAGTGTATCGAAGGAAAGCCCTTCAGGGTTCAGGAAGTTTGTTGATAGACCAAACCATACCAGTTCAGGGGGTGCTGGGTGATGGGAACCAGTCGCACCTGCCAGGAGCCACAGGTGTGCTTGGAGTCCTGGACAAGATACACGGGATGGTAATGGTAGTTGCGGTGGGGTGTGGAGAGAGTGCTCCAGGCAGACAGTCTCCAGAGATATGGGAATAGATGGAATAAAAAAATAGACAAGATTTGGTAATCCAGGCAAGTGGTCTATGGCTGGGCAGTTCAGCAGAAGGTAACACATAGTTCCTCTTCAGAGGAACTCAACCACAGAAGATGTGAAAGCAGGCCATCCTTTCACAATCTGGGCAGAGGTTAAGCTCAAGATGATCTGGGATGCACTACTGACTGTGGGCATAACTCCAACACTGAAAGAACTGACAAGCGTGAAAAAAGACTCAGTGTTCAAGTGATTGCGACTCCAGGCAGGTTAACTAAGCAGGGGCTCAGGTAGCCTCCTGGGACCTCATCACCAGAAACAGGACAGAGTAGACTCAGCAGTGATTGAACAGTTCTGTCATTTACTAATTCAATAAACTGTTATTGAGCTCCTGGCTCAATATGCCAAGTACTGTACTAGTTGATGGTTGTAAACAAAACATACATGGTAATCACATCAGGATACTTTTGTCTGCAAGTAACAGAATACCCAAATAAAAGTGGCTTAAACCAATAGGGCGTAACTAGTAATCTCACATACAAAGTCTAGAAGTAGGCTGTCCTAAGCTTGCCTAAGTCACTCACGAACGTCAGGACTCAGACTGAACTTCTCTTCAGTTTACCTCATAGCTACAAAGTGGCTGCAGTAGGCCCACAAATCACACCCTCACATAATAGTATTGAAAGTAGGAAAGAATAAAACAACTCGCATGCCTTTTTTATTTGAGAGAAAAATCCTTTCCAAAACTTTTTATCTGAATTCCTCTTCTATTACCTTGGCCAGACTAGGTCAGGTGACCACAACTAAACCAGTCACTGGGAAGAGGAATGGAATGACCACAATTATTTAGAACAATCAAGATGCAAGCCCTGCGCCTTGATATACTGTGCCCCCAGTATGTGAACAAACTCAGGGCCATGTCAGTGAGGAAGAAGTGAGGGGGGATAACTGTGGGGTAGACAATCCAAAACACTGCCGCCACAAACCAAGCTCCTGAAAAAAAAATTCCTTTCACTGCCTTGTGTCCAGGATGGGTCCCAGAATTGGGAAATCTCTTTTATTCAACAAAATCTTAGTAAGCACCTTCTCTGGGCAAGCAGGTGTGGGACCTCCAGCTGTGAGCTCTGGAAAACTTCAGCCATCAAACCACTCACCTCTTCAAGCTCTACATAAACAGATTTCCCACAAGGCCCAGCCCATGTTTCATCCAGCCTGCTCTCTCCAATGGAGGCAACAACAGGGATGCTAGGGAAACAGCATTTGCTTTCTGTGCCCTCAGAAGTTCAGCATGTTCTAAATCTAGGTCCTACCACTCAGAGTTTTATTTCATCTCTCCCTGAATGTATTTACATTTTTGGCTTATACAACCTCTTGGGAGAGTGCATTCCATAAGTTGCATACTTGCCAGGTAAGCCAACACTATTTTCAACATGTCTTAATACTACTGCCTTTAAGCTTCTAAAGGTTACCTCATCTATTCATTAGCGTTTCATTTATTAGAGGCTAGCCTGCAAACCTATCACAGGTTGCTTGTTCTTTAGAGATATCCATAAAGAGGAAACAGCCAGAATAATAATATAGTAGTTGGCATTCACTGAGTGATTATTATGTGCTAGGCGCTCTTCTAACTACATTTATATTAACTAATTTAATCCTCAAGAAACCCTATGAGGGAGGAATGTTTATGCACTTTTTTTTGCAGAAGAGATATGGAGATGTTAATTAACTTGCCTAAGATCACATAGCTAATAGATGGAGGAAGAGACTCAAACTCAGGATGCCTGAAGCCAGAGCTCATGTATTCAACCACTCATTATACCCCATCTCAAAGGGACAAGACATTCTCCTGCTTTCAGGGCTCCTGGGACTTTTTCATCTTACAGCTTGTAGGCACTTCAGAGGACTTGCTGGGGTGAAAAAAAACATGTATTTAATAGACAAAGCCAGGCCAAGCCAGGAATCACACATCAATTCCTTTCCTCTTTGTCAGCTGCTGGTCTGTCCTCTCAGACTGCAGGAGTGCCTGTCGTCTTACTCAGTGGAAACCCCATACACTCAAATTCTCACAGGCAGATTGTCTCTAGATCAAAAAGAGGTCAACTGGGCAAAGTGGCAATCTGAGAACAGCGGTAGAAAGTGCATTCCCTTTGTGAGGTGGTTTTCAGAATAGATTTTCTCCAAGTTGAGGACAGATACAGCTGTCTCTCCCACAACTTTTTAACACTGAGTCACTCACCCACTGACCTGTACTGTGTTTTGATTGTCTTGGATGCATGTCTTGTGGACCCCCCCAAAAAATTAAAAGATCTTTCAGATTTGGGACTGTGTCTTATTCATGGGTCTAACCATGCCTTCCCCTGAAAGAAAGATTCTTCCCCTGATGAAATATTCTGCTGTATGTGTGAGACCCTTTTCTCCAACAAGACTGACAGTTTTCTGAGAGCTTCTGTGGCATGTTCTTTGGCACACCATTCAATTCTGGAAATTCCCAGGACTTGGAGACCATGTTGAGGTGCCCATCCCAAGAACTGAGAGATCAGAGAAAAACCAAACTTGTAGCTTATGTTTATTTTGTTTTGCTTTGCCTTGTTCCTGTGGACTCATCAGGGGAGAACAAAGCAACCTTCTGACCCAGCCCCCACCCCACCAAACCACTGTATTTCCAAGAAGTCTGCACTTTACCACGGGACCACCACCTGCACTTCTACTGTGATGGAATGCAAACACTTTTTATTGAGGAGAATGAAGCCAGGTTATCCCAGAAAGAAATGGATGGAGTCTGGTGCTGTGAATTAGGTAAAATTACAGAAAGTGTGGCACAACCACCAGAGGGAGCTTCCCTGAGAGCTCAAGGGATTTCTGTAAATGGTAGACAAACCCAATACCTCAGACAGAAGATGACTGAGGTATGTTCTAGGGTCCAGGACACTTAGACAGAACAGATCCTTCAATCTGTGAGAAGATTCCTGTGTTGGGACATCTCACAGAATAGTAAAGAAGCAGCCAAGAGATGACTTCACTCACATCTGGTGCCTTGGTGGCTGGGTCTAATTAGGATTGTCAACTGGAACATCTTCATTGGCCTCTCCAACATGGCAGTCTCAGTGTAGTTGGGCTTCTTACATGGCAGCTCAGGGCTTTGAGGGAGAGTCTTTCAAAAAGACTCAGGCTGGAGCTGCAAGGCTTTTTATGACCTAGTGCCAAAAGTCCCAGAAGATCACTTCTGTTGCATTCTATTTGTCAAGCAAGTCACTGAGGTCAGCCAATATTAAAAGGGGGTGAGAATTAGACTCTGCCTCTTAGTAGAAGGAGTAACAAGGAATGTGCAGGCATATTTAACCTACTATGGTCTCTTTGGCCACTATGGAGGAGACAATGGTCTCCATGATGTTGATGCAATAATCTATAGCATATGATGAGATGAGCACTGACAACATGGTTACCTCCCAGCTGGTGAACAGGAAGTCTTGCTCAGATGGGTGCCTCTAAGTGGTGGTGTTCTGAGTGATCATGTAGCCTTGAGGATGAATAAAGGACATTGGGGTCAGGCAGTTCAAAGCCCAGTTCTTCCATTGATTTGTTAAGTCACCTTTAAGCACTATGTTACCAATCCAGGCTACCCCACCCCAAGAGGGTCCAAGTTCCTTGGACTCCAGGATAGCATATAGATGAGAGCTACCAGTCAGGTTTTACAGCATCTTGGGAGATTTTATTCATATCATGAAGCTTACCCCTTCATGAGAGAAAAGGTAAAATTGTCTCTGGGCTACCTCAAATGGATACAGTTTAACCAAAGTTTGTAGTATATTATTGCAATTTTATACACTCATCTCTGTTTCAACCTCTCCCTACCTTCCACTTATAACAACACACATTCCATCAGGAACAGTGGAGAAACCATCAGATGAAATGTCTTTTTATAAGCTCTTGGTACTTGATAATACCTGACACCTGTTCACAATCATAGGAGGGTTTATTGATATCTCATCACTTAAACTGACAGATGGATAACAAGATTGCCTAGGTCCATAAGGAAAAGATAAATAAAAATATTTTAAGAGGAAATACAGGTTATAACTAATTAGTGTTTTTCAATATATGAGGAAATACAGAATGATACAGGATGATACTGATAAAGTGAGAAATATTTCCCTTGCAAGTGTCAGAAAATTCAACTCATAGTGCAGTAAACAATAAAAGTGCATAAATTGGCTCCAGTTACTGGACAGTTCATTGGGAGATCTAACTGTTTTCAGATAACATTTTATCCAAATCTTAAATGATACCAGGATGTGGTTTCTCTCTCTTGCTCTCTCTCCTTTCCTTGGCTCTGCATCCTTGGTGTTGGTGACATTCCTGGGAATCCTCTCTCCTATGGTCCCAACATAGTTGCCAGCAGCTCCTAGGGCTGAAGATTTAAATCTAGAGGGGGAAAAACTAGTGCTGTTTCCCTAAATTCCAGCAGGAATTTTATCCCATCTCCTTGGCTCTGAGTGGGTCTT
This sequence comes from Lagenorhynchus albirostris, assembly GCF_949774975.1. Classification (NCBI taxonomy): domain Eukaryota; kingdom Metazoa; phylum Chordata; class Mammalia; order Artiodactyla; family Delphinidae; genus Lagenorhynchus; species Lagenorhynchus albirostris. The sequence continues at coordinate 33,131,948 of NC_083099.1, forward strand.
ATGTCCAATTCTAAACCAATCAATTTTGCCCAGGAAAATGTGTCGAGTGGGTTGTTTGGGGCCTGAATCACTTGCTCTACCCTGAGTCATAAGTGGGACCAACTTCTCCTGAAGCATCTAGGCTGAAATTGGGAAGGAGATTGTAGCCCAAAAGTAAATTCAGAAGAAACACAAAAGTGAGCACTGTGATGCAAACAGAGAGAGAGCCATAAGAATCCTTCTAATTGGGGGGCAAGGAACATAAAATAGACCTCCTAAAGCTCAGAGATAGTAGTGTAAATTCTTCAGTTATTCTCTCCTTTTGTTCTCTCTTACCCTTGTTCCCAGGCAATCCAGTGGCAGGTGCATAGCAATACAGGAAAACTATAGGAGATAACATTCTAAGGGAGGGAAACCTTCAATGCAGTGGAACTGCAAGTCCAAGAGGGCAGGTCAACCCAAACCCCAGTGATTTTTCCCCCTTTCTCTCTGTCCTTCCAACATAGTAGGATAAATGGCAATTTCTGGCCAGAGGACGAAAGAGGGAAGCCCTAGAGACCAGTAAGTATCTCAGAGATAGTGGAGAGGGAGGACCTCAGAAAGCAACCCCATATACCTGTTGATGAACTCCTGGGCTCACCCTGACTTGAATATTCTGGATCTGGCCTTGATTAGCATAACAAAGATTTTTGAGAATTGAGTAAATAGAGGGACTCTCACCTATATTCCAAACTGAGTAGCACACACACAAGATAGATCCCAATAACACTGTAAAGTCTTTAAAAACTAATGTGATATTGCAACCACAGTACACAGAAGGTGGATTGGAATTTGCAGCCTGAATCTAATGAGGCCAGGTGTCTACTAAGACAAAAATCTGAATATTATCCATAGGATTTACACAAAACCCAGCATCTTATAACATTGAAATTGTCCAGGATATAATTCAAAATTACTTAACATACAAAAAACCTCAACACACATGGGAAAAGATAATCATCAGACACCAATGATAAGATGACTCAGATGCTGGAATTATTGGACAATCCTTAAATCAGATATTATAAAAATGCTTGAACAAGAAATTGTGAACACTCTCAACAACGGAAAAACCAAGTGGAAATTAAAGAACCCAAAAATTCAATGAAAAGTCAAAACCTAGGGACTTCCCTCATGGCGCAGTAGTTGAGAGTCCTCCTGCCAATGCAGGGGACACAGGTTTGTGCCCTGGTCCTGGAAGATCCCACGTGCCTTGAAGCAGCTAAGCCTGTGCACCAAAACTGTTGGGCCTGTGGTCTAGAGCCCAAGAGTCACAACTACTGAGCCCGCGTGCCTAGAGCTGGTGTTCTGCAGCAATAGAAGCCACGACAGTGAGAAGCCTGCACACTGCAACAAAGAGTAGCCCACGTTCACCTCAACTAGAGAAAGCCCATGCACACCAATGCAGCCAAAAATTAATTAGTTAATTAATTAATTAAAAAAAAGTAAAACCTCATGGGATACACTCAATACCAGAATAAAGGCTGCAGAGGAAAAGTCAGTGGTCTTGAAGATAGATCAATGGGAATTACTCAATAGGAATTATTCAGTCTGTACAACAGTGAGAAAATAGATTGAAAAACTTAAACAGAGCCGTGGGGACTTGTGGGACAAAAAAACAACAACAAGAAATGACTAACAGATGTATCATTTAAGTCCTACAGGAGAGGAAAAAGGGGATGGTGCTGAAAAAACATTTTAAAAAATATTGGCTGAGTATTTCTCAAGTTTTTCAGAAGTCATAAAACTACAGATTCAAGAAGGTAGAAAAACCCCAGATAGAAAAAAAGAAAGAAAGAAATCCAAACCTAGGCACATAAAAATTAGAATGCTGAAAACTAAAATCAAAGAAAAACCTTGAAGGCAGCCATAGAAAAGACACACTACCTATAGGGAACAGTGATTCAAAGGACAGCAGACTGTTCAGCAGAAACCATGGAAGCCAGGAAAAAGAAGCACAACAGTTGTAATGTGCTGAAAGAAAAGAACTGTTAACACAGAATTCCATATCCAGTGGAAATATACCTCAGGAATAAAGGTAAAATAAAGATATTGTCAGATGAAGGAAAACTTCAGGGATGAAAAAGGGGATATCATTACAGACCCCACAGGCATTAAAAGGATCAGAAGGGAATACTGTGAACAACACTAGGAACAAAAGTTCAACAATTTAAATGAAATGGATTAATTTCTCAAAACCCACAAACTACCACAACTCACCCAAGATGAAGTAGATAACCTGAAGAGCCCTGTAACTATTGAATAACTGTTAAATAAATTGAATTTATATTTTAAAACATTCTTTAAGAAAAAATTGCATACTTTTTTCCTTAACATCTTTCTTGGAGTATAATTGCTTTACAATGGTGTCTTAGTTTCTGCTTTATAACAAAGAGAATCAGTTATACATATACGTATGTGCCCATATCTCTTCCCTCTTGCATCTCCCTCCCTCCTACCCTTGCAATCACAGCCCTCTAGGTGGTCACAGCGCACCTACCTGATCTCACTGTGTTATGCAGCTGCTGCCCACTAGCTATCTAATTTACGTTTGGTAGTATATATATGTCCATGCCACTCTCTCACTTTGTACCAGCTTACCCTTCCCCCTCCCCGTATCCTCAATTCCATTCTCTACTAGGTCTGTGTCTTTATTCCCATCTTGTCCCTAGGTTCTTCATGACGTTTTCTTTTTCTTTTTTTTATTTTAATTTTAGTTTCCATATATATGTGTTAGCACGCAGTATTTGTTTTTCTCTTTCTGACTTACTTCACTCTGTATGACAGACTCTAGGTTCATCCACCTCACTACAAATAAATCAGTTTCATTTCTTTTATGGTTGAGTAGTATTCCATTGTATATATGTGCCACATTTTCTTTATCCATTCATCTGTTGATGGACACTTAGGTTGCTTCTATGTCCTGGCTATTGTAAAGAGCTGCAATGAACATTTTGGTACATGACTCTTTTTTAATTATGGTTTTCTCAGGGTACATGCCCAGTAGTGGGATTGCTGGGTCATATGTAAGTTCTTTTTTCAGTTTTTAAAGGAACCTCCATACTGTTCTCCATAGTGGCTGTATCAATTTACATTCCCACCAGCAGTGCAAGAGTGTTCCCTTTTCTCTACACCCTCTCCAGCATTTATTGTTTGTGGAATTTTTGCTGATGCATTCTGACCAGTGTGAGATGATATCCCATTGTAGTTTTGATTTGCATTGTTCTAATGACTAATGATGTTGAGCATCCTTTCATGTGTTTGTTGACAATCTGTATATCTTCTTTGGAGAAATGTCTATTTAGGTCTTCTGCCCATATTTGTATTGGGTTGTTTGTTTTATTGATATTGAGCTGCATGAGCTGCTTGTAAATTTAGGAGATTAATCCTTTGTCAGTTGCTTCATTTGCAAATATTTTCTCCCATTCTGAAGGTTGTCTTTTTGTCTTGTTTATGGTTTCCTTTGCTGTGCAAAAGCTTTGAAGTTTCATTAGGTCCCATTTGTTTATTTTAGGTTTTATTTCCATTTCTCTAGGAGGTGGGTCAAAAAGGATCTTGCTGTGATTTATGTCATAGAGTCTTCTGTCATAGAGTCTTCTGCCTATGCTTTCATCTAAGAGTTTATAGTGTCTGACCTTACATTTAGGTCTTTCATCCATTTTGAGTTTATTTATGTTTATGGTGTTAGGGAGTGTTCTAATTTCCTACTTTTACATGTAGCTGTCCAGTTGTCCAAGCACCACTTATTGAAGAGGCTGTCTTTTCTCCATTGTATATTCTTGACTCCTTTTTTATCAAAGATAAGGTGACCATATGTGTGTGGGTTTATCTCTGGGCTTTCTATCCTGTTCCATTGATCTATATTTCTCTTTTTGTGCCAGGACCATACTGTCTTGATTACTGTTGCTTTGTAGTGTAGTCTGAAGTCAGGGAGCCTGATTCCTCCTGCTCCATTTATCTTCCTCAAGATTGCTTTGGCTATTCAGGGCCTATTGTGTGTCCATACAATTTGTGAAATTTTTTGTTCTAGTTCTTTGAAAAATGCCAGTGGTTGTTTGATAGGAATTGCATTGAATCTGCAGATTGCTTTGTGTAGTATAGTCATTTTCACAATGTTGATTCTTCCAATCCAAGAACATGGTATATCTCTCCATCTGTTTGTATTATCTTTAATTTCTTTCATCAGTGTCTTATAATTTTCTGCATACGGGTCTTTTGCCTCCTTAGGTAGGTTTATTCCTAGATATTTTATTCATTTTGTTGCAATGGTAAATGGGAGTGTTTTCTTAATTTCACTTTCAGATTTTTCATCATTAGTGTATAGGAATGCAAGAGATTTCTGTGCATTAATTTTGTATCCTGCCACTTTACCGAACTCATTGATTAGCTCTACTAGTTTTCTCATAGCATGTTTAGGATTCTCTATGTATAGTATTATGTCATTGGCAAACAGTAACAGCTTTATTTCTTCTTTTCTGGTTTGGGTTTCTTTTATTTCTTTTTCTTCTCTGATTGCTGTGGATAAAACTTCCAAAACTATGTTGAATAATAGTGGTGAGAGTGGCAACCTAGTTTTCTTCCTGATCTTAGTGGAAATGGTTTCAGTTTTTCACCACTGAGGATGATGTTGGCTGTTGGTTTGTCATATATGGCCTTTATTATGTTGAGGAAAGTTCCCTCTATGCTTACTTTCTGGAGGGTTTTTTATCATAAATCGGTGTTGAATTTTGCTGAAAGCTTTCTCTGCATCTATTGAGATGATCATATGGTTTTCTCCTTCAATTTGTTAATATGGTGTATCACATTGATTGATTTGCATATATTGAAGAATCCTTGCATTCCTGGGATAAACCCCACTTGATCATGGTGTATGATCCTTTTAATGTGCTATTGGAATCTGTTTGCTAGTATTTTGTTGAGGATTTTTGCATCTATGTTCATCAGTGTTATTGGTCTGTAGTTTTCTTTTTTTGTGACATCTTTGTCTGATTTTGGTATCAGGGTGGTGGAGGCCTTGTAGAATGAGTTTGGGAGTGTTCCTCCCTCTGCTATATTTTTAAGAGTTTGACAAGGATAGGTGTTAACTCTTCTCTAAATGTTTAATAGAATTCACCTGGTAAGCCATCTGGTCCTGGGCTTTTGTTTGTTGGAAGATTTTTAATCACAGTTGAAATTTCATTGCTTGTGATTGGTCTGTTCATATTTTCTATTTCTTCCTGGTTCAGTCTCGGAAGGTTGTGCATTTCTAAGAATTTGTCCATTTCTTCCAGGTTGTCCATTTGATTGGCATAGAGTTGCTTGTAGTAATCTCTCATGATCTTTTGTATTTTTGCAGTGTCAGTTGTTACTTCTCCTTTTTCATTTCTAATTCTATTGATTTGAGTCTTCTCCCTTTTTTACTTGATGAGTCTGGCTAATGGTTTATCAATTTTGTTTAACTTCTCAAAGAACCAGCGTTTAATTTTATTTATCTTTCCTATCATTTCCTTCATTTCTTTTTCATTTATTTCTAATCTGATCTTTATGATTTCTTTCCTTCTCCTAGCTTTGGGGATTTTTGTCCTTCTTTCTCTAATTCCCTTATGTGTAAGTTTAGGTTGTTGATTTGAGATGTTTCTTGTTTCTTAAGGTAAGGTTGTATTGGTATAAAGTTCCCTCTTAGAACTGTCCTCAGTTCTTTTCATTCTTTTTTCTTTATTCTGCTCTGCAGTAGTTATTTCCACTATTTTATCTTCCAGGTCACTTATCCGTTCTTCTGCCTCAGTTATTCTGCTATTGATCCCGTCTAGAGTACTTTTAATTTCATTTATTGTGTGTTCATCACTATTTGTTTGTGCTTTAGTTCTTCTATTTCCTTGTTAAGCGTTTCTTTTATTTTCTCCATTCTATTTCCAAGATTTTGGGTCATCTTTACTATCAATATTCTGAATTCTTTTTCAGGTAGACTGCCTATTTCCTCTTCATTTATTAGGTCTGGTGGGTTTTTGCTTTGCTCCTTCATCTGCTGTGTGTTTCTCTGTCTTCTCATTTTGCTTAACTTACTGTGTTTGGGGTCTCCTTTTAACAGGCTGCAGGTTCGTAGTTCCCGTTGTTTTTGGTGTCTGTCCCCAGTGGCTAAGATTGGTTCAGTGGGTTGCGTAGGCTTCCTGGTGGAGGGGACTAGTGCCTGTGTTCTGGTGGATGAGCCTAGATGTTGTATTTCTGGTGGGCAGGTCCACATCTGGTGGTGTGATTTGGGGTGTCTGTGACCTTATTATGATTTTAGGCAGCCTCTCTGCTAATGGATGGGGTTGTGTTCCTGTCTTGCTAGTTGTTTGGCACTGTAGCTTGCTGGTCGTTGAGTGGACCTTGGTCTTGGTGTTGAGATGGAGATCTCTGGGAGATTTTCACTGTTTGATACATGGAGCTGGGCGGTTTCTTCTGGACCAGTGTCCTGAACTTGGCTCTCCCACCTCGGAGGCAGTGCTGATGCCTGGCTGAAGCTCCAACAGCCTGTCATTCACACGGCTCAGAATAAAAGGGAGGAAAAAAAAGAAAGGAAGGGGCTTCCCTGGTGGCACAGTGGTTGATAGTCCGCTGCTGATGCAGTGGACACGGGTTCGTGCCCTGGTCCAGGAAGATCCCACATGCCGTGAAGCGGTTGGGCCCATGAGCCATGGCCACTGAGCCTGTGTGTCCAGAGCCTGTGCTCCACAACAGGAGAGGCCACAACAGTGAGAGGCCCGTGTACTGCAAAAAAAAAAAAAAAAAAAGAAAGAAAGAAAAGGAAGAAAGAAGAAGATAAAATAAAAGAAAGTAAAACAAAATAAAGTTATTAAAGTGAAAAATAATTGTTAAAAAACATTTTAAGTAATAAAAAACAAAAAAAGAAAGATAGGAAGAAAGAACAGAGCAACCAAACCAAAAAAGAAATCCACCAATGATAACAAGTGCTAAAAACTATACAGAAAAAAAAAAAAAAATGGAGAGACAGACCTCTAGGACAAATGGTAAAAGCAAATCTATACAGACAAAATCACACACAGAAGCATACACATACACACCCACAAAAAGAGAAAGAGGGGAAAAAATATATGTATCATTGCTCCCATTGTTCACCTCCTCAATTTGGGATGATTCGTTGTCTATTCATGTATTCCACAGATGCAGGGTACTTCAAGTTGATTGTAGAGATTTAATCCGCTGCTTCTTAGGCTGCTGAGAGAAATTTCCCTTTCTCTTCTTTGTTCGCACAGCTCCCGGTGTTCAGCTTTGGATTTGGACCCGCCTCTGCATGTAGGTCGCCTGAGGGCGTCTGTTCTTCGCTCAGACAGGACAGGGTTAAAGAAGCAGCTGATTAGGGGGCTCTGGCTCACTCAGGCCAAGGGGAAGGAAGGGTACGGATGTGGGGCGAGCCTGTGGCGCTAGAGGCCAACATGACTTTGCAACAGCCTGAGGTGCACCGTGTGTTCTCCTGCGGAAGCTGTCCCTCCATCTCGGGACCCTGGTAGTGGCGGGCTGTACAGGCTCCCAGGAGGGCAGGTGTGGATAGTGACCTGTGCTTGCACACAGGCTTCTTGGTGGCTGCAGCAGCAGCCTTAGCATCTCATGCCCGTCTTCGGGGTCCACGCTGATAGCAGCTGCTCGGGCCCGTCTCGAGCTCCTTTAAGCGGCGGCACTCTTAATCCCCTCTCCTCGCCCACCAGAAAACAAAGAGGCAAGAAAAAGTCTCTTGCCTCTTTGGCAGCTCCAGACTTTTTCCCGGACTCCCTCCTGGCTAGCTGTGGTGCACTAGCCCCCTTCAGGCTGTGTTCATGCAACCAACCCCAGTCCTCTCCCTGGGGTCTGACCACCAAAGCCTGAGCCTCAGCTCCCAGCCCCCGCCTGCCTTGGTGGGTGAGCAGACAAGCCTCTCTGGCTGGTGAGCGTTGGTCGGCACCGATCCTCTGTGCGGGAATCTCTCCGCTTTGCCCTCCGCACCCCTGTTGCTGTGCTCTCCTCCTTGGCTTCGAAGGTTCCCCCCATACCACCTGCAGTCTCCTCCTGCGAAGGGCCTTCCTAGTGTGTGGAAACCTTTCCTCTTTCACAGCTCCCTCCCACTAGTGAAGTTCCTGTCCCTATTCTTTTGTCTCTGTTTTTTCTTTTTTCTTTTGCCCTACCCAGGTAGGTATGTGGGGGGTTTCTTGCCTTTTGGGAGGTCTGAGTTCTTCAGCCAGTGTTCAGTAGGTGTTCTGTAGGTGTTGTTCCACATTTAAATGTATTTCTGATGTATTTGTGAGGAGGAAGGTGACCTCCACGTCTTACTCTTCTGCCATCTTGAAGCTCCTCCCCCATACTGTTTTTAAATTCATAGAACTGATTCAAAGAAAACAAAAACATGAATTCAAAAACATACATGCACCCCAATGTTCATAGCAGCATTATTCATAGTAGCCAAGATATGTAAGCAACCTAAGTGTACATCAACAGATTAATGGATAAAGAAGATGTGATAGGGCTTCCCTGGTGGTGCAGTGGTTGAGAGTCCGCCTGCCGATGCAGGGGATGTGGGTTCGTGCCCCAGTCCCAGAAGATCTCACATGCCGCAGAGCAGCTAGGCCTGTGAGCCATGGCTGCTAAGCCTGCATGTCTGGAGCCTCTGCTCCGCAATCGGAGAGTCCACAACAGTGAGAGGCCTGTGTACTGCAAAAAAAAAAAAACAAAAAAGAAGATGTGATATATATATATAACACAGACACACACAATGGAATATTACTAAGTCATAAAAAACAAAACTCTGTCATTTGCAACAACGTGGATGGACCTACAGGGTATTATGCTTAGTGAAATAAGTCAGATAAAGAAAGACAAATACTCTGTTATCACTTATATGTGGAATCTAAAAAATAAAACAAACAAATGAATATAACAAAACAGAAACAGACTCAGAGATATAAAGAACAAACTTGTGATTACCAGTGGGGAGAGGGGAAGCGGGGGCAAGATACAGGTAGGGGATTAAGATTATGAACTACTATGTATAAAATAAATAAGCAACAAGAATATATTGTACAGCAAGGGAAGTATAGCCATTATTTTGTAATAACTTTAAATGAGGTATAATCTATAAAAATACTGAATCACTATGTGGTACACCTGAAACTAAAATAATATAAAGCAACTATATGTCAATAAAAAATTCATAGAAGTATATATCAAAAGAAAATGAATCAATTTTATTATATGATAATTTTTAAAAATATTTTAATCCTTTGGAAAAATAAATATCTAGACCCAGATGGTTTCACTGATATATTCTCTGCAAATATTTGACAAAAGCATAGTAGCAATTCTACATAATCTCATCCAGAAAATAGAAGAGGAGGAAATACCTCCCAACTCATTTTATGAGGGCTGCATTACCCTGACAATAAAACCAGACAAAGACACTACGAGAGAGAGAGAAATGCAGACCAATATCTCTTATGATAGACACAAAACCCTCAAAATATTAGCAGATGGAATCCAGTAATATATAAAAAGAACACTACACCAAGACCAAGTGGAGTTTATTTTGAAAATGCAGGGCTGATTCAGTATTTGAAAATTAATCCATTGATGTAATCCACCATACTAAGAATATTTTTTTAATTACATGATGCTGTCAACAGATGCAGAAAAACATTTGAATATAACATTTATTCATGTAAAAAGTACCAGCATACTAGGAATAGAAGGGTACTTCTTGAACCTGATAAAGGGCATGTACAAACCCTACAGCTAACATTATACTTAATGGTAGGAGACAGAATGCTTTCCCCTAAATTGGAATCTAGGCAAGGATGTCCACTCTTACCACTTCCATTCAACATTGAACAGGAAATCTTAGCCAGTGCAAAACGGAAAATAAATAAATAAAAAGCATAGAGATTATAAAGGAAGAACTAAAAATTTCCCTATTTGCAGACATGATTGTCTATATAGAATGTTTCAGGAAATCCACAAAAGCCCTAGAACTAATAAGTGAGTCTAGCAAGGCCACAATATACAAACTCAACACAGGCAAAAACTCAATTATACTTCTATATACTAACAATGTATAGTTAGAAACTGAAATTTTTTTTAAAATACCATTTACAATAATTCAAGAAATAGAAATATAACAAAACATGTACAGGAACTGCATGCTGAAAACTAAAAAATGTTAATAAAAGAATTTAAAGAAAATCTAAATAAATGGAAAGAGATAATAAAGATAGTAAAGATGTCAATTTCCCCCAAATGATCTATATATTTAACCAATACCAGTCAAAATCCTAGCAGGATATTTTTGTCGGTATATAGAAACAGATTTTAAAATTTATATGGAAAGGCAAAGGGAGTAGAATAGCTAATGTTATATAGATGACAGATAGATAGATAGATAGAGATAAAGGAGAGTAAAGTTGGAAGAATTACACTATCCAATTTCAAAATGTCCTAGAAAGTTATAGTAATCAACGCAATGTAGTATTGAGCAAGGCATAGACATATAGATCAATGGAACAAATAGATAGTTCACAAATAGACACACACAAATAGACCCATGTCCAACAAAGGACTTGTATACAAAATATATATAAAGAACTCTCAAAACTCAACAATAAGAAAATGACCCAAATTTTTATGAACAAAAGGCTTAGACACGTCACTAAAGAGGATAAAAAGGTGGCACAGATAGGCACATTTAAAACGTTTTTTTGGGGGGAGGGGGTGCTTCCCTGGTGGCGCAGTGGTTGAGAGTCCACCTGCCGATGCAGGGGACACGGGTTCGTGCCCCTGTCCAGAAGGGTCCCGCATGCCGCGGAGTGGCTGGGCCCGTGAGCCATGGCCGCTGGACCTGTGCGTCCGGAGCCTGTGCTCCGCAACGGGAGACGCCACAGCAGTGAGAGGCCCTCGTAACACAAAAAAAAAAAAAAAAAAAAAGTTTTTTTTTAACACCTTTATTGGAGTATAATTGCTTTACAATGGTGTGTTAGTTTCTGCTTTATAACAAAGTGAATCAGTTATACATATACATATGTTCCCATATCTCTTCCCTCTTGAGTCTCCTTCCCTCCCACCCTCCCTATCTCACCTCAGGTGGTCACAAACCACCGAGCTGATCTCCCTGTGCTATGAGGCTTCTTCCCACTAGCTAGCTATTTTACATTTGGTAGTGTATATACGTCCATGCCACTCTCTCACTTTGTCACAGCTTACCCTTCCCCCTCCCGATATCCTCAAGTCCATTCTCTAGTAGGTCTGTGTCTTTATTCCCATCTTACCCCTAGGTTCTTCATGACTTTTTTTTTCTTAGATTCCATATATATGTGTTAGCATACGGTATCTGTTTTACTCTTTCTGACTTACTTCACTCTGTATGACAGACTCTAGGTCCATCCACCTCACTACAAATAACTCAATTTCATTTCTTTTTATGGCTGAGTAATATTCCATTGTATATATGTGCCACATCTTCTTTATCCATTCATCTGTTTATGGACACTTAGGTTGCTTCCATGTCCTGGCTATTGTAAATAGAGCTACAATGAGCACATTGTTTAACATCAATAGTCATTGGGGAAATGCAAATTAAAACTACTACTCAACTATAGAATGGCCAAAATAAATAATCTTGTTACTACCTGAAGAAAATGTGAAGCAACCAGAACTCTCATATGTTGCTGGTGAATGTAAAATGTCTAGAAAACAGTTTGGCAGTTTCTTATAAGTTAAACATATATTTACCATGTGACCCAGCAATCCTACTCTTGAGTATTTGCTCTATAGAAATGAAATCTTAGGTTCACACAAAAATCCGCTATAAATGTTATAGCAGTTCTAGTCATAATCACCCAAACTGGAAACAATTTAATGTTCAATGATGCACCAGTTTCCTATTACTGCTGTAGCAAATTACTACAAATAGTGGCTAGAAACAATGCACACTTATTATCTTACAGTTCTGGAGATCAGAAGTCTGAAATGGGTCTCACAGGGCTAAAATCAAGGTTTTGACAGCGCTGCATTCCTTTCTGGAGGCTCTAGGGAAGAATAAATATTTTGGCCTTTTCTAGCTTTCTGAAGACTCTGCAATCTTTGGCTCCTGGTCCCTTCCATTTTTGAAGTCAGCAGTGGCCAGTTGAGTCTTTCTCACAATGCTATCGCTTTAGTTCTGACTCAGCTGATTCCCTCTTCTCCATTAAAGGATGTTTGTGATGACCCTGGGCCCACCTGGCTAACCCATAATAATTCTGCATCTTAAGGTCAGTTGACTAGCAACCTAAACTCCATCTGCAACCTTAATGCCTTCTTTCCATGTAACACAACACATCACAGGTTCCAGGGATTAGGATGTGAATATCTTTGGAAGGGCACTCAATCTGTCTATCACACATGGGCGTGGTACGTCAATACAATGGAATCCTACTCATCACACATGAATGAATGAACTTTGATATACACAACAACTTAGAGGAACTCTAAAGGCATTACACTGAGTAAACAAAGCCAGTGGCAAAATGTTATGTATTATATGAGTCCATTCATAGGACATTATTAAAAAGACAAAATTACGGTGATGAAGAACAGATCAGTGGCTGCCAGGGGATAGAGTTGGTGGGGGGAGGGTAGAAGTAAAAGTTGATAGCACAGGAGAGTTCTTTAGGGTGACAGAACTGTTTTGTGTCTGATTGTGGTAGGCATAACACAAAACTATACATATGTTAAAATTCATAGAATTGTACACCAAAAAGAAAAAAAATGATAATTTTAAAAATCATACAACTGTACACTTACACACACAAACCCACACACACACAGAGATGCTCACTACAGTATTTCATGGTACTAAGGGAAAGAAAAACTGCCAAAGATGTTAGCCAGACTCTAGTACTTTGGTGGCAAGTTTCCAAGAGCTTCCATAGTTCTCATAGCTTCCCTGAAACATGAAATCTGTTTGAACCTCTATTTTCTCACCTCAAAAAAAGGATAATATTAACCTTGTTGAGATATTAAGAATATTAAATGAAAATGTGTAGATAAATATCCTGATGCATAAAAGGATTCTCAGTTGTATTAAGTGCTTCTTTTTTGCCAACCTGTTGGTGTATCTGAACTCTCAGGTCTTTTTTCTCCCAAAGACTGAGAACTTCAGAATTTGTAACAACTCAATGTTATGAGCACAGAGACAAATGTTCTAAAGGCAGATAGGTGGGATCACTCAATGTCACAAAGGATGTTCCTGAGATGTGATACAACCAGTACATTGTATAAGGTCTGTCTCTATGAGCTATATTTTATTCCCATTTTCTAACATAAGTGCAACCAAGGATTTTCATCATTAACATTCTTGCAAATACCCTCCCTGCCTTCCTCTATTAATCTCCACTAGCTTCCCATTCCTACACCTGTTCCATGGACCTCAGAAATGTCTAATGAGGTGGACTAAAATGAAATGGTCATTCATGCATTTATTCTTTTGTTCAAACAGCCTTATAGTGTATCTCCAATTGCCAAGCATTGAGCTTAACCCCAGGGATACAAATGTGAATCAGCCTCTATCCCTACCTTTGAGGTGTTTGCAATCTATTGTCAAAGGTCACAAAACATGAGATAAGTGACAGGGGGTGATAGATTCTACTGCTTTGGATATTAAAGCACAAGAACTTGCAGTTTAAACTTGCTTGAAGAGCTATAGAGACTCCTCCAATCAGAAATTCAAAAGAATTGAGTAGGAAAGGGCATTCAGCAAGGGAGACAACTAAAGACTGAAGTAAAAATACATCTGAGACGATCAGGTGGAAACTAAAAATATTAAATAAAAAAGAGCATCCCCCTTTTCCAGCCTCATCTAAATGCCATTTGCACTTGCCTTGCTCTCTTACACTTGCCTTGTAAATGAGGATTTTTGTCTACTTGGCAAGTGAAAATTTGTAAAATGATTTGGGTTTCTCATAGGGGAAAAATGAGCCTAAGGAGAATAATTATCAAGAGGCTACAACTGATGAGTTATATTATTAATCACACTGAGGTCTAATATTAGAATTAGAAATGACCTCAGAAAAATTCAAATCTGCCACACTTTGCCCATTTCTCCCAGGGAGAATGATCATGCGTAACCAGATACATATTTGAAGGCTTTCCTACAACCCTGGCCCTCTCAGCTCACTGAGTTTGGCTGACTCTGTTAAACAAATAGGCCTTCAAACAATAGATCCCTATACATATAGGTAATCATGGGAAAAGTGAAGAATATCTGTTTTCTTCTGTCTGGTATATAACATGTACAATTTGGGATCGCTGAGGTCTGACCATGGCCTATTTTGAAATATTAAAAGATATGATTTTTTTAAAACTCTATGGAAGGACCTACTGTATAGCACAGGGAACTCTACTCAATACTCTGTAAAGGCCTATATGGGAAAAGAATCTAAAAAGGAGTGGATACATGTATATGTATAACAGACTCACTTTGCTGTACACCTGAAACTAACACAGCATTATAAATCAACTATACTCCAATAAAATTTTTTTTAAAAAAAACTTTATGGACAACATTTAAAAGTTGGTTTTTACTCATACGGTGTTATCCATTTATACTCCATACCTCCTCCCACAATGTTACCATATTGATTACAGTGATGAATGGTATTTGTGGATGAGACTTGGAAAATTATTAACATTTTGAAACTCTTTTTCTAAAATTAAAAAAAAATCAGTAGAAATACTTTCTCTGTCCAACCCATGGTTGGATCTTCACATACTCAGGTAAAACTCAGTAGAGTTCAAAGATTGTTAACAAACATGGTACAGCAGTTTGGTTTATCTATACTTAAGATGCTTATTCCTGCCAACAGCCCTGGTCCATACGTTCTGTGTCACCTGTCATCTCACTCCCAGTCTGGCTGAATCCAACATTACCTAAGAGGCTGATCTCTCATCTCATTGCCATAAAAACGTTCTAAACTAGTCTCTCCTCCTGCAAACCCTGACAGCACTCCATAGCACACCATTAAATACTTTACTGTGCAAAGACACACCTATTAACATGTCAGATGTGGTCCAACAAGGTACCTCTACTTGTTGGGAGGCAGCCTGGGGATGTATTCCAGAAATTCATATGGTGAGAATGGGGGCGTATTTCAGAGCAAAAATGTGATTATGTGCTTAAGTCGTATGTTTTAAAAGGTTAGTGTATATTGCCTAAGACAAAGCAATGCTGTGTGTTGCTATGACAGCCTTTACTGATGTCCTGTTCTTAGGTATCAGGGCTGCAGATGAGCCTGGCTTTTAGTTTTGGAGTAAGAATCCATTTCTTCCCCAGCTGAAACATCTAATTCCCAGCACCCAGGTCTTTAAATCCATGAAATGCACAAATGTATCAAATCACTTAAGAAATATTAAGATATTACTTAAGAATATCTATTAACGACCACTGCTAAACAGCTAACAGCAATCCATTCCAAGTATCAATATTTATTGAGCGCGTCCATGCAAATCCCTGTGGTAGAATCAGAATGTTTAATTAACAGTTCTTGCCCTTAGGCATTTGGCAACCCTGGAAAGAAGAATGAGCATTACCACGACAGTAAGTGCTGTCACTTGTTAAAGAAGAGAGCTGTGAGGTACCAGAGGAGGGCTTGGTCACTTCTGGCTGGGAAAGTAAGAAATAATTTCACAAAGGAGGTGCATTGAAAGATGTAAAAGAGAGATAGACATTTGGAAAGGCTCAAGAACAAGTTTGGCTCTGCCTCACAAAGTCAAGGAAAGAATGGGTTTAAATCAGAAGAGACATGGACCATCCTATAAGTCAAGAATGATGAATACTAAACAATGGCCACTGGATTTAGACTCTAATGACCAAGATAATGGAAGGTTCAATTTCAATAGAGAGGTGGAAACAGAAACCATCTGTAACCAATCCCAGAATGAAGACGTGTTTTACAATGGGAAAGAGTCAATTCTATTTGTAGGCAGAAGGAAAGTGTTTGGAGTAAGAGGATTAATAGTAATTAAATCAGAGGAAGCAAACCAGACTGGAATCACAATGTGCAGAGGGAAGAAAACCCTGGGGAGAAATGGGTCACCTCTTCCTCTTTCTGTTACTCTCTCTTTGGGGACCTGGTTAATTTCCTTTGTGGACCTGGTTAATTTCCTTTGTGGCTCTTTTTGCAATTTATAATTATCCTATCTTGTATATTTGTATGTGTATTTGCTTGCTTGCTTGCATGTTTACTATCAGCCTTCCCTGGATGCACCCTGGGGGCAGGATTATAGGCTGCACAGTGCCTGGTACATAAAAGGCTCTCAGTAAATCATTTGTAAATGAAATGAAATATGAGGAAAGAAGGAATAAGTGAAGATGGAAAGATGAGGTAGAGGGAAGGAAGCTGAGAGACAGTGTGTTGGACTCCTGACCTTCTAAGAGGAGTGGCCACAGCTGACATTGAAAGAGGTCAGAGTCGGGTTGGGAGTGAGGAAAACAGAAATTGTTGTCAGGAGTGGGGAAGAAGGGACAAAAAGGATGAGCAGCAGCACCAGGGAGGTCCTTGTCAAAGCTGGACAGGGTAGGGCAGTGCACCAAACTAGCAATGCTTTGTGGCTTTAAAATTCTTAGCCGTCCCAGCAAAGGAGAAATCAAAGCATTGGAAGTTACCAATGGCTGGAGTTGGCAGGGCAGGTACAGGAGGACAAGGTAATATTATACTTAAAACCAGCCAACACTTCCATCCCTGATTTATGAGGTTGTGTGTTTGATTTTTAACACAGATAACTCACTTCAAAAGAATATTCTGTATACATACCTTGCATTCTCACCTTCCTTGAATGTATAAGCCACAGCTTGATGGAAGGGCTATCTTTGGGGATCAAAATCCAAGTGGTCACTTCAAGCCCTAAGATTTTCTTCAGCAGTTGGGGAGGCTTAAAGAGTAATAGGCAAAGAGACTGCTGGTGGGAGGACCAAAGTGGCATTTGTTAACTGATGCCAAAACCAAATCTGAAGTGTGTTATCAGCTCCCATTCCTCCAACTTCTCTACTGCGTTGATTTGCAAACCTTTGTATTTATCAGAATCTCCCAGGTGCTTGTTAAAATGGATTTCTAGGCCCCATCCCAAGAATTTCTGATTCAATAGGTCTGAAATTGGACCCAAGAATTTGCATTTCTGACAAATTCCCAGATGATGCTGATGTTGCTTGTCTGAGGACCACTCTGAAACCACATTTCTAAGACAAAGCTCTGTCTGTTAAACATGCTTGCATATATTGCTCTCTCCTGCCTTTTTGTAACTGACAGAAACATTTGAGTCACTACTATGTTCCAGGCAATATTCTTGTTTTTAGAACAGAGCCTGACCCAGAGTAGGTACTCAGTAAATATTTGTTGAATAAATGAACAAATAGTGAGCAAAACTCAGACACAATCCCTCCATCATGGAGCTTATAGACTGGTTGGGGAGTCTACATTAACATAATGATCTCATAAATATGTGTATAATTGCAAATGATACATGTTATGAAAACAAATTATAGAGTGTTATTAAGGTAATATTAACTAGACGATTGGAAAACCCTGGGGGTGGGAGGGGGTGTGTAGAGACCTGAAGTCACTGTTGATTTTAAGTGATTTCTCCAGGATGAAAATGCTTGTAAGACTCATGGGCACAGGGCTCCATGGTCCACTGCCCTGGTCTTTCCTCTAAAGTCTGTAGAATCCACCACAGTACTGAGAAAACAGGAAGTATTCTCCAATGTTAGCTGATGGATGATGAACCAGCTAGCAACTAGCTGAGTGCCTCCAGGACACTCAGTGAAGAAATTTAGGCTTTAAGACTCTCATCTGTAAAATACAGGGGTGATGTCTGTCACTGTTCTATGACTGGAGATATCGACCCTGCCTGTACATTGGAACTATCTGGGTCCCACTCAAAGAGACACCGATTTAACTGGTCTGGAGTACAGCCTGAGAATTGGTATTTTTTATTGAAGTATAGTTGATTTACAATGTTGGGTTAGTTTCAGGTGTACAGCAAAGTGATTCCGTTTTATATATGTATTCTTATTCAGATTCTTTTCCATTATAGGTTATTAGAAGATATTGAATACAGTTCCCTGTGCTATACAGTAGGTCCTTGTTGATTATCTATTTTATATATAGTAGTGTGTATATTTAATCTCAAAACCCAATTTATCCCTCCCTCCCTTTCCACTTTGGTAACCAAAAGTTTGTTTTCTATGTCTGTGAGTCTATTTCTGTTTTGTAAATACGTTCAGTTGTATAGTTTTTTTAGATTCCAAATATAACTGATGTCATATGATATTTGTCTTTCACTGTCTGACTTACTTCACTTAGTCCGATAATCTGTAGGTCCATCCATGTTGCTGCAAATGGCATTATCTCAT
This sequence comes from Lagenorhynchus albirostris, assembly GCF_949774975.1. Taxonomy (NCBI): domain Eukaryota; kingdom Metazoa; phylum Chordata; class Mammalia; order Artiodactyla; family Delphinidae; genus Lagenorhynchus; species Lagenorhynchus albirostris. The sequence continues at coordinate 33,150,348 of NC_083099.1, forward strand.
TCTTTTTTATGGCTGAGTAGTATCCCAATGTATATATGTACCACATCTTCTTTATCCATTCATATGTCAGTAGACACTTAGGTTGCTTCCATGTCTTGGCTATTGTAAATAGTGGTACTATGAACATTGGGGTGCATGTATCTTTTTGAATTAGAGTTTTCTCTGGATATATGTCCAGGAGTGGGATTGCTGGATCATCTGGCAACTCTATTTTTAGTTTTCTACAGAACCACCATACTGTTTTCCATAGTAGCGGCACCAATTTAGATTCCCACCAACAGTGTAGGAGGGTTCCCTTTTCTCCACACCCTCTCCAGCATTTATTATTTGTAGATCTTTTTTGATGATGGCCATTTTGACCAGTGCGAGGTGATATCTCATTGTAGTTTTGATTTGCATTTCTCTAATAATTAGTGATGTTGAGCATCTTTTCATGTGTCTGTTGGCCATCTGTATGTCTTCTTTGCAGAAATGTCTATTTAGGCTTCTGCTCATTTTTTGATTGGGTTGTTTGTTTTTTTGTTATTGAGTTTTTTGTTTGTTTGTTTGTTTTTTTGCGGTACGCGGGCCTCTCCCTGTTGTGGCCTCTCCCGTTGCGGAGCACAGTCTCCAGACGCGCAGGCTCAGCAGCCATGGCTCACGGGCCCAGCCTCTCCGCGGCATGTGGGATCTTCCAGGACCGGGGCACGAACCCGCATCCCCTGCATCGGCAGGTGGACTCTCAACCACTGCGCCACCAGGGAAGCCCTGTTATTGAGTTTTATGAGCTGTTTGCATATTTTGGAAATTAAGCCCTTGTCATTCGCATCGTTTGCAAATATTTTCTCCCAGTCCATAAGTTTTCTTTTCATTTTGTTTATCATTTCCTTTGCTGTAAAAAAGCTTATAAGGTTGATTAGCTCCCATTTATTTATTTTTGTTTTTTATTTCTTTTGACTTGGGAGACTGATCTAAGAAAGTATTGCTATGATTTATATCAGAGAAGGTTTTGCCTATGTTTCCTTTTAGGAGTTTTATGGTGTCATGTCTTATATTCAAGTCTTTAAGCCATTTGGAGTTTATTTTTTTGTATGGTGTGAGGGAGTGTTCTAACTTCATTGATTTATATATGGCTGTCCAGCTTTTCCAATACCACTTGTTTAAGAGACTGTATTTTCTCCATTGTATATTCTTGCCTGCTTTGTTGAAGATAATTGACAATAGGTGTGGGTTTATTTTGGGGCTGTCTATTCTGTTCCATTGATCCATTTGTCTGTTTTTGTGGCAATACTGCACTGTTTTGATTACTGTAGCTTTGTAGTATAGTCTGAAGTCTGGAAGCGTTCAGACTATACTACAAAGCTTTGTTCTTTTACCTCAGGATTATTTTGTTCATTTTCCTCAGGATTTCTTTGGTAATTCTGGGTCATTTGTGGTTTCATATAAATTTTAGTATTATTTGTTCTAGTTCTGTGAAAATGTCCTGGGTAATTTGATAGGGATCACATGAAATCTGTAGATTGCTTTCATAGTATGGCCATTTTAACAATATTAATTCTTCAGTCCAAGAGTGTGAGATACCTGTCCATTTCTTTGAATCATCTTCAATTTTCTTTAACAAAGTTTTATAGTTCTCAGCATATAAGTCTTTCACCTCCTTGGTCAGGTTTATTCCTAGGTATTTTATTTTTTTGACATGATTTTAAAAAGATTTTTTTTCTACTTTCTTTTTCTGATATTTCATTGTTAGTGTAAAGAAATGCAATAGATTTCTGTATATTAATATTGGATTTTGCTACCTTGCTGAATTTGTTTATCAGTTCTAATAGCTTTTGTGTGGATTCTTTGGGGTTTTCTACATAGAGTATCATGTCATCTGCATATAAGAACAATTTTACCTCTCCTATTCCAATTTGGAAACGTTTTGTTTCTTTTTTCTGGTTTAATTGCTGTGGCTAGGACATCCAAGACCATGGTGAAGAGAAGTGATGAAAGTGGACATCCTTGTCTTGCTTCAGAATTTAACAGGAAGGCTTTCAGCTTTTCACCATTGAGTATTATGTTGGCTGTGGGTTTGTCATAAATAACTTTTATTACATTGAGATATATTCTCTCTAAACCCACTTTGGTGAGAGTATTTTATCATGAATGGATGTTGAATTTTATCAAATGGTTTTTCTCCATCTATTGAGATGATCATGTGATTTTTGTCCTTTCTTTTGTTGATGTGGTGTATCACATTGATTAATTTGCATATGTTGAACCATCTTGTGACCCTGGGATGAATCTAACTTGATTGTGGTGTATGATCTCTTTTATGTGTTGTTGGATTCGGTTTACTAACATTTCATTGAGGAATTTTTGCATCTATATTCATCAAAGATATTGGCCTGTAATTTTCTTTTTTGGTAGTGTCTTTGTCTGGTTTTGGTATCAGGATGGTGGTTTCATAGAACAACTTTGGGAGTGTTCCCTCCTCTTCAGTCTTTTGGAGGAATTTGAGAAGGATAGGTATAAGTTGTTTGTATGTTTGGTAGAATTCACCAGTGAAGCCATCTGGCCCTGGACTTTTGTTTGCAGGAGGTTTTGCTGTATTACAGAAGAACTGGTATTTTTAAAAGCTGCCCAAATAATTCTAATGTGTAACCCAGGTAGACATTCATGGGGTTAGAGGGATTCTAGGTGAGTTTTATAATTGGTTTTAGTAGCCAAGTTCTATAATATTATGCGTTAAATACCCCAACATCATAGTCTTTGTTTCTAATCCAAAATATATTCAAATTTTAGCTAAGATAGGTTCCATTTTAAACAACTATTCCAGAATGAATCTATGTTTCAATATAATAACACTTTCTCTTGCTTGGGTTTTTAGAAAACTTCATAGAATTTTATTCAACTTGAACTCTGAAATGTAACAGAAACCTGATCTTGACAAAAGGTCATTTCTTTCCAGGTTTGGCAGGTCTCGCTGATGCCACCTGTTACCATTTTGTTCAAGTGTTCTTAAGAGTGACTTCAAGCCCATGCTGGGGAAAAGGACTAAGTGTTCTTTGTTATCAAAATGCGGTTCACATTATTTTTTATATTTAGTGAAAATTAGAGATTCCTATTTTAAAATGTTTGTTGGGCTTCCCTGATGGCACAGTGGTTAAGAATCACCTGCCAATAAAGGGGACATGGGTTCGAGCCCTGGTCCGGGAAGATCCCATATGCCATGGAGCAACTAAGCCCGTGTGCCACAGCTAATGAGCCTGTGCTCTAGAGCCTGCAAGCCACAACTACTGAAGCCCGTGCGCCTAGAGCCCATGCTCCACAACAAGAGAAGCCACCACAATGAGAAGACCATGCACCACAATGAAGAGTAGCCCCCGCTCTCTGCAACTAGAGAAAGCCTGAGCACAGCAACCAGGACCCAATGCCGACAAAAATAAATAAATAAATAATAAAATGTTATTTTGCATTAAACGTAAGTGCATTCAATAAGTTTTTCCCATCTTGATTTGGTTAGCTTAGCTAGAAGCATGTGGTTTAAGATTGGTTTATTTGTTGCCAGTTATCTTAATCCATAGGGGAAACATACAGTTTATAATTACAATCAGCAACAATTTACCTGGATCATAGTGATATGCCCCACTGTTCTATCAATCCCTTCCCTATTTTATGATACCTTGTCTCTGAGATCTTCTGACTCCCATCCAGGGGTATGCTGGTAAATATTTAACAACCAGTTCTTGAGAGTTGGGGTGAGGAGCCTTGATTTGTAATGTTTGCCATTTTCTATGGTGTAAATATTCCCATCTAATTGTCATTTATAACCTACCAGTTCAGTCATCACTGAATGCAGAGTTTGGAAGAGATGTGCGTTACTGGCTTTCATGAGCTGGTACCAGCTGGCTCCAGCACACTCCTGCTCCCACTTGTGAGGCCCTCCCTAAGCAGAAGAATATAATCTCGTGGTTTATTATTTGGTGTAAAGTAGGATATCCTTCCCTCTCCTCTAAACCCACCTTCCCATTCTCGGTCCCCATCAAAACTTACACATCTTTTCCCTCAAAGTCCTTGCATTCATTTCAAGGAGGAAGCCTGTGATAGGCACTAAATGTAGATTTAGAATCTGTGGACTGGCTTTCTACCTTTGCCGCCACCTACTGCATGTTTAAGGAAGTCGCTTAACCTCTCAGAGCCTCAGTTCTTCCTTAGTGAAACAGGGATGGTAATAATATCCACCTTCCACAATTGTTGCTAAGCAAGGAAGAGATGTTGTATGATATGCAATGCCTCTCAAACTTGAGTGAGTACATCATAATCACATGGAGAGCTTGTCAAACCACAGATTGCTGACTCCTCTCCCCCAAGACATACAAACTGAGTTTCCGATTCAGAGGGTCTTAGTATCTGCACTGCTAACAAGCTCCCAGGTGATGCTGTCGCTGCCTTCTGGAGACCACACTTTGAGTAGCACTGTGATAAGACACTTTGTGAAATTTTTAATGTCATGTAAACATAAGGAGTTTTTAATAGAGAAGGATGGTGGCTTAATACCTCATCTCTCCTGGCCCCGAGGGATAGACATATTTAGATGAATTCTCCAAGGAGATATAGTAGTGGCGTTGACCAAGGAATGAATTCTGCTCATTCCACCAGAGAGTTTAATGGATTTCACACTCAGATTTGGGGATGTTGGGAAGGCACTGTGTGGTTTGGAATGAAGTACAACAGTATCTTCCTCTGAGAAATTCCTGAATCCCTGGAAAATGAGAATCACACTTTACATGTATATGGAACTTTGCAAGACCCCAAGCCTGTCCTTCTTCTAGTGCTTCCCTGTTCAGGACATGTCTTCACCATCCTACTGGTTCTCAGTCCAGAATCAAGTCCTGTTCACTGTATCGCCTAAATATCTTCCAATTCCATTCTCTTATTTCCATCCCACCATCTCTGTCACCACCCTACGACGAGCCTCTATCTTCTTTCAACTCGGTTACTACAGTGGCCTCCAAACTTGTCCATTTGCACTTACTCTGTTTCTCTCTAACGCACTCTTCACTCTGCAGGCAGAGTGATGGTCTCAAAGAGATCATGCCCCCTCCCTACCATGGCTTCCCCCTTGGTTTCAAGGTAAAGGCAAGATTTCTGAAGCCGGCCTGCAGAACTCTTTGTGAGCTGGCTTCACCTAAATCTGCCCAGCCTCACTTCTGGCAATTCCAGCCACATAACACTGTCAAGGGAAAACCCAGAGGGAGATTCAAGCTGGTGGTGTCGGCATTTCAAGTAAGAAATGTTTCTTGCAATGTTTGCAAGAGAATCTAACCTTCAAGGAAATGTGACACCCTGAATAAAGGATCAAGTGTGTATTTAAAGAAAAATACCATGAAGCTATACTCAGTCTGGTTATCATTTTCACTGCTCAAAAAACAGAAGTTCCTCACTTGATTATCATATCTTCAAGGGTCATTGTACTTCTGAAGACATCAAAGTCGTAAAAGTCAGAGATAAAGTTGTTTTCAACTCTCAGGAAGGGGCTCAAGGCTTTATTCATTTTGTGAACTAGGATTAGACAGGATGTTTCTGATTTTTGTGGTCATCTCATGATGCAGAGTTCCCTTTATTTTCCCCTCTGACTGTGTATGCCGTGTGTACCCTTAACAATAATGATGACAGAGCGAGGTGCCAGTGGTCCTTTCACATGATCTTTCAGACCCTTGTGTACATTCTGTATTTTCTCTTTATGGGCCTTTGTACCTGCTGTTCCCAATGTCCGGAATACTCTCCTCTATCTCTGCCTCTAGTTGCTCCCTATTTTCCCTTCAGGTTATAGCTTCATTATCACAACAGTAACAAAGGCTTCTCTAACCTCCAACCTAGATCAGATCTCCCTCCTACAGCCTCTCACTAATGTCTGCCTTGGGACATTAGTCACGGTTAAAGTTTACATTCGCTTGTGTGACTTTTAAAACTTAAAATCTAATTTCTCCAGTAGACTCAAGTAAACCCATCTGGGAAAAGACCGTGTTTATATTTGCTCCATCATTGTATCCCCAGGCCCTGGTAGAGTACATAGCTTACAGTAGGTGCTCAATAAATGGTTTTAGAACTTCCACATTGGGACTTCTTTTGATTATCATTTGATTCCCTATGAGGTGGGCAGAACATACAGTTTCCCACAATATTCCTATCTGACTGAAGAAGAAATTGAGGCTCAAAAACATCTTTGTCTTGCTCAGCCTATATGAGTAAGTAGAGGAATGGAAACACAATCGCTCTCAGCTGGGTCTCATTGGCCTTTGGCTCTAAGGGCCTAGGGCTCCTTCCCAGTGAAGGGTCAAATGCACTGCAAACTCATGTAAAACATTCCAGGATGGGGGTGGGAAATGAAAGGGAGAGACAGTCTTTCACAAGGTGTCCTCAAATATCTAGCTTGGGAAGTGTCAGATCAGATAGTCCCCAAGACCTTGAAAAGGGCAGAGAGACTGTGAACCCTGCAATTACACAGTCAACACAAAACTCCAGGATATCTTTGCTCCTGTTCTCTCTGCTTAGAGATTAGGAAACATCAAAGCAGACTGACTATTGCTGCTTGTTTAAAGCTAGAAGTTTAAGGAGTAGGCGCCTGTTTGATTTCACATAATAAAATCTTAATTGAACTTCACAGTTGAAAAAAGTAAAAATATGTTACTTCCATAATGGCAAACGTGTCAAGTCTTCAATAAATCTTTGATGTCAAGATTCAGGGCAGAGTTTCAAGGTTATAGTGGCTGAAACATTTGAGGCCGTACTTTTCTCTAAGCTTCCTTTGAATGTATCAATTCTGGACTTAATCCTATGGGCTCCTCTGTACTTACGCTTATGTGAGCTGATGGAGGAAGCACAGTATCCCTAGTTTTGCCTTGAGCACAGTGTCTCAAAAAGTCTAGTCTTTGCAATTTATATTCACCTACAAAGCAAATGGCACAAACTTATGCTTAATTGCCTCCTTGTGTTGCCCAGAATTTAGAGTGTGAGTTGATTAGGACTGGATGGCTCTGATCTCATTTCACATCGAAAAATTCTCTCTCACTCTATCCCTAGTACCTCCCTGTTGAATCTGCGTCCCTGTGGGTTCATGAAGTAAGGGGCAAGTGAGGGAGAAGAGCATTATTTTGGATGAGTAGAGATAGGTGCAGTGGGAAGTTGGGGTGCTCCAAACCCTAGGTCTGCTGGGCAAGATGATTCGAGCACATAAAGACCCCTCAAAGTATAGCATGGATCATAGCAGTTCTTTAGGCAGGGGCACCCCTCATCAAGTAATGAGTGAAGAAGACTCCTAGAGGACACTGGGAGATGGCGGGGGCATGGACACAACTGGCACATTTCTATGGGCACATAAAGTAGAAAGGCATCCATAAGGGCCCCCTGAGGCACCATGGTCTCTCAGGGCCAATTTTCCTTAAAAACATTCAAATGACCCTAAGATGCCTGAGAGTGGAGCTGCAAGAACAAGTTATACAAAGTGAGCCTTGCCAGAGGAGACTGAACTCACTAGGGAGCTGAGAAACAACTGAACCAAGGGTTCAGTAAAAGTCTAGAATTTAAATGCAACTGCTTTTTTATTATTAAGGTTGTATTGCTCAAGCGTCCCCCACAGCAGCCCTCCCTATTTCCTGTGGGAAGTGACCTCCTCCCAGCAATCCACATGGTTACAGTGGGGCAGCAGAAAAAGGAACCTCCCCAGCATTGTGTCAATGAGATCCCTCCCTGGAGATTTCAGTTGGTCTAGTTCTTCTGCCTTTAGTTGAGGATATGCAAACCTCGGAGTTGCTGCAATGGTTATTCTGCCATGTGGACTGGAAAATAGAGACAAGTGATTTAAACCAAGGAGAAAGAATTAAGCAGATGCACAGAGAAAAATGGGAACAATGGACAGAGAGGAAAAATTTCCTGTTTCCCAATATCCTTCATTCCTAGGTTCCTGAGACCCAACTGGTCCCTGCCCTTGGATTTTCTGAGACACCCTTGAATCCTTATATTCATTCCAGTTTTTACCTAGGCTAATCCCAGTGGGATTTTGTTATTTGAATCTCCTGTTTGTAAGAGATGCCAAAGTATGTTATTTATATGTGCAATACTGGTTACAGTAACAAGAGCAATAGCACTGTGGATATAAATGATGACCACCTAAATGAGAAAAAAGAGACTATTTATTCAGAGTTTGGTATAACAAAGGAGTCAGCCACCATCCCTTGCATTTGGCAGAAATTCAAACACAAGCGGGGAGTAGGAAAGTTTTATACTGAAGAAAAAAGGAGACATCATTTATGCCCTGTTCGGAGGTTGTTAGCAAGGGGATGTTAGAGGCAGGCTGACTAGAATCAGTGCGTTCTATCTGATTTGTTTGTTTGGGGAGTATGTTTGACTTTCTCTGGTTGGTCCTGAGTTGGGGACAGGGAGGTGGGGTGGGGGGGCAGGAAGTTATTGATTAAGTCCTGATCCTTCTACATCAGTAGAAGCAGAGGCCATGAGTCAGAGTTCTTTTGTTGTATATGATCTGGCCACTATCTGTTTGTATATTCAGTCTCTCAGACCAAGTGTTCATTGAACGCCTCTTAACTGACACTCTCACTCCTGGCCGCATACTAGAATCACCTGGGAAACTTTAAAAGCACCACCCTGGACCACTGAAACCAGAACCTCTGGAGAGGAGGCCAGATATCAGTATCTTCAACAGTTCCCTGGGCAATTACAGTGCATAGCTCTGGTCAGTAAGCAAAGAAATGAAGAACTGACATGTTCTTTGGTAAGGCTGTTGACTTCTCCACTGGTCCTTTTTTCTAGAAAACACATCATTGGCAAAAGCTTACTGAAAAATAGCAGAATGGTTAAAACTCAGAAGCCATGAAATAAGAAAAGTGGCTTCTCCAGGCATGGAGTAGCTACTTAATAAACATGTCCCTAGAAATGAATGCACTGCCTAATATTTTTTGTGTATTTATAAGACAGTTCCCTGGTGGCAATGGCTTCATAGGGTTTTTTCAAAGGAGCTTTGAAGGACTTTTACATAATAAGAACTACCATTTATTCAGCACATTCCATGTTCTAGACATGATGCTGAGCAGTTTGTGTATTATCCCATTTAGCCTTCAACATTATATCTCACAAGTTTAAACAGAAATGTAGATTTATCCCAGAGGCAGTACTTGCTTCCAAATTATCATCTTCAATAATCTAATTATTTTATAATGGAATATTACTTAGCCATAAAAAAGAACAAAATACTGTCATTTGAAGCAACATGGATGGACCTGAAGATGATCATACTAAGTGAATTAAGTCAGACAGGGAAAGGCAAATATCATATGTTATCACTTATATGTGTAATCTAATAAAAAATGATATGAATGAACTTATTTACAAAACAGACATAGATCTTGAAATCAAACTTATGGTTACCAAAGGGGAAATGTGGGGGAAGTGATAAATTAGTATATACACACTACTATATATAAAGTACATAACTAATAAGGACCTACTGTATAGCACAGGAAACTCTACTCAATTTTCTGTAATAACCTACGTGGGAAAAGAATCTGAAAAAGAATGGATATATATATATATATATATATATAATCAGTTTTATACATATATATAAAACTGAATCACTTTGCTGTACACCTGAAACTAACACAACATTGTAAGTCAACTATACTCCAATAAATTTTTTTTAAAAAATAATCTAATTATTTAACTAACAAGCATTTATTGGGCAACTACTATGTGCCAACATTAGTCTACGTTCTGGGAATGTAATAGTGAGGATAATAAACATAGTTTTTGCTCTCATGGAGCTTAAATAGTGTGAGAGACAAACATTAATAAAATAATCACATGATACATCATTACAAGTTACATTAGGATTTTGAAGGAAAGGTATACACAGCTAATAATTGGCAAACATTTTCTGGGAAGGATCAAAGAGTAAATATTTTAGGCTTGAGGGCCTTGCAGTCTCAGTTGCAACTACCCAACCCTGACACTGTATTACAAAACATGTCATAGACAATATGGAAAAGAATGGATGTGTCTGTGTTCCAATAAAACTTTATTTACAAAAATAAGAGGCAGACTGAATTTGGCCCTTTCATAGTTTGCAGACCTCTGGATAATAACATAGAGACTTAATCTAGTTTGAGGAGTAAGGAAAGAGAATTCCACAAGGAAATGATGTTGGAGTATTAATTACAAAACATGTCTGTGGTATTCTTGAATCCAGTGAACCTTGTCTTAAATACCAAAATGCTCATATTTTGTTGGAATAATGGTGTTATGCTGGGATCTTGAAAAAATAATTGAAAACAGAGTCATATGTGTCTTGAGAAATACCCAGAGTTGTATTCTACATTAAAATTTTGAAAGTGTTTTTTATCTTCCAGGATCTTCAAGAAAAAAGAGAAATGACGGTGGACAAAGACCTTGTGGAAAAGTGGAAGAGGAAGGCAGCAGTGTCTACATTTACAGATAACTGCCTTAGAATCTTTAATTAAACATGGGAAATCTAGGGATGATAAAAATGAACCAGAAATGCTTTCTTTGAAACAAAAACTCTACTGCAATATCATTTTTTAAAAAAATAAGATTCTGTGGGGAGAAAAAATTTGAAGTTCCTATGGGGGGGGCAATGTTCAAAAATATCTTCTCAAAGCCATCAATTAAGAGTTTAAGAGGGGAGACTGGTTCAAGTTGGCAGAGTATAAGGACATGCAATCACTCCCTCTTGCAAGAGCACCAGGGTCATGGCTAACTACTGAACAGTCACGGACAGGAAGACACTGGAACTCAGCAAAAAGGACACTCCACATCCAAAGACAAAGGAGAAGACACAGTGAGATGGTAGGAGGGGCACAATCACAATAAAATCAACCACATAACTGCTGGTTGGGTGACTCACAAACTGGAGAACACTTATACCACAGAAGTCCACCCACCAGAGTGAAGGTTCTGAGCCCCACATCAGGCTTCACAACCTGGGGGTCTGATAATGAGAGAAGGAATTCCTAGAGAATCAGACTTTGAAGGCTAGTGGAATTTGATTGCAGGACTTTAACAGGACTGGGAGAAACAGAGACTCCATACTTGGAGGGCACACACACAAAGTAGTGTGTGCATCGGGACCCAGGGGAAGGAACAGTGACCTCAAGGGAGACTGAACCAGACCTACCTGCTAGTGTTGGAGGGTCTCCTGCAGAGGTGGGGTTTGGCTGTGTCTTACTCTGAGGATGAGGACACTGGCAGCAGAAGTACTACTTGGCGTGAACCCTCCCAGAGCCCGCCATTAGCCCCACAAAAGAGTCCAGGTAGGCTCCAGTGTAGGGTTGTCTCAGGCAAAACAACCAACAGGGAGGGAACTCAACCCCACCCATCAGCAGACAAGCGGATTAAAGTTTTACTGAGCTCTGCCCACCAGAGCAACACCCAGCTCTACCCACCACCAGTCCCTCCCATCAGGAAACGTGCACAATCCTCTTAGATAGCCTCATCCACCAGAGGGCAGACAGCAGAAGTGAGAATAACTACAATCCTGCAGCCTGTGGAACAAAAACCACATTCACAGAAAGATAGACAAGATGAAAAGGCAGAGGGCTATGTACCAGATGAAGGAACAAGATAAAACCCCAGAAAAACAACTAAATGAAGTGGAGGTAGGCAAACATCCAGAAAAAGAATTCAGATTAATGAGAGTGAAGATGATCCAGGACCTCGGAAAAAGAATGGAGGCAACGATCGAGAAGATGCAAGAAATGTTTAACAAAGATCTAGAAGAATTAAAGAACAAACAAACAGAGATGAACAACACAATAACTGAAATGAAAAATACACTAGAAGGAATCAAAAGCAGAATAACTGAGGCAAAAGAATGGATAAGTGACCTGGAAGACAGAATGGTGGAATTCACTGCTGCAGAACAGAATAAAGAAAAAAGAATGAAAAGAAATGAAGACAGCCTAAGAGACCTCTAGGACAACATTAAACACAACAACATCGACATTAAAAGGGTCCCAGAAGGAGAAGAGAGAAAGAAAGGACCCAAGAAAATACTTGAAAAGATTATAGTTGAAAACTTCCCTAATATGAGAAAGGAAATAGCCATGCAAGTCCAGGAAGTGCAGCAAGTCCCATACAGGATAAACTCAAGGAGAAACACTCCAAGACACAGAGTAATCAAATTGGCAAAAATTAAAGACAAAGAAAAATTGTTGAAAGCAGCAAGGGAAAAAATGACAACATAAAAAGGAGCTCCCATAAGATTAACAGCTGATTTCTTAGCAGAAACTCTACGGGCCATAAGGGAGTGGTATGACATATTTAAAGTAATGAAAGGGAAGAACCTACAACCAAGATTACTCTACCCAGCAAGGATCTCATTCAGATTTAATGGAGAAATCAAAAGTTTTACAGACAAGCAAAAGCTAAGAGAATTCAGCATTACCAAACCAGCTCTACAACAAATGCTAAAGGAACTTTTCTAAGTGGGAAACACAAGAGAAGAAAATGACCTACAAAAAAAAAACCCAAAACAATTAAGAAGATGGTAATAGGAACATACATATTGATAATTACCTTAAACATAAAAGGATTAAATGCTCCAACCAAAAGGCACCAGCTCGCTGAATGGATACAAAAACAAGACCTATATATATGCTGTCTACAAGAGACCCACTTCAGACCTAGGGACACATACAGACTGAAAGTGAGGGGATGGAAAAAGATATTCCATGCAAATGGAAATCAAAAGAAAGCTGGAGTACTCAGTACTCTTATCAGAAAAAATAGACTTTAAAATAAAGTATGTTACAAGAGACAAGGAAGAACACTACATAATGATCAAGGGATCAATCCAAGGAGAAGATATAACAATTATAAATATATATGCACCCAACACAAGAGCACCTCAATACATAAGGCCACTGTTAACAGCTATAAAAGAGGAAAATGACAGTAACACAATAATATTGGGGGACAATAACACCTCACTTACACCAATGGACAGATCATCCAAACAGAAAATTAATAAGGAAACACAAGCTTTAAATGACACAATAGACCAGAGAGATTTAATCGATATTTATAGGACATTCCAACCAAAAACAGAAGATTACACTTTCTTCTCAAGTGCACACACAACATTCTCCAGGATAGATCACATCTTGGGTCACAAATCAAGCCTCAGTAAATTTAAGAAAATTGAAATCATATCAAGCATCTTTTCTGACCACAACACAATGATATTAGAAATCAATTACAGGGGAAAGAAATGTAAAAAACACAAACACATGGAGGTAAACAATACATTACTAAATAACCAAGAGATCACTGAGGAAATCAAAGAGGAAATCAAAAAATATCTAGAGGGCTTCCCTGGTGGCGCAGTGGTTGAGAGTCCACCTGCCGATGCAGGGGACATGGGTTTGTGCCCCGGTCCGGGAAGATCCCTTATGCCACGGAGCGGCTAGGCCCGTGAGCCATGGCCGCTGAGCCTGCGCATCCGGAGCCTGTGCTCCACAATGGGAGAGGCCACAACAGTGAGAGGCCTGTGTACTGCAAAAAAAAAAAAGTCTACAAACAATAAATAGTGGAGAGGGTGTGGAGAAAAGGGAACCCTCTTGCACTGTTGGTTGGAAAGTAAATTGATACAGCCACTATGGAGAACAGTTTGGAGGTTCCTTAAAAAACTAAAAATAGAACCACCATATGACACAGTAATCCCACTGCTGGGCATATACCCTGAGAAAACCATAATTCAAAAAGAGTCATGTACCACAATGTTCATTGCAGCTCTATTTACAATAGCCAGGACATGGAAGCCACCTAAGTGTCTATCAATATATTAATGGATAAAGAAGATGTGGCACATATATACAATGGAATATTACTCAGCCATAAAAAGAAATGAAATTGAGTTATTTGTAGTTAGGTGGATGGACCTAGAGTCTGTCATACAGAGTGAAGTGAGTTAGAAAGAGAAAAACAAATACTGTATGCTAACATATATATATGGAATCTAAATATATATATATTCTGAAGAACCTAGGGGCAGGACAGGAACAAAGACGCAGATCTAGTAGAGAATGGGCTTGAGGACATGAGGAGGGTGAAGGGTAAGCTGGGACAAAGTGAGAGAGTGGCATGTACATATATACACTACCAAATATAAAATAGATAGCTAGTGGGAAGCAGCCACATAGCACAGGGAGATCAGCTCGGTGCTTTGTGACCACCTAGAGGGGTGGAATACAGAGGGTGGGAGGGAGGGAGATGCAAGAGGGAAGAGATATGGGGATATATGTATATGTATAGCTGATTCACTTTGTTATAAAGCAGAAACTAACACACCATTGTAAAGCTATTATACTCCAATAAAGATGTTAAAAAAACTAATAAAAAACAAAAATGGGCAGAAGGCCTAAATAAACATTTCTCCAAAGACATACAGATGGCCAAGGAGCACATGAAAAGCTGCTCAACACCACTAATTATTAGAGAAATGCAAATCAAAACTACAATGAGGTATCAACTCACACCAGTTAGAATGGGCATCATCAGAAAATCTACAAACAGCAAATGCTGGAGAGGGTGTGGAGAAAAGGGAACCCTCTTGCACTGTTGGTGGGAATGTAAATGGATACAGCCACTATGGAGAACAGTATGGAGTTTCCTTAAAAAACTAAAAGCAAAATTACCATATGACCCAGCAATCCCACTACTGGGCATATACCCAGAGAAAACCATAATTCAAAAAGACACATGCACCCCAATGATCATTGCAGCACTATTTACAATAGCCCGGTCATGGAGGCAACCTAAATGCCCATTGACAGATGACTGTATAAAGAAGATGTGGTATATATATACAATGGAATATTACTCCACCATAAAAAGGAACGAAATTGGGTCATTCGTAGAGATGTGGATGAATCTAGATACTGTCATACTGAGTAAAGTAAGTCAGAAAGAGAAAAACAAATATTGTATATTAATGCATATATGTGGAACCTAGAAAAATGGTACAGATGAACCGGTTTGCAGGGCAGAAATTGAGACAGAGATGTAGAGAACAACGTATGGACACCAAGGAGGGAAAGCGGCGAGGGGTTGGGGTGTGTGTGTGATTAATTGTGAGATTGGGATTGAGTTGTATACACTGATGTGTATAAAATAGATAACTAATAAGAACCTGCTGTACAAAAATAAATAAAATAAAATTCAAAAATTAAAACAAAAGAGATTAAGAGAAGGTATTATTTGAAGATAGACAAGTCAGAAAAAAAATGTCCTAGTTATAAATCCCTTTCTTGACATTCACAGAGCAGAGCTTCCAACAACTGCATAATTCTACCCAAAAATACTCTGTAATTTCAATAATGATGTGATTGTCATTTTGGTTTTTTAAGACTACTGTTTTTTTAAAAGATCAAAAATCATTTTACAGCATGTTTTATTATTACTCAAGCTTTAGTCATTTTTATGTTGCATCAATTTATAATACTTCATTTCTATTAATTGTATTTTTATAACAGAATAATGTATGTCAAAAGGTTTTTTCATAAATTAATATCATTTCCTTTTTGTAATAGGTTTAAATATGTTTGTATTGGAAATGTATTAAATATTAAGCTGCTATTTTTAATCAAATCAATTGTCAAAATAAATACCATTTATTTGTTTCTTACAGCAATCCTATGAGGTGGGTACTAGTATTATTCCCATTTACAGATGGGGAGACTAAAGCTCAGAGACGTGAAGGAACTTGCCCAAAGTCACACAGTAGTAAATGGCAGAGTTGAGATTTAAAAGTAGGCTGCCTGGCTCTAGAGTCTGTGCTTTTAACCACTATGCTATGCTGACACTTTTTGAAAAATAAAATAACAGTTTTAAAACTTGAAATAAATACTGAAATATCATATTATCATTTTCTCTTGTACTGCAATTACTACAGTTGAACTGAAATCTGAAGGATGAGTGGACATTAGCTCTGTGAAAAAGGAGACAAAGATTCCAGAGAGAGGAATAGCCAAGGCGCTGAGGCAGGAGCTATAGTTGCCCACAGTAGGAACTGAAAGGAAGTTTCTAATGGCCAGTTGTCCTGCATATGTTCATAATAACCAGAAACTCTTTTGGGGACTGTTAAGAAAATGTTTTGTGTGTGCTGGGAGCCCACGTGAAAACTATATAGTGATAGATTGTCAATAACTACCACATCCTGGTGCCAGTGGACCGGAAATAGAGGACAGCTCCTGGACTGGAGAGAGTTGAATTGGACGATGAGAGGACAGGGAGCAGAAGTAAATGGTGTGGAGGCTGGTGGAGGGAGAGGAAGTATGAAGGAAGCGGAAGTTGAAGGGAAAGTTGACTAGAGCGATCAGGAGAACTCAGAGCACATATCAAGGGATAATGTTCTTGTGTCCCAAGCTAAAAATGTGCAAAAATGGTTCTTTTTGTGTTTCCCTCAGCTCAAGGTCCTTTGCCATCCACCACATCACCCTGCCTCTATACCCGGGTCACAGAGGAAGAAAGTTCTCTTCTGAGTCTAATACCTTCATATGCCTAACGTTCCCTATTAATGTCCACTGCTTCAGGGACTCTCCTGCATTCTGTGAGGACTGAGAGCTACCAGAAGGGCCATCTCGTCCATCCCAGAATCAGCTGCTCCAATCCCCCTCCCCCAGCATCAGGTCCGGCTGCTTTAGCTTCACCTGCGATGGGGAAAATGGCCGACCTGCAGAGGTGACCCTCATGCTTTGGAGAGCTTCCTTTTCAGCCTTCTTCCCAGCTCCACAGCCACCTTCTCTTTCCACACCTCACCCCAGTCACATGTGAAGCCAGGGTCTGACCTGGGGGGCTGATATGGTGCCCCCTTTAGAGAACTTTCTTGATAATTCACCTGCTCCAGTGCCTTCTCATCATAGCCTTAAACAGAGAACTTTAAATAACCTATGGTCAAGATACCTTTGGGGGAATATGCTCCTAATGGGCGACCACTCCCACAGCTCCCCCCATCCCACCCTCCCCCAGGTATCTCAGTCCCCAGGGATGGAAAGACCTTGCCTTCCACCAATGTATTTGGATTCCTTCTTAATTCTAATAATTTTTTTTCCCTTAACATCTTTATTGGAATGTAATTGCTTTACAATGTTGTGTTGGTTTCTGTTTGTATAACAAATTGAATCAGCTGTACGTATAAATATATCCCCATATCCCCTCCCTCTTGCGTCTCCCTCCCACCCTCCCCATCCCACCCCTCTAGGTGGTCACAAAACACCAAGCTGATCTCCCTGTGCTATGTGGCTGATTCCCACTAGCTATCTATTTTACATTTGGTAGTGTATATATGTCAGTGCTACTCTCTCACATCGTCCCAGCTTACCCTTCCCCCTCCCTATCAGAATAACTGTACTTGTGCTCTGTCACGTCGAGCTGTGGACGTGACCAGCTAGTACTGAATGATGCCGTCATTCATTCGTTCTTTTGTTCATTCACCAAATGTGCTCAGTGTTTACTACTCATCAGCCACTCTGCCAAGTGGAAAAGAATAAGATATGCACCCCCCTCCCCCAGAAGCTCAGTATTTAGTGGCAGACAGTCTCATAAACACCATTACAATACAATGACAATGACTGCACTGCACCCTGAATTTTAGATCCTGTGCGATACCCTGTGCAACATGCGTTTGTTCTGATGGCAAGCACCTTACGCTCTATGTGTTTGTAAAAATATTTAGTGTCAAAAATCTTGGTAAACAATATTGTGTTGTTACTCCCCCTAAAACTGGAAAATCTTATCAGGGCAGCTGAAGTTAGATCAAGCAGCTGCTTAATACGTGGCCGATTTATCATGTCATGGAACATGTGTGGGGAGAAAATGATTGTCTGAAACAATCAGGAAAACAATCATGCTAAAAAAGAAATAATAAAGGGAGCCCACTGAGAGGACTAGACTTAGCTGTTTTATTTTGGTAATTAATAATCCTAAATAAATGAGCTGAAGATTGCCAAAATTATCAAAACAATTAACCTTCTGTCAAGCCATACGACAGCCCGATGCAGCTCTTAGAAAGTCAGTTAAGCTGTGTGACAAACGTGATTCAAGAGGCCCCATCCTAAAGGCTTAGTTCAAAGGCTGGAGATATGGTTCTGTAAAGAGTTACAATAAATTAAACACTGCATGTAGACCAGTGGTTCTAAAACTTGAGCCTGCAGCAGAATCACATGGAGGTCTTTTTAAAACACAGATTGCTGAGCTCCA
Source organism: Lagenorhynchus albirostris (assembly GCF_949774975.1). Lineage (NCBI taxonomy): Eukaryota > Metazoa > Chordata > Mammalia > Artiodactyla > Delphinidae > Lagenorhynchus > Lagenorhynchus albirostris. Next base: position 33,168,600 of record NC_083099.1, read on the forward strand.
CCCCGAATGTTTCCAAATCAGCAGGTCTGGGATAAGGCCCAAAATTTGAATTCCTAATAAATTCCCAGATGCTGCTGATGCTGCCGGTCAAGGACCACACTGGTTATGGACCCTGGGTGCACATCAACATCACCTGGGGTGTTTTTCAAACGTTCCCAGGCCTTCACAAAACAATTAAATCATAATTTTCAGAGGTATGCCACAGGCTGCAGTGTTTTTTTTAAAGTTCCCAGTTGATTCCAACCTGTAGCCAGAGCTGAGAACCACTAGGTAGGGTAAATGCCAGCAGAAAACATTAGTAACTCTCAGAATACATGTGAGAATAATTATGTGATAGAGAAGATAATAAAGAATAAGAATTTGAGGACTGAAAGCCTCAACAAAAATCCCAAATGGGATCTGCAGAAACAGTGTTACTATGTTTTGGGGAGACTTAAGAGTCTCAGAAGTTTCCAGGTGAAAAACTTTAGCATAGGAATTTTACCTAAATCTAATGAGAGTGGGAGGGAATGAGCACTTTGGACTGGTTATGTGTGTAATTATGTAACCTGGAGAATATTGACAAATCACCTCCCAAAACATAGACACCCACTAGACACAAGTGCAATATTTTCTCTCTGTAGAAGATACACTAATGTTAGGGCCTCTGAACCCCAGTCCCTTCTGAGGGAACTAGCTCTGCAGAAGTTGGTCTAGAAGACCAACATTGGCCGGGTATTTTTCCCCACCTCTCCTTACACTGTCCCACCCCTCCAGCCCAGCAGATTGAGCCAGGGTGAGCTCTTGACACAAAGACAGCCAATCATCTGCCTATAGCAAGTCCTCCTGGGCACTGCGGGTTCTGTGCAAACAGAAATGAGAGATATTTGCTGAGCCATCAGAGTTCCTCTCTTGTTTTGGGGACTGAAAATAGAGGAAGAATAAGGCGATTGGTAGTGTGGGGCAGGTGTGGGCGTCCTAGAGCAGAGTGGATGCTCTAGAGAAGCTGGTCCTGGCAGAGGAGGAGTCCAAGGGCAGATTCCTGAAATACCTTGAACTGCCTTAGATCCCAGCCCCTCTCCACCTCCTGGCTTCAGAAGACTAAACCTATTGGGTGTATTTCCATAAAATTCCGCTTCCACATTTGCCCCAAACGTAGGTTTAGAAAAACTTTAGAAAATCCCATTTCTGAGTTACCAGAGTCTCTCCTACCCTTGACCAAGAGAGTAGTCTATTGATTAGTAGTCTATTGATTAGTAGTCTATTGAGATTAGTAGAACCCTCCTCATCCAGTTGGGAGGAAAAATCTTAGCCCATTGCCTTGTGCAATGTAAGCAATTCCATCAATGCCAGCTATGATTACTATACAAATACAAGAAATTATTTACTCATTTAAAGGGCTCTCTGGAGGGGAATGGATTCACACATTTAGAAATTGGTAAAAGGCCTGACAATTAGATTGGCCTCTCACTGTAGGTCTCTTACCTATAACTGTGATTTCAGTTAAATCTGCAGTAACAGAAAACCATCTGGAACCTTTGGATAAGCAGCAATAAATCATTCTTGGGCCTCAGGGAGACTCTGCAAAACTTCTTGGAAGCAAGGCTGTCCCATGGGCAATTAAAATACAGGCATGGAGATAAGAAAAGCTCCACTAATTAAAACATAGCACATGAGGTCATGAGGGACTCATCGACCTACCTGTGATCTTACACTTGCCTCATCTACTCTGCGATTTCAAGCCCTGTCCTGCCTTCTGGGACAGGACACAGGCATGTGAGGTTCCAGGAGGGAAAAACAAGTGAGAGATGCTCCTCCAGACATAAACGCTTTAATCTTGACATCAGGCAGCAAGCGAACCCCTTCAGCAAGGGAATTCACACAATCAAAAGGACCTGGGCCAAATTAGACTGACTTTTTTTGTCTTTAATGACGCCAAACGTGTAAAAAAAAAAAAAAGGAAGAGGGGACTGTGGAAATGCCTATATTTGCAAGTGTCTTGGAAACAGAGAAGCAAGTCTTACTAGGTCTCCATATATAAAAATCTGGACTGCCAGTTCTTCTAGATTCTGATCTTCCACATGAAAATTTACAATATCTTAATTGTCCAATACATGTTTTACTGATTACAGTAAGCTTTCAGCTTTCCTGAATGGATGGGGGGAAAGGTTTTTCTGTCTGGATTGTTAAATAAATAGTATATAATGGCATTCTCAGTATGAAAAATGAGCTGAATAATATAAAATGTCACATAAAATAGACAATCAGCTAACTCCTTAGACTAGGATGGTTAGAACTTTCTGTTAGAACTTTGTGTTGAAGGAGGCGTCTTATATCTGTGCTATTTTGGGAGCCACTAGCCACAAATAGAGCCATATGTGTAGCAAAATGTGGTTGTTACAACTGAGATACAGAGTTTTTTAAAAAAAATTTTAACATCTTTCATGGAGTATAATTGCTTTACAATGGTGTGTTAGTCTCTGCTTTATAACAAAGTGAATCAGCTATATATATGCTTATATCTCTGCCCTCTTGTGTCTCCCTCCCTGTCACTCTCCCTATCCCACCCCTCTAGGTGGTCAAAAAGCACCGAGCTGATCTCCCTGTGCTATGCAGTTGCTTCCCACTAGCTATCTATTTTACATTTCAGAGTATATATAAGTCCATGCCACTCTCTCACTTCACCCCATCTTACGCTTACCCCTCACTGTGTCCTCAAGGCCATTTTCTACATCTGCGTCTTTATTCCTGTCCTGCCCCTAGGTTCTTCATAACAATTTTTTCTTTTTTTTTAGATTCCATATATATGTGTTAGCATACAGTATTTGTTTTTCTCTTTCTAACTCACTTCACTCTGTATGACAGACTCTAGGTCCATCCACCTAACTACAAATAACTCAATTTCATTTCTTTGTATGGCTGAGTAGTATTCCATTGTATATATGTGCCACAACTTCTTTAACCATTCATCTGTTGATGGGCACTTAGGTTGCTTCCATGTCCTGGCTACTGTAAATAGGGCTTCAATGAACATTGTTGTACATGACTCTATTTGAATGATGGTTTTCTCATGGTATATACCCAGGAGTGCGATTTCTCGGTCATATGGTAGTTCTATTTTTAGATTTTTAAGGAACCTCCATACTGTTCTCCATAGTGGCTGTATCAATTTACATTCCAACCAACAGTGCAAGAGGGTTCCCTTTTCTCCACACCCTCTCCAGCATTTATTGTTTGTAGATTTGTTGATGATGGCCTTTCTGACTGACAAGTGTGAGGTGATACCTCATTGTGGTTTTGATCTACATTTCTCTAATAATTAGTGAAGTTGAGCATCCTTTCATGTGTTTCTTGGCAATCTGTATATCTTCTTCGGAGAAATATCTATTTAGGTCTTCTGCCCATTTTTGGATGGGGTTGTTTGTTTTTTGATACTGAGTTGCATGAGCTGCTAGTAAAATTGGAGGTTAATCGTTTGTCAGTTGTTTCATTGCCAAATATTTTCTCCCATTCTGAGGGTTGTCTTTTCATCTTGTTTATGATTTCCTTTGCTGTGCAAAAGCTTTTAAGTTTCATTAAGTACCATTTGTTTGTTTTTGTTTTTATTTCCATTTCCCTAGGAGGTGGGTCAAAAAGGATTTTGCTGTGATTTATGTCATAGAGTGTTCTGCCTAAGTTTTCCTCTAAGAGTTTGATAGTGTCTGGCCTTACATTTAGATTTTTAATCCATTTTGAATTTATTTTTGTATATGGTGTTAGGGAGTGTTCTAATTTCATTCTTTTACATGTAGCTGTCCAGTTTTCCCAGCACCACTTATTGAAGAGACTGTCTTTTCTCCATTGTATATCCTTGCCTCCTTTTTCATAGATTAGCTGACCATAGGTGTGTGGTTTTATCTCTGGGTTTTCTATCCTGTTCCATTGACCTATATTTCTGTTTTGGGGCCAGTACAATATTGTCTGATTACTGTAGCTTTGTAGTATAGTCTGAAGTCAGGGAGTCTGATCCCTCCAGCTTCATTTCTTTTCCTAAAGACTGCTTTGGCTATTTGGGGTCTTTTGTGTCTCAATACAAATTTTAAGATTCTTTGTTCTAGTTCTGAAAAAACTGCCATTGGTAATATGATAGGGATTGCATGGAATCTGTAGACTGCTTTGGGTAGTATAGTCATTTTCACATTGTTGATTCTTCCAATCCAAGAACATGGTATATCTCTCCATTTCTTGGTATAATCTTTAATTTCTTTCATCAGTGTCTTATTGTTTTCTGCATACTGGTCTTTTGTCTCCTTAGGTAGGTTTATTCCTAGGTATTTTATTCTTTTTGTTGCAATGATAAATGGGAGCATTTCCTTAATTTCTCTTTCAGATTTTTCATCATTAGTTTATAGGAATGCAAGAGATTTCTGTGCATTAATTTTGTATCCTGCTACTTTACCAAATTCATTGATAGCTCTAGTAGTTTTCTGGGGGCATCTTTAGGATTCTCTATGTATAGTATCATGTCATCTGCAAACAGTTACAGTTTTACTTCTTATTTTCCAATTTTGTATTCCTTTTATTTCTTTTTCCTCTCTGATTGCCGTGGCTGGGACTTCCAAAACTATGTTGAATAATAGTGATGAGAGTGGACATCCTTGTCTTTTTCCTGATCTTAGAGGAAATGCTTTCAGTATTTCATCACTGAGAATGATGTTTGCTGTGGGTGTGTCATATGTGGCCTTTAATCTGTTGAGGTAGTTTCCCTCTGTGCCCACTCTCTGGAGAGTTTTTATCATAAATCGGTGTTGAATTTTGTCAAAAGCTTTTTCTGCATCTATTGAGATGATCATATGGTTTTTCTTCTTCAATTTGTTAATATGGTGTATCACTTTGCTTGATTTGCGTATATTAAAGAATCTTTTCATCCCTGGGATAAATCCCACTTGATCATGGTGTACGATCCTTTTAATGTGTTGTTGGATTCTGTTTGCTAGTATTTTGTTGAGGATTTTTGCATCTATATTCATCAGTGATATTGGTCTGTAATTTTCTTCTTTTGTAGTATCTTTGTCTGGTTTTGGTACCAGGTGATGATGGCCTCATACAATGAGTTTGGGAGTGTTCCTTCCTCTGCAATTTTTTGGAAGAGTTTGAGAAAGATGGGTATTAGCTCTTCCCTAAATGTTTGATAGAATTCACTGTGTAGCCATCTGGTCCTGGACATTTTTTGGTTGAAAAAAAAATTTTTTTTATACAAATCTATTTTTATTCTGCCTTCTTTGGGGAACAGATTTAAGCAATTTATCTTTTTTCAGACTATGCAAAATAAAGACTTCATTCTCTATTCTCTCCCTATATTCCACTTCCTACTATTGCTTTTCAGTGACCTCTCAAGCAGTAGCAAAACAAGAAATATAGTGGAAAGATAGAAGAAATGAAAAGAAATCAGGGGAAGAAGAAAAGGTAGAGGAATAAAGGAAGAATCTGATATTGGCATTGAGGTTACTTTGGAATTCCAAGGTGGCATGTAGCAAGCGTCTCATCCGAGTGCTGGTGCAAGCCCAGTTGCACATCCAATGGTAGATTCACATATACAGTGTCTCCACACACACACACACTCAGCACCCACAATGATAACTCTGGCCAAAATTCAGTTTATAATTTTGCAAATTAAATATATATAAATAAATATATATATATATTACATCGTTATTGGAGTATAATTGCTTTACAATTGTGTGTTCGTTTCTGCTTTATAACAAAGTGAATCAGCTATACATACACATATACCCCCATATCTCTTCTCTTGTGTCTCCCTCCCTCTCATCCTCCCTATCCCACCCCTCTAGGTGGTCACAAAGCACCGAGTTGATCTCCCTGTGCTATGCGGCTGCTTCCCACTAGCTATCTATTTTACGTTTGGTAGTGTATATATGTCCATGCCACTCTCCCACTTTGTCACAGCTTACCATTCCCCCTCCCAATATCCTCAAGTCCATTCTCTGGTAGGTCTGTGTCTTTATTTCTGGCTTACCCCTAGGTTCTTCATGACATTTTTTTCTTAAATTCCATATCTATGTGTTAGCATACAGTATTTGTCTTTCTCTTTCAGACTAACTTCACTCTGTATGACAGACTCTAGGTCCATCCACCTCATTACGATAGCTCAATTTCGTTTCTTTTTATGGCTGAGTAATATTCCATTGTATATATGTGCCACTTCTTCTTTATCCATTCATCTAATGATGGACACTTAGGTTGTTTCCATCTCCTGGCTATTGTAAACAGAGTTGCAATGAACATTTTGGTACATGACTCTTTTGAATTATGGTTTTCTCAGGGTATATGCCCAGTAGTGGGATTCCTGGGTCACATGGTAGTTGTATTTGTAGTGTTTTAAGGAACATCCATACTATTCTCCATAGTGGCTGAACCAATTCACATTCCCACCAGCAGTGCAAGAGTGTTCCCTTTTCTCCACACCCTCTCTAGCATTTATTGTTTCCAGATTTTTTGATGATGGCCATTCTGACTGGTGTGAGATGATATCTCATTGTAGTTTTGATTTTCATTTCTCTAATGATTAATGATGTTGAGCATTCTTTCATGTGTTTGTTGGCAGTCTGAATATCTTCTTTGGAGAAATGTCTATTTAGGTCTTTGGCCCATTTTTGGATTGGGTTGCTTGTTTTTTTGTTATTAAGCTGCATGAGCTGCTTGTAAATTTTGGAGATTAATCCTTTGTCAGTTGCTTCATTTGCAAATATTTTCTCCCATTCTGAGGCTGTCTTTTGTCTTGTTTATGGTTTCCTTTGCTGTGCAAAAGCTTTGATGTTTCATTACGTGCCATTTGTTTATTTTTGTTTTTATTTCCATTTCTCTAGGAGCTGGGTCAAAAAGGATCTTGCTGTGATTTATGTCATAGAGTCTTCTGCCGATGTTTTCTTCTAAGAGTTTGACAGTTTCTGGTCTTACATTTAGGTCTTTAATCCATTTTGAGCTTATTTTTGTGTATGGTGTTAGGGAGTGATCTAATCTCATACTTTTACATGTAGCTGTCCAGTTTTCCCAGCACCACTTATTGAAGAGGCTGTCCTTTCTTCACTGTACATTCCTGCCTCCTTTATCAAAGATATGGTGACCATATGTGTGTGGGTTTATCTCTGGGCTTTCTATCCTGTCCCATTGATCTATATTTCTGTTTTTGTACCATACTGTCTTGATTACTGTAGCATTTTAGTACAGTCTAAAATCAGGGAGCCTGATTCCTCCAGCTCTGTTTTTCGTTCTCCAAATTGCTTTGACTATTCGGGGTCTTTTGTGTTTCCATACAAATTGTGAAATTTTTTGTTCTAGTTCTGTGAAAAGTGCCAATGGTAGTTTGATAGGGATTGCATTGAATCTGTAGATTGCTTTGGGTATTAGAGTCATTTTCACAATATTGATTCTTCCAATCCAAGAACATGGTATATCTCTCCATCTATTTGTATCATCCTTAATTTCTTTCATCAGTGTCTTATAATTTTCTGCATAGATGTATGTGGGTTGGAAGGTTTTTAATCTCAATTTCATTACTTGTGATTGGTCTGTTCATATTTTCTGTTTCTTCCTGGTTCAGTCTTAGAAGGTTATACCTTTCTAAAATTTGTTCATTTCTTCCATATTTTCCATTTTATTGGCACAGAGTTGTTTGTAGTAGTCTCTTAGGATGCTTTGTATTTCTGTGGTGTCTGTTCTAACTTCTCGTTTTTCATTTCTAATTTTATTGATGTGGCTCCTCTCCCTCTTTTTCTTGATGAGTCTGGTTAATGGTTTATCAATTTTGTTTATCTTCTCAAAGAACCAGCTTTTAGTTCTATTGATCTTTGCTCTTGTTTTCTTTGTTTCTATTTCATTTGTTTCTGCTCTGATCTTTGATTTCTTTCCTTCAGCTAACTTTGGGTTTTGTTTGTTCTTCTTTCTCTAGTTCCTCTAAGTATAAGTGTAGATTGTTTATTTGAGATTTTTCTTCTTTCTTGAGGTAGGCTTTTATTGCTATAAACTTCCCTCTTATGACTGCTTCTGCTGCATCCCATAGGTTTTGGATCATCGTGTTTTCATTGTCATTTGTCTCTAGGATTTTTTTATTTCCTCTTTGATTTCCTAAGTGATTTCTTGGTTATTTAGTAACATATTGTTTAGCCTCCATGTTTTTGTGTTTTTTACGTTTTTCTCCCTGTAATTGATATCTAATCTCATAGCATTATGGTCAGAAAAAATACTTGATATGATTTCAATTTTCTTAAACTTACAGAGGCTTGATTTGTGACCCAAGATGTGATCTATCCTGGAGAATGTTCCTTAAGCACTTGCGAAGAAAGTGTAATCTGCTTTTTTGGATGGAATATTCTATAAATATCAATTAAATCTATCTGGTCTATCATGTCATTTAAAGATTCTGTTTCCTTATTTATTTTCATGTTCGATGATCTGTCCTTTGGTGTAACATATCCTTCTTGTAAGTGAGGTGTTAAAATCCCCCATTATTATTGTGTTACTGTCGATTTCCTCTTTTATAGCTGTTAGCAGTTACCTTATGTACTGAGGTGCTCTTATATTGGGTGCATATATATTTATAATTGTTATATCTTCTCCTTGGATTGATCCCTTGATCATTACGTAGTGTCCTTCCTTGTTTCTTGTAACATCCTTTATTTTAAAGTCTATTTTTTCTGATAAGAGTATTGCTACTCCAGCTTTCTTTTGATTTCCATTTGCATGGAATATCTTTTTCCATCCCCTCACTTTCAGTCTGTATGTGTCCCTGGGTCTGAAGTGGGTCTCTTGTAGACAGCATATATATAGGTTTTGTTTTTGTATCCATTCAGCAAGCCAGTGTCTTTTGTTTGGAGCATTTAGTCCTTTCATGTTTAAGGTAATTATCAATATATATGTTCCTTTTACTATTTTCTTAATTGTTTTGGGTTTGCTTTTGTGGGCCTTTTTCATCTCTTGTGTTTCCCACTTAGAGAAGTTCCTTTAGCATTTGTTGTAGTGTTAATTTGGTGGTGCTGAATTCTCTTAGCTTTTGCTTTTCTGTAATGCTTTTGTTTTCTCCATCTAAGCTGAATGAGATCCTTGCCAGGTAGAGTAATCTTCGTTGAAGGTTTTTCCCTTTCATCACTTTAAGTATATCATGCCACTCCCTTCTGGCTTGTAGAGTTCTGCTGAGAAATCAGCTGTTAACCTTATGGGAGTTCCCTTATGTGTTATTTGCCGTTTTTCCCTTCCTGCTTTCAATAATTTTTCTTTGTCTTTAATTTTTGCCAATTTGATTACTATATGTCTCAGTGTGTTTCTCCTTGGGTTTATCCTGTATGGGACTCACTGCACTTCCTGGACTTGCATGACTACTTCCTTTCCCATGTTAGGGAAGTTTTCGACTATAATCTCTTCAAATATTTTCTCGGTCTTTTCTCTCTCTCTTCTCCTTCTGGGACCCCTATAATGCGAATGTTGTTGCATTTAATGTTGTCCCAGAGGTCTCTTAAGCTATCTTCATTTCTTTTCATTCTTTTTTCTTTATTCTGTTCCGCAGCAATGAATTCCACCATTCTGTCTTCCAGGTCACTTATCCATTCTTCTGTCTCAGTTATTCTGTTATTGTTTCCTTCTAGTGTAGATTTCATTTCAGTTATTGTATTGTTCATCTCTGTTTGTTTGTTCTTTAATTCTTCTAGATCTTTGTTAAACATTTCTTGCATCTTCTCAATCTTTGCCTCCTTTCTTTTTCCGAGGCCCTGGATCATCTTCACTATCATTATTCTGAATTCTTTTTCTGGAGGGTTTCCTATCTCCACTTCATTTAGTTGTTTTTCTGGGGTTTTATCTTGTTCCTTCATCTGGTACATAGCCCTCTGCCTTTTCATCTTGTCTACCTTTCTGTGAATGTGGTTTTTGTTCTACAGGCTGCAGGATTGTAGTTCTTCTCGCTTCTGCTGTCTGCCCTCTGGTGGATGAGGCTATCTAAGAGGACTGTGCAAGTTTCCTGATGGGAGGGACTGGTAGTGGGTAGAGCTGGGTGTTTCTCTGGTGGTCAGAGCTCAGTAAAACATTAATCTGTGGGCTTCTCTGGTGGTGCAGTGGTTGAGAGTCCACCTGCTGATGCAGGGGACATGAGTTCATGCCATGGTCCGGGAAGATCCCACAGGTGGCGGAGTGGCTAGACCCGTGAGCCGTGGCCGCTGAGCCTGGGCGTCCAGAGCCTGTACTCTGCAACGGGAGAGGCCATGACAGTGAGAAGCCCACATACCAAAAAAGAAAAGAAAAAAAAAAAAGAAAAGAGAAAAACTTTAATCCACTTGACTGCTGATGAGTGGGGCTGGGTTTCCTCCCTGTTAGTTGTTTGGCTTGAGGCAACCCAACACTGGAAACTACCTGGGCTCTTTGGTGGGACTAATGGTGGACTCTGGGAGGGCTCACGCCAAGAGTAGTTCCCAGAACTTCTGCTGTCAGTGTCCTTGTCCCCACAGTGAGCCACAGCCACCCCCTGCCTCTGCAGAAGTCCCTCCAACACTAGTAGGTAGGTCTGGTTCACTCTCCCCTGGGGTCACTGCTCCTTCCCCTGGGTCTTGATGTGCACACTACTTTGTGTGTGCCTTCCAAGAGTATAGTCTCTGTTTCCCCCAGTCCTGCCGAAGTCTTGCAATCAAATTCCACTAGCCTTCAAAGTCTGATTCTCTAGGAATTCTTCCTCCCATTGACAGACCCCCCAGGTTGGGAAGCCTGATGTGGGGCTCAGAACCTTCACTCCAGTGGGTGGACTTCTGTGGTATAAGTGTTCTCCAGTCTGTGAGTCACCCACCCAGCAGTTATGGGATTTGATTTTACTGTGATTGCGCCCCTCCTACCTCTTCATTGTGGCTTCTCCTTTTTCTTTGGATGTGGGGTTGTTTTTTGGTGAGTTCCAGTTTCTTCCTGTTGATGACTGTCCAGCAGCTAGTTGTGATTCTGGTGTTCTCACAAGAGGGAGTGAGAGCACGTCCTTCTACTCTGCCATCTTTGTTCATGGCCCCTAGCAATTATTATTATTCCTTTACTCATTTTTTACTGGACTAAACTTCCTTCAGCATTGGTGAGGTCACTATCTTCTGATGTTCCACATTCTTTCATTGGTAATGCTCTCACTCTTAGAAGGGTCTTAGTCTTCATTGTGTTTTCATTGTCATTTGCCTTTAGGTAGTTTTTAATTTCTTTTTTGATTTATTCAGTGATCCATTGGTCGTTTAGTAACATATTGTTTAGCCTCCATGTATTTATGTTTTCTTTACAGTTTTTTCCTGTAATTGATTTCTAATCTCATAGCATTTTGGTCAGAAAAGATGCTTGATATGATTTCAATTTTCTTAACTTTACCAAGCCTTGATTTGTGGCATAAGATGTGATCAATCCTGCAGAATGTTCCATGTGCCCTTGAGAAGGAGGTGTATTCTGCTGCTTTCAGATAGAATGTCTTATAGATATCAATTAAGTCTATCTGGTCTAATGTGTCATTTAAGGCTTGTGTTTCCTTATTAATTTTCTGCCTGGATGATCTGTCTATTTGTGTAAGTTTGGTGTTAAAGCTCCCCACTATTATTGTGTTACTGTTGATTTCCCCTTTTATGACTGTTAGCATTTGCCTTATATATTGAGGTGCTCTTATGTTAGGAGCATATATATTTACAATTGTTATATCTTCTTCCTGCATTGATCCCTTGATCATTATGTAGTATCCTTCCTTGTCACTTGTAGCAGTATTTACCTTAACATCTATTTTTCCTGATATGAGTATTGCTACTTCAGCTTTCTTTTGATTTCCATTTGCATGGAATGTCTTTTCCCATCCCCTCAGTCTTAGTCAGTAGGTATCTCTACATCTGAAGTGTGCCTCTTGTAGACAGCATATATCTGGGTCTTGTTTTTGTATTCATTCAGCGAGCCCCTGTCTTTTGGTTGGAGCAGTTAATCCTTTCACATTTAAGGTAATTATCGATATGTATCTTCATCTTACTATTTTTTAATTGTTTTGGGTTTGGTTTTGTGGGTCCTTTTCTTCTCTTGTGTTTCCCACTTAGAGAGGTTCCTTTAGCATTTTCTGTAGAGCTGGTTTTGAGGTGCTGAATTCTCTTAGCTTTTGCTTTTCTGTAAAACTTTTGATTTCTCCATCTAAGCTGAATGAGATCCTTGCTGGGTGGAGTAATCTTGGTTGTAGGTTCTTCCCTTTCATCACTTTAAGTATATCATGCCACTCCCTTCTGGCTTGCAGAGCTTCTTACGAGAATTCAGCTGTTAACCTTATGGGAGTTCACTTGTATGTTATTTGTCATTTTTCCCTTGCTGCTTTCAATAATTTTTCTTTGTCTTTAATTTTTTCCAATTTGATTACTATGTGTCTCAGTGTGTTTCTCCTTGGGTTTATACTGTATGGGACACTCCACGCTTCCTGGACTTGGATGGCTATTTCCTTTCCCATGTTAGGGAATTTTTTGACTATAATCTCTTCAAATATTTTCTCAGGTCTTTTCTCTCTCTCTTCTCCTTCTGGGACCCCTATAATGCGAATGTTGTTGTGTTTAATGTTGTCCTAGAGGTCTCTTAGTCTGTCTTCATTTCTTTTCATTCTTTTTTCTTTATTCTGTTCCGCCGTGGTGAATTCCTGCATTCTGTCTTCCAGGTCACTGATCTGTTCTTCTGCCTCAGTTATTCGGCTATCGATTCTTTCTAGTATATTTTCCATTTCAGTTATTGTGTTGTTCATCTCTGTTTGTTTGTTCTTTAATTCTTCTAGATCTTTGTTTAACATTTCTTGCACCTTCTCAATCTTTGCCTCCATTCTTTTTCCGAGGTCCTGGATCATCTGCACTATCATTATTCTGAATTCTTTTTCTGGACATTTGCCTATCTCCATTTCATTTAGTTGTTTTTCTGGGGTTTTATCTTGTTCCTTCATCTGGTACATAGCCCTCTGCCTTTTCATCTTGTCTATCTTTCTGTGAGTGTGGCTTTTGTTCTACAGACTGCCTGATTGTAGTTCTTCTTGCTTCTGCTGTCTGCCCTCTGGTAGATGAGGCTATCTAAGTGGTTTGTGCACCTTTCCTAATGGGAGGGACTGGTGGTGGGTAGAGCTGTGTGTTGCTCTGGTGGGCAGAGCTCAGTAAAACTTTAATCCACTTGTCTGCTGATGGGTGGGACTGGGTTTCCTCCCTCTTGGTTGTTTGGCCTGAGGCACCCCTACACTGGAGCCTACCCAGGCCCTTTGGTGTGGCTAATGGCATACTCTGGGAGGACACATGCCAAGGAATAGTTCTCAGAACTTATGCTGTCAGTGTCGTTGTCCTCATGGTGAGACACAGCCACCCCCCGCTTCTGCAGGAGACCCTCCAACACTAGCATGTAGGTTTGGTTCAGTCTCCTATGGGGTCACTGCTCCTTTCCCTGGGTCCCGATGTGCACCCTACTTTGAGTGTGCCCTCCAAGAGTGGAATCTCTGTTTCCCCCAGTCCTGTCGAAGTACTGCAATCAAATCCCACTAGCCTTCAAAATCTGATTTTCTAGGAATTCTTCCTCCCATTGACAGACCCCCAGATCGGGAAGCCTGATGTTGGGCTCAGAACCTTGACTCCATTGGGTGGACCTCTGTGGTATAAATGTTCTCCAGTTTGTGAGTCACCCAACCAGCAGTTATGGGATTTGATTTTACTGTCATTGCACCCCTCCTACCTTCTTACTGTGGCTTCTCCTTTCTCTTTGGGTAACTTTTTTGGTGAGTTCCAGGGTCTTCCTGTCGATGATTGTTCAGGAGTTAGTTTTGATACTGGTTGTTTGCTAATATTTTGTTGACGATTTTTGTATCTATGTTCATCAGTGGTATTGGCCTGTAGTTTTCTTACTTTGTGACATCTTTGTCTGGTTTTAGTGTCAGGATGATGGTGACCTCAATAGAATGAGTTGAGTTTTCCTCCCTCTACTATATTTTGGAAGATTTTGAAAAGGATAGATGTTAGCTCTTCGCTAAATGTTTGATAGAATTAGCCTGTGAAGCAATCTGGTCCTGGGCTTTTGTTTGTTGGAAGATTATTAATCACAGTTTCAATTTCATTGCTTGTGATTGGTCTGTTTTTATTTTCTATTTCTTCCTGGTTCAGTCTCGGAAGGTTGTGCTTTTCTAAGAATTTGTCTATTTCTTCCAAGTTTTCCATTTTATTGGCATAGAGTTGCTTGTAGTAGTCTCTTAGGATGCTTTGTATTTCTGCAGTGTCTATTGTAACTTCTTTTTCATTTCTAATTTTATTGATTTGAGTCCTCTCCCTCTTTTTCTTGATGAGTCCGTTTAATGTTTATCAATTTTTTAATTTTATTTATTTATTTATTTTTTTGCGGTACCTGGGCCTCTCACTGTTGTGGCCTCTCCCATTGTGGAGCACAGGCTCCAGACGCACAGGTTCAGTGGCCATGGTTCACGGGCCTAGCTGCTCCGTGGCATGCAGGATCTTCCCAGACCAAGGCACGAACCTGCATCCCATGCATTGGCAGGTGGACTCTCAACCACTGAGCCACCAGGGAAGCCCAATGTTTATCAATTTTGTTTATCCTCTCAAAGAACCAGCTTTTAGCTTTATTGATCTTTGTTATTGTTTCCTTCATTTCCTTTTCATTTATTTCTGATCTGATTTATGATTTTTTTTTCCTTCTGCTAACTTTGTGTTTTACTCTGTTCTTCTTTCTGCGATTTCTTTAGGTATAAGGTTAGGCTGTTTGTTTCAGACGTTTCTTGTTTCTTAAGGTAGGCTTGTATTGCTATAAACTTCCCTCTTAGAACCGCTTTTGCTACATCCCATAGGTTTTCGGTCATCGTGACTTCATTGTCATTTGTTTCTAGGTATTTTTTAATTTCCTCTTTGATTTTTTCAGTGATCTCTTGGTTATTAAGAACTGTATTGTTGGGCTTCCCTGGTGGCGCAGTGGTTGAGAGTCCGCCTGCCGATGCAGGGGACATGGGTTCATGCCCCGGTCTGGGAAGATCCCACATGCCGCGGAGCGGCTGGGCCCGTGAGCCATGGCTGCTGAGCCTGCGCATCCGGAGCCTGTGCTCCGCAACGGGAGAGGCCACAACAGTGAGAGGTCCGCGTACCGCAAAAAAAAAAAAAAAAAGAACTGTATTGTTTAGCCTCCATTTGTTTGTATTTTTTACAGATTTTTTTCCTGTAATTGATATTTAGCCTCATAATGTTGTGGTCAGAAAAGATACTTCATATGATTTCAATTTTCTTAAATTTACCAAAGCTTGTTTGTGACCCAAGATATGATCTATCCTGATGGATGTTCCATAAGCACTTGAGAAGAAAATGTATTCTGTTGTTTTTGGATGGAATGTCCTATAAATATCAATTAAGTCCACCTTGTTTAATGTATCATTTAAAACTTGTGTTTCCTTATTTATTTTCATTTAGGATGATCTGTCCATTGGTGAAAGTCCCCTACTGTGATTATGTTACTGTTGATTTCCCCTTTCATGGCTGTTAGCATTTGCCTTATGTATTGAGGTGCTCCTATGTTGGGTGCATAAATATTTAAAATTGTTATACCTTCTTCTTGGATCAATCCCTTGATCATCATGTAGTGTCCTTCTTTGTCTCTTGTAATAGTCTTTATTTTAAAGTCTATTTTGTCTGATATAAGAATTGCTACCCCAGCTTTCTTTTGCTTTCCATTTGCATGGAATATCTTTTTCCATCCTCTCATTTTCAGTTGGTATGTGTTCCTAGGTCTGAAGTGGGTCTCTTTTCGACAACATATATATGGGTCTTGTTTTTGTATCCATTCAGCCAATCTATGTCTTTTGGTTGGAGCATTTAATCCATTTATATTTAAGGTAATTATCGATATGTATGTTCCTATTACCATTTTCTTAATTGTTTTGGGTTTGTTATTGTAGGTCTTTTCCTTCTCTTGTGCTTCCTGCCTAGAGAAGTTCCTTTAACATGTTTTGTAAAGCTGGCTTGGTGGTGCTGAATTCTCTTAATTTTCACTTGTCTGTAAAGGTTTTAATTTCTCAGTAGACTCTGAATGAGATCCCTTACTGTGTAGCAGAATCTTGGTTTTAGTTTTTTCCCTTTCATCACTTTAAATATGTCTTGTCACTCCCTTCTGGCTTGGAGAGTTTCTGCTGGAAGTTTAGCTGTTAACCTTATGGGGATTCCCTTGTATGTTATTTTTCCCTTGTTGCTTTTAATATTTTTTCTTTATATTTAATTTTTGAAAGTTTGGTTAATATGTGTCTTCATGTGTTTCTCCTTGCATTTATCCTGTATGGGACTCTCTCTGCTTCCTGGACTTGATTAACTATTTCCTTTCCCATATTAGGGAAGTTTTCAACTATAATCTCTTCAAATATTTTCTCAGTCTCCCTCTTTTTCTCTTCTTCTTCTGGGACCCCTATAATTCGAATGATGGTGCATTTAATGTTGTCCCAGAGGTCTCTGAGACTGTCCTCAATTCATTCTTTTCTCCCTATTCTGCTCTGTAGCAGTTAATTCCACTATTTTATTTATCAGGTCCCTTATCCATTCTTCTGCCTCATTTATTCTGCTCTTGATCCCTTCTAGAGAATTTTTAGTATCATTTATTGTCTTCTTCACCATTGTTTGTTTACTATTTAGTTCTTCTAGGTTCTTTTTAAATGTTTCTTATATTTTCTCCATTCTATTTCCAACATATTGGATCATCTTTACTATCATAACTCTGAATTGTATTTCAGGTAGACTGCCTATTTCCTCTTCATTTGTTTGGTCTGGTGAGTTTTTACCTTGCTCCTTCATCTGCTGTGTGTTTGTCTGTCTTCTCATTTTGCTTAACCTCCTGTGTTTGAGGTCTCCTCTTTGCAGGCTGCAGGTTCCTAGGTCTTATTGTTTCCAGTGTGTGCCCCCAGTGGCTAAGTTTGGTTCCGTGGGTTTTGTAGTCTTCCTCATGGAGGGGACTAGTTCCTGTGTTCTGGTGGATGAGGCTGAATCTTGTCTTTCTGGTGGCAGGTCCATGACTGCTAATGTGTTTTGGTGTGTCTGTGACCTTATTATTGTTTTAGGCAACTTCTCTGCTAATGGGTGGGTTTGTGTTCCTGTCTTGCTAATTGTTTGGCATAGGGTGTCCAGCCCTGTAGTTTTCTGGTCGTTGACTGGAGCTGATTCTTAGCGTTGAGATGAAGATCTCTGGGAGAACTTTCACCATTTGATATTATGTGGAGCCAGGAGGTCTCTGGTGGACCAGTGTCCTGAACTCGGCTCTCCCACCTCAGAGGTATAGTCCTGACACCCACCTGGAGTACCAAGACCCTGTCAGCCTCATGGCTCAGAAGAAAAGGGGAAAAGAAAGAAAGAAGGAAAAATAAAGTAAAAGAAAGCTATTAAAATAAAAAATTAAAATGTAATAAACAATGAGAAAAAAAATGAAAGAAGAGGGCAACCAAACCGAAAAACAAATCCACCAATGATAACAAGTGGTAAAAACCATACTAAAAAAAAACCAAAGGGCTTCCCTGGTGGCACAGTGGTTAAGAATCTGCCTGCCAATGCAGAAGACACAGGTTCAAGCCCTGGTCTGGGAAGATCCCACATGCCGCGGAGCAACTAAGCCCGTGCACCACAGCTGCTGAGCCTGCACTCTAGAGCCCGTGAGCCACAGCTACTGAAGCCTACGTGCCACAACTACTGAGGCCCGCATGCCTGGAGCATGTGCTCTGCAACAAGGGAAGCCACCACAATGAGAAGCCCGTGCACCACAACAAAGTGTAGCCCCCACTTGCCGCAACTAGAGAAAGCCGGCACGCAGCAACGAAGACCCAACACAGCCAAAAATAAAAATAAATAAAATAAATTTTTTTTAAAAAATGGACAGACAGAACCCACAAATGGTAAAAGCAAAGCTATACAGACAAAATCACACACAGAAGCATACACATACACACTCACAAAAAGAGAAAAAGGAAAAAAAAATATATATATATATATATATCGTCACTCCCATAGTCCACCATCTCAATTTTGAGATAATTCATTATCTATTCAGGTATTCCACAGATGCAGCCTACAGCAAGTTGATTGTGGAGATTTAATCCGCTGCTCCTGGGGCTGCTGGCAGAGATTTCCCTTCTCTTCTTTGTTCGCACAGCTCCTAGGGTTCAGCTTTGGATTTGCCCCACCTCTGCGTGTAGGTCGCTTGAGGGCATCTGTTCTTCACTCAGACAGGATGGGGTTAAAGGAGTAGCTGATTAGGGGGCTCTGGCTCACTCAGGTGGAGGGAAGGGAGGGGTACAGAATGCAGGGCGAGCCTGTGGCGGCAGAGGCTGGCACGACTTTGCCACAGCCTGAGGTGCACCATATGTTCACCCAGGGAAGTTGTCCCTGCACCAGGGGACCCTGGCAGTGCCAGGCTGCACAGGCTTCTTGGAGGGGAGGTGTGGATAGTGACCTGTGCTTGCACACAGGCTTCTTGGTGGCTGCAGGAGCAGCCTTAGCATTTCATGCCCGTCTCTGGTGTCTGCGCTGATAGCCGCAGCTTGTGCCCATCTCTGGAGCTCATTTAGGCAGTGTTCTGAATCCCCTCTCCTCATGCACCCTGAAACAAGGGTCTCTTGCCTCTTAGGCAGTTCCAGAGTTTTCCCGCCCTCCCTCCCGGCTAGCTGTGGCGCACTAGCTCCCTTCAGGCTGTGTTTACGCAGCCAACCCCAGTCCTCTCCCTGGGATCTGACCCCCGAAGCTGGAGCCTCAGCTCCTAGCTCCCTCCGGGCCCGGCGGGTGAGCAGGCAAGCCTCTCCGGCTGGTGAGTGCTGGTCGGGACCGATCCTCTGTGCAGGAATCTCTCCACTTTGCCCTCTGCATTCCTGTAGCTGTGCTCTCCTCTGTTGCTCCAAAGTTCTCCCCACCACCACCACCCCCCATCTCTGCCAGTGAAGGGGCTTTCTAGTGTGTGGAAACTTTTCCTCGTTCACAGCTCCCTCCCACTGGTGCAGGTCCCATCCCTATTCTTTTGTCTCTGTTTTTTGCTTTTTTCTTTTGCCCTACCCAGGTATGTGGGGAGTTTCTTGCCTTTTGGGAAATCTGAGGTCTTCTGCCAGCATTCAGTAGGTGTTCTGTAGGAGTTGTTCCACATGTAGATGTATTTCTGAAGTATTTGTGGGGAGGAAGGTCATCTCCACATCTTACTCTTCCACTGTCTTGAAGGTCTCCCCTGAGTTTTTAATTTTTTTAATTTGAATAAATTTGAATTTAAACTTAATAGCCACATGTGGCTAGTGGTTACCATTTTCGAAAAAGGATCAGAGATTGGGTTAAATCTGAGGTAACCCAATGATGTACCTTGTATGCAATATTTCAGAATTAACTCAACATGAGGTATTTATTTGACTCTATGTATTTATATTTATATGAGTTTCACATATGGAAGTACTGACCAGCCTCAATGCCAATTGCTCCCCCATAGTAAATACTTTCCATCCAACTGTTTGTTTTAAAAATTAAGAATTTGCTTCCAAAGAAATTAAGTGACCTGCTCTGGATCCCACAGCTGGTGAAGTTACCTAGACCATGCATAAATTGCCAATGGCACCTGGGCATAAAATGTATATGTGCTTTTCTCTGCAAGCTACACTAGATTTTTATGAGAAATAAATGAGTTATAGCAAATAAAAGATGTTTTCTTGTAGTCCACCATTCTTATGCTCATAGGAAAACTGAAAGAAAAATTCTCATACTGGGGACTTGTGATGCTGCCATAGACTGGCACCTGGGCATATAAAGAGCTCTGAATTCCCTTTATTACAATGGCAGAGTTGAGTAGTTGTGATAGAGACTGTCTGGCCTGAAAAGCCTAAAACATTTACACCTGCCCTTTAAGAAAATGTTTGCCAACTTATGCCATCAATTATTACAATACTGTATAGTTAGTGTGATAATTGAGCTAACTACCAAGTGTTACAGGTGCATCAGGGAGTTAATAACTAGAGGAGCCAGGGAACGCTTCCCAGAAAACTGGATCTTGAAGGATAAGTAGTTGGAGGATATGGTATGTTATGGGCAAAATTGTGTCCTCCCCATCCCCAAAATTCATATGTTGAAGCGCTAATCCCCAATACTGCAGAATGTGACTCTATTTGGAGATAGTGCCATTAAAGATCTGTTCCAATTAAAATGGGACCATTAGGGCCCTAATCCCAACAGACTGGTTTCCTAATAAGAAGAGGAGATTTGGACACAGAAGGAGACATGAGGGACAACCATGTGAGGACAAAGCAACGAGAAGGTGGCTGTCTGCAAGGCAAGGAGAGAGACCTCAGAGGAAACCAACCATGCCAACGTCTTGATCTTGAACTTCCAGCCTCCACAACTGTGAGAAAATGAATTTCTGCTGTTCAAGCCACCAATCTGTGGTATTCTGTTATAGCAGCCTTAGCAAATCAATACAGGGTAGAAGAAAATGTTATTCTAGATCAGGGAAATCAACATGCTCAGAGCCTCAGAGGGTGAAAAGCTTTGACATTCTCAGTGAATGGTGAAAATGTGTCTTTGAAGAATTATGAGTACTGGAGTACAGGAAGTTGTGGGGGTGGGAAGTGAAGATGGAAAAGGGACTCTAAATGCTTAAGCATCCATTTTGTCCTCTGGGCAGATAATGAACTACTAGGATTTGATTTCTAGAATGGTAATTCTAATGGTAGATGAGAGAACAGTGCCAGGAAGACCAGTTAGGAACCTTGAAATTTATGAGAAAATGATGAGGAAAAGCTGAACAATGGTATTGCCCATGGTGTGCAAAAGGGTGAGTGGATTTAAGAAACATTTCTGGAAAACTCACAGGGGTGGCTGTGAGAAGCCACTGCTACTGGCTCACTGTCCCCAGGAGGGGGTTTTGGGGGAACGTTCCTAGCAGCTGCTAAAACCATTTGTTTGGGGGATACTCCCTGTTTCTCTCCTGCTGGGCACTGGCTGCCAACTTATGCTTATTCCTTGGTGGAACAGAAACATGCATCTGCACAAGCTGACAAGCTCAAAGACCAAGCGTTGTGACTTCACCTCTGGGGAATTGTAATTTATGCCAAAGAGTAATTTTGGTCATTTGAAGTAATTTTCTCCTTTTGGCTCTTGGTGCTCCAGCCAGGCGTCAGAGCAGTGCCAAAGAGGTGGGAGAGACAAGTTCAAGACACTGGTCCAAAAGACAGGTCCCAGCTCCACGTAATATCAAAGGGGGAAAATCTCCCAGAGATCACCATCTCAATGCCAAGACCCAGTTCCACTCAAAGACCAGCAAGCTACAGTGCTGGACACCCTATTCCAAACAACTAGCAAGACAGGAATACAACCCCATCCATTAGCACAGAGGCTGCCTAAAATCATAATAAGGACACAGAGACCCCAAAACACACCACCAGACGGAGACCTGCCCAACAGAAAAACAAGATCCAGCCTCATCCATCAGAACACGGGCACTAGTTCCCTCCACCAGGAAGCCTAGACAGCCCACTGAAACAACATTAGCCACTGGGGACAGACACCAAAAACAACGGGAACTATGAACCTGCAGGTTGCAGAAAGGAGACCCCAAACACAGTAAGATAAGCAAAATGAGAAGATAGAGAAACACATAGCAGATGAAGGAGCAAGGCAAAAACCCACCAGACCTAACAAATGAAGAGGAAATAGGCAGTCTACCTGAAATAGAATTCAGAATAATGATTGTAAAGATGATGCAAAATCTTGGAAATACAATGGAGAAAATACAAGAAACGTTTAACAAGGACCTAGAAGAACTAAAGAGCAAACAAACAATGATAAACAACACAATAAATGAAATTAAAAATGCTCTAGAAGGGATCAAGAACAGAATAACTGAGGCATAAGAATGGATAAGTGACCTGGAAGATAAAGTAGTGGAAATAACTACTGCAGAGCACAATAAAGATAAAAGAATGGAAAGAACAGAGGACAGCCTCAGAGACCTCTGGAACAACACTAAATGCATGAACATTCAAATTATAGGGGTCCCAGAAGAAGAAGAGAAGAAGAGGAGGACTGAGAAAATATTTGAAGAGATTATTGTTGAAAACTTCCCTAATATGGGAAAGGAAATAGTTAATCAAGTCCAGGAAGCACAGAGAGTCCCATACAGAATAAATCAAAGGAGAAACACACAAAGACACATATTAATCAAACTGTCAAAAATTAACTACAAAGAAAACATATTAAAAGCACCAAGGGAAAAACAACAAATAACACACAAGGGAATCCCCATAAGGTTAAATGCTGATCTTTCATCAGAATCTCTGCAAGCCAGAAGTGAGTGGCAGGACATATTTAAAGTGTTGAAGGAGAAAAATCTACAACCAAGATTACTCTACCCAGAAAGGATCTCATTCATATTTGATGGAGAAATTAAAACCTTTACAGACAAGCAAAAGCCAGGAGAATTCAGCACCACCAAACCAGCTTTACAACAAATGCTAGAGGAACTTCTCTAGGCAGGAAACAGAGAGAAGGAAAAGACCAATAATAATAAACCCAAAACAATTAAGAAAATGGTAATAGAAAAATATATATCGATAATTACCTTAAATGTAAATGGATTAAAAGCTCCACCAAAAGACATAGATTGGCTACATGGCTACAAAAACAAGACCCATATATATGCTGTCTACAAGAGACCCACTTCAGTCCTAGGGACACATACAGACTGAAAGTGAGGGGATGGAAAAAGATATTCCATGCAAATGCAAACCAAAAGAAAGTTGCAGTAAAAATTTTCATATCAGACAAAACAGACTTTAAAACAAAGACTATTACAAGAGACAAAGAAGGACACTACATAATGATCAAGGGATAAATCCAAGAAGAAGATGTAACAATTGTAAATATTTATGCACCCAACATAGGAACACCTCAATACATAAGACAAATACTAACAGCCATAAAAGGGGAAATCGACAGTAACACAACCATAGTAGGGGACTTTAACACCCGACTTTCACGAATGGACAGATCATCCAAAATGAAAATAAATAAGGAAACACAAGCTTTAAATGATACATTAAACAATATGGACTTAATTCATATTTATAGGACATTCCATCCAAAAGCAACAGAATACACATTCTTTTCAAGTGCTCATGGAACATTCTCCAGGATAGATCATATCTTAGGTCACAAATCAAGCCTTGGTAAATTTAAGAAAATAGAAATCGTATCAAGTATCTTTTCTGACCACAACGCTATGAGACTAGATATCTATTACAGGAAAAAATCTGTAAGAAATACAAACACATAAAAGGTAAACAACACACTACTGAATGACCAAGAGATCACTGAAGAAATCAAAGAGGAAATCAGAAAATACCTAGAAACAAATGACAATAAAAACACGACACAAAACCTATGGGATGCAGCAAAAGCAGTTCAAAGAGGGAAGTTTACAGCAATACAATACTACTTAAGAAACAAGAAACATTTCAAATAAAGAACCCAACCTTAAACCTAAAGCAATTAGAGAAAGAAGAACAAAAAACCCCAAAGTAAGCAGAAGGAAATGTATCATAAAGATCAGATCAGAAATAAATGAAAAAGCAGTGAAGGAAGTGATAGCAATGATCAATAACAGTTAAAGCTGGTTCCTTGAGAAGATAAACAAAATTGATAAACCATTAGCCAGACTTATCAAGAAAAAAAGGGAGACAACTCAAACCAATAGAATTAGAAATGAAAAAGAAGACATAACAACTGACACTGCAGAAATACAAAGGATCATGAAAGATTACTACAAGCAACTCTATGCCAATAAAATGGACAACCTGGAAGAAATGGACAAATACTTAGAAATGCACAACCTGCCAAGACTGAATCAGGAAGAAATAGAAAATATGAACAGACCAATCACAAGCAATGAAGTTCAAACTGTGATTAAAAATCTTCCAAAAACAAAAGCCCAGGACCAGGTGGCTTCACAGGCGAATTCCATCAAACATTTATAGAAGAGCTAACAACTCTCCTTCTCAAACCCTTCCAGAATACAGCAGAGGAAGGAACACTCCCAAACTCATTCTATGAGGCCACCATCACTCTGATACCAAAACCAGACAAAGACATCACAAAGAAAGAAAACTACAGGTCAATATCACTGATGAATATAGATGCAAAAATCCTCAACAAAATAATAGCAAACAGAATCCAACAACACATTAAAAGGATCATACACTATGATCAAGTTGGGTTTATCCCAGGAAGGCAAGGATTCTTCAATATACGCAAATCAATCAACGTGATACACCATATTAACAAATTGAAGGAGAAAAACCCGATGATCGTCTCAATAGATGCAGAGAAAGCTTTGGACAAAATTAAACACCCATTTATGATAAAAACCATCCAGAAAGTAAGCATAGAGGGAACTTTCCTCAACATAATAAAGGCCATATATGACAAACCCACAGCCAATAACGTCCTCAATGGTGAAAATTTTGAAAAATTTTTTCAATTGAAACTTCAAAAATTTCCACTAAAATCAGGAAAAAGACAAGGTTGCCCACTCTCACCACTATTATTCAACGAAGTTTTGGAAGTTTCAGCCACAGCAATTGGAGAAGAAAAAGAAATAAAATGAATCCAAATTGGAAAAGAAGAAGTAAAGTTGTCACTGTTTGCAGATGACATGATACTATACATAGAGAATCATAAAGATGCTACCAGAAAACTACTAGAGCTAATCAATGAACTTGGTAAAGTAGCAGGATACAAAATTAATGCACAGAAATCTCTACCATTCCTATACACTAATGATGAAAAATCTGAAAGTGATATTAAGGAAACCCTCCCATTTGCCATTGCAACAAAAAAAAAATAAAATATCTAGGAATAAACCTACCTAAGGAGACAAAAGAACTGTATGCAGAAAATTATAAGACACTGATGAAAGAAATTAAACATGATACACATAGATGGAGAGATACACCATGTTCTTCAATTGAAAGAATCAACATTGTGAAAATGACTCTATTACCCAAAGCAATCAACAGATTCAGTGCAGTCCCCATCAAACTACCACTGGCATTTTTCACAGAACTAGAACAAAAAATTTCACAATTTGTATGGAAACACAAAAGACCCCGAATAGCCAAAGCTATATTGAGAACAAAAAATGGAGCTGGAGGAATCAGGCTCCCTGACTTCAGACTATACTACTAAGCTACAGTAATCAAGACAGTATAGTACGGGCACAGAAACAGAAATATAGATCAACAGAATAGGATAGAAAGCCCAGAGATAAACCCATGCACATATGGTCACCTTATCTTTGATAAAGGAGGCAAGAATATACAGTGGAGAAAAGACAGCCTCTTCAATAAGTGGTGCTGGGAAAACTGGACAGCTACATGTAACAGTATGAAATTAGAACACTCCCTAGCACCATACACAAAAATAAACTCAAAATGGATTAAAGACCTAAATGTAAGGTCACTCACTGTCAAACTGTTAGAGGAAAACAGAGGCAGAACACTCTATGACATAAATCACAGCAAGATCCTTTTTGAACCACCTCCTAGAGAAATAGAAATCAAAACAAAAATTAAAAAATGGCACCTAACGAAACTGAAAAGCTTTTGCACAGCAAGGGAAACCATAAACAAGAGAAAAAGACAACGCTCAGAATGGGAGAAAATATTTGCAAATGAAGCAACTGACAAAGGATTAATCTCCAAAATTTTCAAGAAGCTCATGCAGCTCAACATTAGCAAAGCAAATAACAAAATCCAAAAATCGGCAGAAGACCTAAATAGACATTTCTCCAAAGAAGATGTACAGATTGCCAACAGACACATGAAAGAATGCTCAACATCATTAATCATTAGAGAAATGCAAATAAAAACTACAATGAGGGGCTGGGAATCGGGAAGATGGCAGAAGAATAAGTCGTGGAGATCACCTTCCTCCCCACAGATACACCAGAAATACATATACACGTGGAACAACTCCTACAGAACACCTACTGAACGCTGGCAGAAGACCTCAGACCTCCCAAAAGGCAAGAAACTCCTGACGTATCTCGGTAGGGCAAAAGAAAAAAGAATAAACAGAGACAAAAGAATAGGGACGGGACCTGCACCAGTGGGAGGGAGCTGTGAAAGAGGAAAATTTTCCACACATTAGGAAGCCCCTTCGTGGGCGGAGACTGTGGGTGGCGAAAGAGGGAAGCTTTGGAGCGGTGGAGGAGAGCACAGCAACAGGGGTGCGGAGGGCAAAGCAGAGAGATTCCCGCACAGAGGATCGGGGCCGACTGGCACTCACCAGCCCGAGAGGCTTGTCTGCTCACCCGCCGGGGCAGGCGGGGGCTGGGAACTGAGGCTCGGGCTTCGATCGGAGCGCAGGGAGAGGACTGGGGTTGGCGGCGTGAACACAGCCTGCAGGGGGTGAGTGCACCACAGCTAGCCGGGAGGGAGTCCGGAAAAGTCTAGACCTGCTGAAGAGGCGAGAGACTTTTTCTTCCCTCTTTGTTTCCTGGTGCGCGAGGAGAGAGGATTAAGAGCACTGCTTAAAGGAGCTCCAGAGGGGGCACTAGCCGCGGCTAACAGCGCGGACCCCAGAGATGGGCATGAGATGCTAAGGCTGCTGCTGCCGCCACCAAGAAGCCTGTGTGCGAGCACATGTCACTATCCACACCTCCCTTCTGGGGAGCCTGTGTAGCCCACCACTGCCAGGGTCTTGGGATACAGGGACAACTTCCCCGAGAGAATTCATGGCATGCCACAGGGTGGTGCAATGTCCCTCCGGCCTCTGCCACCGCAGGCTCACCCTGCATCCTCACCCATCCCTCCCCACCGCCTGAGTGAGCCAGAGTCCCCGAAGCAGCTGCTCCTTTAACCCTGTCCTATCTGAGCGAACAACAAACGCCCTCCGGCGACCTAATGCATAGGCAGGGCCAAATCCAAAGCTGAGCCCCAGGAGCTGTGCCAACGAAGAAGAGAAAGGGAAATATCTCCCAGCAGCCTCAGAAGCACTGAATTAAAGCTCCACAATCAACTTGATGTACCCTGCATCTCTGGAATACATGAATAGACAGCGAATCATCCCAAATTGAGGAGGTGCACTTTGAGAGCAAGATTTAATATTTTTTTCCCCTTTTCCTGTTTTCGTGAGTGTATGTATATGCTTCTGTGTGAGATTTTGTCTGTATAGCTTTGCTGTCACCATTTGTCCTAGGGTTCTAACCGTCCATTTTTTAAAAAGTTTTTTCTTAATAATTATATTTTATTTTAATAAATTTAATTATTTATTTATTTTTGCGGTACACGGGCCTCTCACTGTTGTGGCCTCTCCCGTTGTGGAGCACAGACTCCAGAGGCGCAAGCTCAGCGGCCATGGCTCACGGGCCCAGCCACTCCGCAGCATGTGGGATCTTCCCAGACCGGAGCATGAACCCGTGTCCCCTGCATCGGCACGCGGACTCTCAACCACTGCATCACCGGGGAAGCCCTAATAAATTTATTTTATTTTATCTTACTTTACTTTACCCTCTTTCCTCTTTCTTTCTTTCTTCCTTCCTTCCGTCCTCCCTTCCTTCCCTCCCACCCTCCCTCCTTCCATTCTTCCTTCCTTTCTTTCTTTCTTTCTTTCTTTCCTTCTTTCTTTCTTTCTTTATTTCTTTCAATTTTTCCCCCTTTTATTCTGAGCCGTGTGGATGAGAGGCTTTAGGTGCTGCAGCCAGGAGTCAGTGCTGAGCCTCAGAGGTGAGAGAGACAACTTCAGGACACTAGTCTACAAGACACCTCCCAGATCCACAAAATATCAAATGGCGAAAATCTCCCAGAGATCTCCAACTCAACACCAGCACCCAGCTTCATTCAACGATGAGCAAGCTACACTGCTGGAAACCCTATGCCAAACAACTAGCAAGACAAGAACAAAACCACACCCATTAGCAGAGAGGCTACCTAAAATCATAGTAAGTCCACAGATACCCCAAAACACACCACCAAACGTGGACCTGCCAACTAGAAAGACAAGATCCAGCCTCATCCATCAGAACACAGGCACTAGTCCACTTCACCAGAAAGCCTACACAACCCACTGAACAAACCTTAGCCACTGGGGACAGACAAAAAAACAACAGGAACTACGAACCTGCAGCCTACAAAAAGGAGACCCCAAACATAGTAAGATAAGCAAATTGAGAAGACAGAAAAACACACAGCAGATGAAGGAGCACAATAAAAACCCACCAGACCTAACAAATGAAGAGGAAATAGGCAGTCTACCTGAAAAAGAATTCAGAATAATGATAGTAAAGATGATCCAAAATGTTAGAAATAGAATAGACAAAATGCAAGAAACATTTAACAAGCACCTAGTAGAACTAAAGATGAAACAAGCAATGATGAACAACAGAATAAATAAAATTGAAAATACTCTAGATGGGATCAATAGCAGAATAACTGAGGCAGAAGAATGGATAAGTGACCTGGAGATAAAATAGTGGAAATAACTACTGCAGAGCTAAATAAAGAAAGAGGATGAAAATAATTGAGGACAGTCTCAGAGACCTCTGGGACAACATTAAATGCACCAACATTCAAAATATAGGGGTTCCAGAAGAAGAAGAGAAAAGGAAAGGGACTGAGACAATATTTGAAGAGATTATAGTTGAAAACTCCCCTAATATGGGAAAGGAAATAGTAAATCCAGTCCAGGAAGCACAAAAAGTCCATACAGGATAAATCCAAGGAGAAACATGCCAAGACACATATTAATCAAACTGTCAAAAATTAACTACAAAGAAAACATATTAAAAGCAACAAGGGGAAAACAACAAATAACACACAAGGGAATCCCCATAAGGTTAACAGCTGATCTTTCATCAGAAACTCTGCAAGCCAGAAGGGACTGGCAGGACATATTTAAAGTGATGAAGGAGAAAAACCTACAACCAGGATTACTCTACCAAGCAAGGATCTCATTCAGATTTGATGGAGAATTTAAAACCTTTACAGACAAGCAAAAGCTGAGACAGTTCAGCACCACCAAACCAGCTTTACAACAAATGCTAAAGGACCTTCTCTAGGCAAGAAACACAAGAAAAGGAAAAGACCTATAATAAAAAAAACCAAAACAATTAAGAAAATGGGAATAGGAACATACATATCGATAATTACCTTAAATGTAAATGAATTAAATGCTGCCACCAAAATACACAGACTGGCTGAATGGATACAAAAACAAGACCCATATATATGCTGTCTACAAGAGACCCATTTCAGACCTAGAGACACATACAGACTGAAAGTAAGGGGATGGAAAAAGATATTTCATGCAAATGCAAACCAAAAGAAAGCTGGAGCAGCAATTCTCATATCAGACAAAATAGACTTTAAAATAAAGACTATTAGAAGAGACAAAGAAGGACACTACATAATGATCAATGGATCAATCCAAGAAGAAGATATAACAATTGTAAGTATTTATGCATCCAACATAGGAGCCCCTCAATACATAAGGCAAATACTAACAGCCATAAAAGGGGAAATCGACAGTAACACATTCATAGAAGGGGACTTTAACACCCCACTTTCACCAAAGGACAGATCATCCAAAATGAATATAAATAAGGAAACACAAGCTTTAAATTATACGTTAAACAAGATGGACTTAATTGGTATTTATAGAACATTCCATCCAAAAACAACAGAATACACATTTTTCTCAAGTGCTCATGGAACATTCTCCAGGATAGATCATATCTTGGGTCACAAATCAAGCCTTGGTAAATTTAAGAAAATTGAAATTGTATCAACTATCCTTTCTGACCACAGTGCTATGAGACTAGATATAAATTACAGGAAAAGACCTGTAAAAAATACAAACACATGGAGGCTAAACAATACACTACTTAATAATGAAGTGATCACTGAAGAAATCAAAGAGGAAGTTAAAAAATACCTAGAAACAAATGAAACTGGAGACACGACGACCCAAAACCTATGGGTTGCAGCAAAAGCAGTTCTAAGAGGGAAGTTTGTAGCAATACAATCCTACCATAAGAAACAGGAAATATCTCGAATAAACAACCTAATCTTGCACCTAAAGCAATTAGAGAAAGAAGAAGAAAAAACCCCAAAGTTAGCAGAAGGAAAGAAATCATAAACATGAGATCAGAAATAAATGAAAAAGAAATGAAGGAAACGATAGCAAAGATCAATAAAACTAAAATCTGGTTCTTTGAGAAGATAAACAAAATTGATAAAACATTAGCCAGACTCATCAAGACAAAAAGGGAGAAAACTCAAATCAATAGAATTAGAAATGAAAAAGGAGAAGTAACAACTGACACTGCAGAAATAAAAAAGATCATGAGAGATTACTACAAGCAACTCTATGCCAATCAAATGGACAACCTGGAAGAAATGGACAAATACTTAGAAAAGCACAACCTGCCAAGACTGAATCTGGAAGAAATAGAAAATATGAACAGACCAATCACAAGCACTGAAATTGAAACTGTGATTAAAAATCTTCCAACAAACAAAAGCCCAGGACCAGGTGGCTTCACAGGCGAATTCCATCAAACATTTAGCGAAGAGCTAACACTTATCCTTGTCAAACTCTTCCAAAATATAGCAGAGGGAGGAACACTCCCAAATTCATTCTACGAGGCCACCATTACCTTGATACCAAAACCAGGCAAGGATGTCACAAAGAAAGAAAACTACAGGCCAATATCACTGATGAACATAGATGCAAAAATCCTCAACAAAATACTAGCAAACAGAATCCAACAGCACATTAAAAAGATCATACACCATGATCAAGTGCGGTTTATACCAGGAATGCAAGGATTCTTCAATATACACAAATCAATCAACGTGATATATCATATTAACAAATTGAAGGAGAAAAACCATATGATCATCTCAATAGATGCAGAGAAAGCTTTTGACAAAATTCAACACCCATTTATGATAAAAACCCTGCAGAAAGTAGGCATAGAGCGAACTTTCCTCAACATAATAAAGGCCGTATATGACAAACCCACAGCCAACATCATGCTCAATGGTGAAAAACTGAAAGCATTTCCATTAAGATCAGGAACAAGACAAGGTTGCCCACTCTCACCATTATTATTCGACATAGTTTTGGAGGTTTTAGCCACAGCAATCAGAGATGAAAAGGAATCCAAATCAGAAAAGAAGAAGTAAAGCTGTCACTGTTTGCAGATGACATGATCCTATACATAGAGAATCTTAAAGATGCTACCAGAAAACTACCAGAACTAATCAATGAATTTGGTGAAGTAGCAGGACACAAAATTAATGCACAGAAATCTCTGGCATTCCTGTACACTAATGATGAAAAATCTGACAGTGAAATCAAGAAAACACTCCCATTTACCACTGCAACAAAAAGAATAAAATATTTAGGAATAAACCTACCTAAGGAGACAAAAGAACTGTATGCAGAAAATTATAAGACACTGATGAAAGAAATTAAAGATGATACAAATAGATGGAGAGATATACCATGTTGTTAGATTGGAAGAATCAACGTTGTGAAAAGGACTCTATTACCCAAAGCAATCTACAGATTCAATGCAATCCCTATCAAACTACCACTGGCATTTTGCACAGAACTAGAACAAAAAATTTCACAATTTGTATAGAAACACAAAAGACCCCGAATAGCTAAAGCAATATTGAGAACGAAAAATGAAGCTGGAGGAATCAGGCTCCCAGACGTCAGACTATACTACAAAGCTACAGTAATCAAGAGAGTATGGTACTGCCACAAAAACAGAAAGATAGAACAATGGAACAGGATAGAAAGCCCAGAAATAAACCCACGCACATATGGTCACCTTATCTTTGATAAAGGAGGCAGGAATGTACAGTGAAGAAAGGACAGCCTCTTCAATA
This sequence comes from Lagenorhynchus albirostris, assembly GCF_949774975.1. Lineage (NCBI taxonomy): Eukaryota > Metazoa > Chordata > Mammalia > Artiodactyla > Delphinidae > Lagenorhynchus > Lagenorhynchus albirostris. The sequence continues at coordinate 33,200,515 of NC_083099.1, forward strand.
AGTGGTGCTGGGAAAACTGGACAGCTACATGTAAAAGTATGAGATTAGATCACTCCCTAACACCATACACAAAAATAAGCTCAAAATGGATTAAAGACCTAAATGTAAGGCCAGACACTATCAAACTGTTAGAGGAAAACATAGGCAGAACACTCTCTGACATCAATCAGAGCAAGATCTTTTTTGATCCACCTCCTAGAGTAATGAAAATGAAAACAAAAATAAACAAATGGGGCCTATTGAAACTTCAAAGCTTTTTCACAGCAAAGGAAACCATAAACATGACCAAAAGACAATCCTCAGAATGTGAGAAAATATTTGCAAATGAAGCAACAGACAAAGGATTAATCTCCAAAATTTATAAGCAACTCATGCAGTTCAATAACAAATAAACAAACAACCCAATCCAAAAATGGGCAGAAGACCTAAATAGACATTTCTCCAAAGAAGATATTCAGACTGCCAACAAACACATGAAAGAATGCTCAACATCATTAATCATTAGAGAAATGCAAAACAAAACTACAATGAGATATCATCTCACACCAGTCAGAAAGGCCATCATCAAAAAATCTAGAAACAATAAATGCTGGAGAGGGTGTGGAGAAAAGGGAACACTCTTGCACTGCTGGTGGGAATGTGAATTGGTACAGCCACTATGGAGTACAGTATGGAGGTTGCTTTCAAAACTACAAATAGAACTACCATATGACCCAGCAATCCCACTATTGGGCATATACCCTGAGAAAACCAAAGTTCAAAAAGAGTCATGTACCAAAATGTTCATTGCAGCTCTATTTACAATAGCCCGGAGATGGAAACAACCTAAGTGTCCATTATCGGATGAATGGATAAAGAAGATGTGGCACATATATACAATGGAATATTACTCAGCCATAAAAAAAAACGAAGTTGAGGGCTTCCCTGGTGGTGCAGTGGTTGAGAGTCCGCCCGCTGATGCAGGGGACACGGGTTCGTGCCCCGATCCTGGAAGATTCCACATGCCGCAGAGCGGCTGGGCCCGTGAGCCATGGCCGCTGAGCCTGCGCATCCGGAGCCTGTGCTCTGCAACGGGAGAGGCCACAACAGTGAGAGGCCCGCATATCGGAAATAAAACAAAAGAAAACATATTGAGCTATTTGTAATGAGGTGGATGGACCTAGAGTCTGTCATACAGAGTGAAGTAAGTCAGAACGAGAAAGACAAATACCGTATGCTAACCCATATATATGGAATTTAAGGGGGAAAACATGTCATGAAGAACCTAGGGGTAAGACAGGAATAAAGACACAGACCTACTAGAGAATGGACTTGAGGATATGGGGAGGGGGAAGGGTGAGCTGTGACAAAGCGAGAGAGTGGAATGGACATATATACACTACCAAACGTAAAATAGATAGCTACTGGGAAGCAGCCGCATAGCACAGGGAGATCAGCTCGGTGCTTTGTGACCACCTGGAGGTGTGGGATAGGGAGGGTGGGAGGGAGGGAGATGCAAGAGGGAAGAGATATGGGAACATATGTATATGTATAACTGATTCACTTTGTTATAAAGCAGAAACTAGCACACCATTGTAAAGCAATTATACTCCAATAACAATATAAAAAAAAACTACAATGAGATATCATCTCACACCAGTCAGAATGGCCATCATCAAAAAATCTAGGAACAATAAATGCTGGAGAGGGTGTGGAGAAAAGGGAACACTCTTGCACTGTTGGTGGGAATGTAAATTGCTACAGATGCTATGGAGAACAGTATGGGCGTTCCTTAAGACACTAAAAATAGAACTACCATACGAGCTAGCAATCCCACTACCGGGCATATACCCTGAGAAAACCATAATTGAAAAAGAGTCATGTACCAAAATGTTCATTGCAGCTCTATTTACAATAGCCAGGACATGGAAGCAACCAAAGTGTCCATCAACAGATGAATGGATAAAGAAGATGTGGCACATATGTACAATGGAATATTACTCATCCATAAAAGGGAATGAAACTGAGTTATTTGTAGTGAGGTGGATGGACCTAGAGATCATCATACAGACTGAAGTAAGTCAGAAAGAGAAAAACAAATACTGTACGCTAACACATATGTATGGAATCTAAAAAAAAAAAAATTGGTCATGAAGAACCTAGGGGCCAGATGGGAATAAAGATGCAGACCTACTAGGGAATGGACTTGAGGATATGGGGTGGGGGAAGGGTAAGCTGGGACAAAGTGAGAGAGTGGCATGTACATATATACACTACCAAACATAAAATAGATAGCTAGTGGGAAGCAGCTGCATAGCACCGGGAGATCATCTCGGTGCTTTGTGACCACCTAGAGGGGTGGGATAGGGATGGTGGGAGGGATACACAAGAGGGAAGAGATGGGGAAGTATGTATATGTATAGCTGTTTCACTTTGTTATACAGCAGAAACTAACACACCGTTGTAAAGAAATTATACTCCAATAAAGATTTAAAATTTTTTTTAGTTAAAAAAAGCAAATGATAAGAACAGCCTATTCTATGTTAAAGAAAAATACAGTTAAGATTATTAGATAATAGAGTCTTAATAAATGAAGTGTCTTTTCATTAAAAAAATAAAAAGGAGAGACATTTCTGAGGGAAAACACGAAAACGATTTTGTTGGCCAGTTGAATGTGGAGGAAATGTACAGTAAAACTCCAGCATCAGCAAAACAAAATCTCCACTAGTTGAATCTGGTTCTTTACCCAACTGTATGCTAATTTCTAGCCCAGGAATAACAGGAAACACTATTTTAAAGGGCCAAATAAACTGTGCTTCTTCAGATTCAAGATGGATAAGAAAACACCAAATGACTTAATTTGAAAGAATTTTTGGATAGAAAATATCAGGTCATTTATAAATTACAGCAGTAAAAGAAATAGATGAAATGGATAGTTAAAACTACACAGAACAATGAAAGACACTTTATCAATACCAGTATTTGGAAGTGTTGGAATGATGGATGTATGGGCTTTACCAAGCAAACAGAGATGGCAGCCTTAAAAATGAGCTCTGCTTTTGTGAGGCTGGGTTAGAAATTTATTACTTTAATATACATTTTCAATTGATGCCAGAGTTTTAAATAATAACAGCATCATTGCACAAAATGTGGGTGTTTTTGTCCTGCAGTAAAACATCTGTTCTTAGTAATGTGATGTTATTTGAAATTGATATCCTAATTATGCAGATGTTCATTCCTGAATGAAATATAGCCAAAGGAGAAGCAGCCCAGCCAGACCTAATGCCTGGATATACCCTCCTTTTCAGATGCCTTATTTGGAGGTCTTGAGCTGCACTGGAATCTAAATAGCAAAATTTCAGTTGTTTAACATAACAAAAATTTCTTTGTTGTTCATACTACATGTCCATTGTGAGTTGTCAATCAGGGATTCAGGCTAATGGAGAAGCCCTCATCTTAGAAGTTGCCAGTTGTCATGCTAGAAGGAAAAGGAAGTGAGGTAACATGCACCCTGACTCAAAGTTTCTACGCCAAGAAATCATTGCCAGAGCAGGTCACTTAACTTCCAGTAAGTGGAAAATAAAATACTACCTTGTGCTCAGAGGACAGGGTGCTGGAACATCTATGAAATGAAACATTTGTGAAAAGTCTTAATGGACACCTAGTGCAGAATATGTCTCAAGTCTTCAAAGCATGACCACTGACCCCTACTTTGTATTTTTCTGAAAGATAGAGCTCACGAACTTACTGCAAAGAGTCCATTTTATCATTTCAATGAAATTCAAAAAAGTATGCAAGAAAGTCCATTTGTATCAATCTCTTATAGTCTTGAAGAAATTAATAATTCTCAAAGAGTATTCTAATATTAATAGTGAACATTAACTGCATGCTGACTACATGCTAGGCACATGTTCTAAGCACTCTGCACGTAAAACTAATTTTATAGTCATAACAACCTATGAAAAGGTCACAATTATTACTCCCACTTTACAGGTAAATAATCTGAGGCATAGGGAGATTATGTAATTTTTCCAAGGCCATACAGCTAGTAAGTGGCAAAGAAAAATACCAAACCAAGCAAATTACCCCCAGAGCTAGACTGCTTAATCACTTCTTATTTACACAATTAACAAATATCAACAAATAAAACTAAATACACATTCAATTGAAGGAACATTTCAGTAGCTGGGGGAACTAAGCCATATTATAATGATTTTATATTTCATTTTCATTGCATTCCAATACTCCATCAACATTCCAATATTTACATATTTTTAATAAACTAGATATTATGACTGAATTATTACATTATCTTTATCCATGTCATAAGTAGGAACTACATATTTTTAAAACATCCATGTTTTTCTCAAGGAACCATTTAATATTGCCAGCACCAAAAACGATTTGGTATTTTATGTGGAATTTTCCTTAAATTGATGCTAAGGGATCAGTGTAATGAATAATTGTTACTTCAACTACATGGAGCCACCTCTACCACTCCCCTGCTTTCTTCTGAAAATAGCCTCTTCTCCCTCTTCTTCCCTGTTTTATCAACATAGTAACCTCTGAACCAAACATCTTGTACAAAATGTACCGTGGCCATAGTTAGCTGGTCCAGGAGAAGATATCTGGGCCAATCACCTTCCAGAACGTGACCTAGCAAGCAGATTGGTTCCAGAGTGAGCATTTGATCCAAGCTGGGCCATTCCAAGTCCTTTGCCAGGATTTTGTAACTGAAATGAGGAGAGTCCATCTCTTCCCAGGTGACTGAAGCTTTAAATGAAAAGGTCAGGTAGGTCCTGTTGACCGCCATGTTTTCTTCCCATGCAAGCACAGCAAGCCAGCTGAAGGAGTGAGGAAGAGGGAAATGAGGTAGAAAAATAAAGACATCAACGTGAAAAATGTTAAGAGAGAGGCCTGCCCTTGAGATCTGTGAGACACCACAACATACTTGCTTCAACAACTATCACTTGGCTTTCTGTCATTTGCAACCAAAATAGTTTTAATTACTACAATCAACTTCTGAAATTCTTTATTCAACTGGTATATTGTTGAAAGATTGCAAAAGGGAACATGTGCAATCATGGCTGCTTATGATTCACCAAAGCAAATAAAATTATCAAACTTGAACAGAAGATTAAAGAGGGACTTCCCTGGTGGTGCAGTGGTTAAGAATCCTCCTCCCAATGCAGGGGACATGGGTTCGAGCCCTGGTCCGGGAAGATCCCACATGCCAAGGAACAACCAAGCCCACACGCCACAGCTACTGAGCCTGCGCTCTAGAGCCCGCGTGCCACAACTGCTGAAGCCCGCGTGCCTAGAGCCCGTGCTCTGCAACAAAGAGAAGCCACTGCAATGAGAAACCCGTGCACCACAACAAAGAGTAGCCCCCGCTCGTCACAACTAGAGAAAGCCCCCACACAGCAACGAAGACCCAACACAGCCCAATATAAATAAAATAAAATAAATAAATTTATTTTAAAAAAAATATTAAAGAGATTCCACAATTACTAATTACCCACATAATGCAACCACAAGAAAGAGGGTGAGTCCAGGTTTACTCTTACTTTTGCCTGTCCTAGCAAAGGAAAAAGAAACCAGAACCACATGATATCTACCAGTTACTCAGAAATGAGCAATAATAGGACAAAAATCACTTGAAGCATGCTATCAAGTGACTAGAACCCCAGCCTCAGCAACCCTAGAAGACAGCAAATTTTTAGGGATCCCCTCCCCCCAAACTCTCTTATAACATACCTGTTCCTTTGAGATTTTGATGGGATTCTATTTTCCTATTCCATTGGGCTGGTCCAATGTGTGTTCTTTCAAACACCACCGAGCAATTCTCAGCAGACACTGACTGGGTGTCCTACAATTTAACTCAATTCTGACACTATCTACCTGGACATAGTGTCAGATCCCCCAGGTTAAGGGCTTAGTCCTATGAGACTGCACCTCCCTCCCCTAACCTCAGGTGCCAATGGCAAGTCCAGGCTGTCACCTGGGCCTCTGGCCCACTAGATAAGAGGTTTCCATCACCCCCTCTTTGGGTTCAAGTAATTTGATCGATCAGTTCATAGGACTCAGAAATTTACTTATTTTACCAGTTTATTATAAAGGATATTTTAAAGGATACAGATGAACAGCCAGATGAAGAACATAGGCAAAGTACATGGGAAGGGGTTCAGGGCTTCCATGCTCTCTCTTGGGGGCACCACTATTCCAGCACTTCCATGTGTTTACCAATCAGGAAGCTCTCTGAACCCCATCCTTTAGGGTTTTTATGGGGACTTAATTACATAGGCATGGTTGGTTAAACCATTGGCCGTTGGTGATTGAATTCAATATCCAGTCCCCCTCCCCTCCCCAGAGGTGAGGATATGGGGGTGGGTAGTGGGACTGAAAGTTCCAGCCCTCTAATCACAAGATTGTTTCCCCTGGCAACAAGACCCCATCCTTAGGTCACCTAGGGGTTTTCCAAATGTCACATCATTAACATAACATAATTTTCTCTCTCTTCACTTAGTAAGTTCCAAGGGTTTTAGGAGCTCCATGCTAGGAATGGGATGAAGGCCAAATATATATTTATTATAAATCACAATATCACAGCAGAGAAACAATTTCCTTCTCAAGACATTGATTATGTAAATGTTTTTCAGGATTCCCCCTCCACAGTCATGAGGCTCTAGAATTTGGAATGGGCCTAGCTTTACTTAAGAAGGTGTTCTTCTAACCCCCTTTCCTTTTAACCCCTTAAACATCCTTCTATTAGCTATTTTGACAATGAATCCATTAGGAACTTCCAATTAAACAGGTTTCCAGTTTTAAATAAAAGAAAATCATATTCTCTATCACCAGTACCAATTCAGTCAATCCTTATTATTCATATTAATAGGAATAAAATGTGTATTATCCCAAGCAGCAGATAATTCCAATTTAACTTTTACAGTTAAGTGTGTTATCTGCTTTGTAGATTCTCTAAGATCTCTTCCCTACGATTATACTACAGGATCTTAAGTTATAAAAGAAGTATCAAGTTGGAAGGAACTTGAAGCCAGGAATAGAAAAGGAAATATGAGTTTTGACTATTAGTAAATGGGGGGGATGTGTACATCTTAATTTTAAATATAAAAGATTTTTGGATAACCCACTTATCTATCTCTTTGTGTGGAAAACCAAATAACTAATACAGCTGGCTTTGGAATGCAGTTTCACACTCTGGCATATGCATGCATACATACACATTCACCAAACTCTCAAATGCTTCTTCTCTATATGTTTGACTCTCTATTAGTAGGCTTTAATGAGAAAATACTAGCTCCTATTTTATAAAGAAGATATTATCTTAGCCTTGTTTCCCTCCCAAAGCAGAACCTGAGGCAAAAACTTCCTTGTAGGTAGGTTATTTTGGAATATGGTTCCTAGGGAACAAGACTGCAGGACAGGAAAAGCAAAACAGAAAGAAAGCAAAGCCTTCTGTTATTGACTTGGCCTTTACTATGAGCAGCCAGTACTTGATCCACCATGACCTTCCAAGGAGCCTTATTTCAGAAGTGTCCTGGGGATAAAAGATGAAACAGAGGGATATACCTGCTCTTCTCTCCCATTGGTCAAGGGTGGCTCAAGTAAGAGTTTATTCCTCTGAATTTTGGGGTTGTATATTTGTATGTACAGAGCAGTATCCCATGATGTGGTATCAGAGAAGTCATAGGGCAAGAAACTAGAGGTGCATGACCATGGCATGAGCCCAGAAGCCCTGCATGAAACAGATTAAAGTCTACAGGAACTAGCTGCAATAGAAGTAGCTCAAGTAAGAAGTAGACCTGACGAATTTTTTTAAGTAATGCACAAAGCTGTCCAACACAAATAAGGTCATAGGATTTGAAACCAAGAGGCAACTTTCAGAAATGCTTCTTTTGTCAAAATGCTATACATCTGCTCATGAACATGCTCCCAACATCTTGCGTCAACTAAAGAGGAAAGGAGAGTTTCCTCTGTATGGTCCCTGTCACCAGAGAGAAATGTAGTGATTTTATCTAGCACAAACTTTCAGCAAGGAAGACAGATGGCATATTCCTGAAGCATGATTTGATTGTTTGATGGGGAGATAAAAGACAGAGTATCATGAATTCAACAAATACAAGATCATGCATGGCTAAAAATATTCAGCAACAAACTAAACAAAAATGAGAAAGCTCTTGAGTAATCATTATTTTTCATGAAGAATAATCAAGAGTCTCTAGGATAAACCATTCTCAAGGCTCAAAAGCAGCAAGACTCCCTGAGGTTCAGCTTAAAATGATCTATTGGTATTATATTTACAGTGGACATCCCATAAGAGAGGTGCAAAATTAGACAAGATACTCTGTACAAAAATGGGAATTTCTCTTAATAAGGTAAAATTCACTTAAGACGTCCATGTACCAACTAAAGATATGACAAAAAGCAAGGTAAAAAAATGAAGTCTGCATTTATTCATTTGATCCTTGCTAGTCTTGAAATAAGCCATGACTATCTGAGTAAGACCCTAAAGGAAATTAAAGTATGGAGTTTAGGAAAACAAGGTAGCTGGCAGACTGAAAAGAAAAGATTGTCTTTCCTTTAGGGTTTCTATGGGAATTGGAGGTTAAACTCAGTTTATTTTGCAGCAGGCAAATATTTTATATATAGTATTCCACAGAATGGAAGAAGCTCCCTTTGTCAGTCAACCAACTTGAACCAAGAAGGTTGACACCAGGGCTGTTCACACCCCTTACCACACACTGGAGGCTGCTGGACTCTCCTCCAAGTGAGTCAGCAAATGCCAAAAATGTCAGGACAGTAGGCAGAATTTCCAAGGAGGAAGTGCTTTATAAATGCTAATGTAATTATCTTGAAAATTGTGAACCTAAGTTTTTTTTATTCTCCCCATAAATCATGTTTGCCATTAAGGCCAAGCCACGAGACTTAATGCCTTAATGAAGGAGGCAGGGCCATGTAGAACAAAGATGTCTACAGAAGAGAAGAAGGAAGTAACTTAGAGGAAATCCCCACCAGAAAGAAAGGGCAGGTCATATACTATCTGGAGGGGAAAAGCAGACTGGGGGCAGGGGAGAGTGTAGGAGGAAGAATTTGTCTGGTCCCTAAGGGCCCAAGCTCTCCTGTCTCACTGATCCTTAGCTCAGGCAGTGGGGACAGACAGTGAAAGGATAGAAACCTAAGATAAATAAAGAGGAGGCAGTAAAAAAGTGATTCAGACAGGCCTGTAGGCCAATGTGAGGACCCAAAAATGTAGCTGAGGGTAAGGACTCTCAATTCTGCATCGTACTTCCATGGAAAGGTAACTCTATAATAGAGGCTGGGCCAGGGGTTGGACATCCTGGGCAGGGCTACTAGATGGGACTTAGCCAAGACCTGAGGACCTGCCAAGCCTAGGAAAACCTGGGAAAAATGAAGTCAGATGCAGTCCTAGCCATAAACTTCTGCAGCAAAGTCAGCATGGTATCCAGGGTCCAGGAAGAGCATAAATCTCTCTCCTCTCTTCTGCCATGAAGACAAATGAGCTACCCTCATGTCTAGATACCATGTTGGCTGAGAAAAAAAAAAACTCTATGAACTTGAGTTTGGGGGAAAAACAAAGCAAAACAAAAAACAATATATATACACACACACACACATAGATATGTATAAATTCCAAAAATGAGACTATTACCATTAATTGGCATGCTTAAGTTCCCTTGTCAGCCTCCAGCAAGATGTAGACTTGACAGCAAAATGAAATAAATTATAGAAAATAATACTATAGCATTTGCACATCTGACTTGTGTCATTCATGACCAATTAGATTATGCTGAGGTAATAACCCCACATCTCAGTAGTTTAACACAATTATTTCTTTGCTCATGCAACATGTCCATTTTACATCAGTGGGGTTATGGGTGGGGCATCTCTTGTCCACATTGCCATCATTCCAGAACCAGAATAGTGAAGGCTCCATCATCTGGAATATTTCAGGTTCTGCAGGCAGAGGTAAGAGAGAAGTGGAGGGTCTTACACAGCAGTAATTAGATACTTTGGTTCACATGACCTGTGCCCATAGCCCACAGGTCAGACTAGTTACATGGCCCCATCCAAATAGAAGATAGATGTACAAGAGTAGCTTCTGTGGGCCAAGAAGAGAGGCGAACAGGATAGGGTGAGCATTAGAAGTCTCGACCACATAAGGCAGAGACTTATCCTACTACATAAATTATTTTTTTGAAAGATTAAATTACCCAAATTTCATGTTATCTCCCAGAAGGCAAAATGGAAGTACCCCACGCACCCAGGTCACCTTTTCTTTCTCAAATTTATCTCAGAACTGGTCTGGGCTTCTTCATCCTTAATCCAATCTCCCACTGCTACCATCCTTACAAATCCTTTCCACGGTGCCTGCATGAAATTACCCATTCCTGGGAAACTAACTTCTCTATTCTTGGTTCCCTCACTTTCCCTTGACTTCCAAACACTTCCTGGCCTTTACCAAGTCCACCTGGACCCTGCAATGCTCTCATAGCACCCACTATTCCCCTGTATGCCTCTGCTTCTGAAGCACCCATGCAGCCAAACCCCAACATTTGTAGGACTTTCATAGCCCAACATCCTGCGGTCCCAATAGTCAAAGGTTAATTAAAATAGAACTAATCAATAAAGTTCAGTCTCAGCTGTCTGATACTTTGAAAACTGCAAAACTCTGGTCCATTTAAACTGTATTAAGATTTGAAATCAATTCTAATATTTTATGACCTAAGTGCTTTTTATTTTTTAAAAAGCTTTCTTCCTGGGCTTCCCTGGTGGCGCGGTGGTTGGGAGTTCGCCTGCCGGTGCAGGGGACGCGGGTTCGTGCCCCAGTCCGGGAGGATCCCACGTGCCGCGGAGTGGCTGGGCCCGTGAGCCATGGCTGCTGAGCCTGCGCGTCCAGAGCCTGTGCTCCGCAACGGGAGAGGCCACAACAGTGAGAGGCCCGCGTACCGCAAAAAAAAAAAAAAAAGCTTTCTTCCTGCTTTGTGTCACCTTGCTCATGAGTGCTGATGGGGAGCCTAGAACTTCCTCTGATTGGACCATATATGAGCAAGCCAGAAAACGTCACCCTGATGTTTGTCCCCATAGCATACACACTGCTTGGAAATCTGAAATCATCCCAAATAACTCGCCAAATTTGCCCACATATTTGCATTCGCTTTACCATGAGCTTCCGTAACACCAAGGATTTCTTTCATTTCCCTCCCAGTCTTTATCTAGAGGTTGTGAATCTTTCTAATCTACCCTCTAACCTGGACAAAGACAATAATTTCTTCTAAAAATTGGTCCATGGTGCTGACTTAGTATGTGGGGAAAGAAGAGCTTTGCCCCAGATTTAAATCTTCAGAGGTAAAGGGTATGATTTAGCCTGATTCTTTTTGCACATGTCTGGAGGGAAATTGGTGGAAGTTAAGAACAGAGTGGATCAGGGAATTCAATGCCCTCTTGTCAGGGAGGGGAACAGCTTCATAGGAAAGCTTCTCTCTTATATGGGTGATGTCTGCAAACTCCCAAGGGCCTTCAGTAATTGTTTGCATCTTCACCATATGTCACTTCCTTGTGCCCTTCTGAGAAGTCATCCAGCAAACTGTACAAATACTGCCTTAACGAGACTGTGAACCTGAGATACAGATACAGACCTTTTCCTGAAGCAACATTTTCATGGTCTGCAAAGTAGGAAGGAAAAAAAAGCATTCCTAAAATTAGTGACGGAAGTCCTTACCTCAACCTTCAATCTCTTCTCAGAGGTGTTTATCTCTTCTCTACTTCCCTTCTCAAAAACTCTTTGAATTTAATAGCTTATGTTCCTGATAGTCACTAAATCTTTAGCAGATTGTATTTTCTCAAAGATGGATGCGCACCAATTTATATATCCCATTCCATATGCTCCTCTTGCAATGTGATTGACACTCTCCCCACTGAGAGGCAGGACCTGTATTCCTTGATCTGAACCTGGGTGAGCTTGAGACTGCCCCTACAAAGAGACTATGGCAGAAGTGAAGCATGTGACTTCTGAGGTTAAGCCAGACAAAGGAGACAGCGTCCACCTGGCTCTCTATTTCAGGAAACTCACCCCTGGAACCCAGCCACTATGCTGCAAATAAGTCCAAACTAGTCCATGCAGAGAGACCACATGGAGAAGCCCAAATGCAGAGAAACTGTGGCCCCAAATGGCACCTAGTACCAGCTGCTAGTTGAGTGCACGAGCCTTCAGATGATTCCTGCTCCCAGCTTCACATCTTCTACCTGATGCCCCAGGCATCAGGGAAGAGGAAGCCAGCCCTGCTGTGCCCTGTCCAAATTTGTTACCCACAGAATTTGAGAGCATAATAAATGTCTGCTTTATTCCACTCAGTTTTCGGGTAATTTGTTTTGCAGCCATAGTAACTGTAACAAAACCTTTCCTGATATTTTATCTTTCATTTCATCTTTAGATTACTCAGAGTGACTTTTGCAAACAATCTAAAAATTATATAACATCCAGAGTAGTGAAAGGATTATTTCTGCCCATCCACATTTCAATGAAATAAGATTTTGTTCCTCCATTTGGAAAACGAAGGCAATTCTCAAGGTCATGGATGAAAACAAAACAGCTGGAATGTTTCCTATCTTTATTTCTTATAGGAAGACAATGTTTTTTAAACTAAAACTCTGTTTTAGTTTGATAAGGCCCTTGAGCCCACAGAAAATATAGTAGTTATTTTTGTGCCTCCTTGGCTTCCTTTAATTTCCAAAGAGTTGAAAACAGTGGAGAGCAGTTTCAAAAAGAGACCAATAGGGCTTCCCTGGTGGCGCAGTTGTTAAGAGTCCGCCTGCAGATGAAGGGGATGCGGGTTCGTGCCCCGGTCCGGGAAGATCCCACATGCCGCGGAACAGCTGGGCCCGTGAGCCACGGCCGCTGAGCCTGCGCGTCCGGAGTCTGTGCTCTGCAATGGGAGAGGCCACAACAGTGAAAGGCTCGCGCACCGCAAAAAAAAAAAAAAAAAGAGACCAATAGTAACTTCAGGGCCCATTAATCTGAGAGGGAACCAGAGCAAGTGGCCTGCAGGGCTGGTTTTCATAAAGATAAAATTAGTAAGAACCTCTTTAGTAAGGAAAAGGGTGGGTGAGGAATACGTGAGAAATGTCATGAAAATATTAAATAGTAATAAGGCATAAAACCTTTCCAATAACCTTTCTGTAATTGAGAGACAGTTTTCATTTTAACTCACATTTTCATCAAAGTTACAAGGAAATTCAAACTGAACTTCTTTTTTCTGTCTACACTCCCTCACCCTCCAGTAACTCATCTAGCCTCTAGCTTTGAATCTTTCCTCTTTTCTCACAAGTCCCAAATTTGTATCTTCAGCCCAGATCTTGTCCCTACACTCTAGACTCATATCCATCTGCTACCCAGCATCTCCACTTGATGTCTAACAGGCATCTCAAGTTCAACTTCTCCAAAAAACAGACTTCTGATATCCCTCCCCAAACCTGTTCCTCTCCCGGCCTTCTCCACTTTAGGTGATAGAAATTCTACCCTTCCAACGGCTCAGGACAAAAACCTTGACATCACCTTGACCTCACTTTCACAAACCACAGCCAACCCATCAGCAAATCCTGATGGCTCTAGCCTCAAATCATATCCGGAATCTAACCATTCTCATGACCTCCACCACTGCTAATTCCATCCAAGCCAACATCATCTCTCATCTGGATTGTTGCCACAGCCTCCTAACAGGTCTCCCTGCCTCCATCCTTTCTTTCCTGTGGTATGTTCTCACCCCAGGAACCATAATAATCCTTTAAGAACATAAGTCAAATCATGTGCTTCCTCAGATTGGAATCATCTACTGACTTTGCATCTCATTCAGAATAAATGCCCCAATCCTTAAAATGTCAAATAAGACCCATCATGACTGGCACCCTATTACTTCTCTCTTACCCCTCTGCCCCTGGCTCACTCTGCTCCAGGCTCACTGGCTTCCTGACTGTTCCTAGAAGATACCAAGTACCCTCCTGCCATGGTGCTTTTGGACTTGCTCTTCCCTTTTCCAGGAACACCCCAAACTCCAACCCCACCCCATATCTGTGTGGCTCATTTCGCACCTCCTTCACCTTATCAACAAAGAGGTCCCTCACCACCCTATTTAGAACAACAAATACCATGCCCTCCAGGTTCCTCTTCCCAATTTTATTTTTCTTCAAAGACCTTATTACTCCTCAACATTAAATAAGTAAATAAACAGACATGTTTGTTCATTCACTTACTGCCCATGTTCCCCATTTAGAATGTAAGTTCCATTAGAGCAAGGTTTTTTTTTTTTAGTCTATTTTGCATATGGCTGAACTTCCAGTGCCCAGAGTAGTTTCTGGCATATAATTGTCACATAAATGGTCAGAATAACATACACCTGTCGATGAATGAATAAACAAACAAAGGAACAATTAGACCATAGTTGATTCACAGCCAAGCACCACCTGTGCTGAAGGCAGAAGACACATGGAGGGCTTTAGAGAATGCCCACATCTGCCTGGCCAGCTCCTGGGTACACAAGTTGCTCTGGAAATTCTCCTGAGTGCAACGTGATGGCAGTTAGACTTGAGGGTCTTGGGTCACTCTTGTCTTCACCCCAGGGGACACAGCATTGCTCCATGAAAAGCATAAGCTTTAGTACCCAGAGACTGGTGTTAAAGCCCACGAACTGTTTGGATGATTCTGGACAAGTTACTTAATCACATTGAGTCTTGGTTTCCTTATCTGTAAAACAAAAACAATATCAGTTATTTTTCATAACAGATGCAATAAAGATTAAATGAGGTAACATATGGAAACAATGATCTGTAAATTATAAAGGGGTAAGGGGTAAATAAAAATAAAGGTTGTAATTATATAAGAAAACAACCTGGATTTGAGCCTACTTAGTAATTAAAGCAGAGTCACATATCCAGTGTAATTGATGGGTACCTGATTAGTCACATAAATGGCCAAAATGACTGGTTGGTTATTGCTGTGAGACTTAACTGGCCTAAAAAGGGAGGCAACTGGGAAATTTTTTAGTACCCACAAGTGGTGGGTACTCTACATTCATTATTTCATTTTATCCTAATAAAAATTCATGAGAGGTAAGTATTACAGAAGTCACATTAAAGTGATAAGTGAGGTTCAGAGAGTTTAAGTAACTTGCCAAAACTCCCTTGGTCAGGTAACTAGGAATTACAAGGCCATTTCCAAATCACCAAGTCATGTTCTTGGACTTTAAAAATTAAAACTCCCTACCAGTGATTTTTAAATGTGTTAAAGACAGGTTGTCCATATAAAATGTAGATGAAAGGGATATTACAGAAGAATATGAAATATTTCATCAAAATTCATAGAAAATGAGAAAAGCCTGATACAAAAGGATACATACTCTTTGATTCCATTGAGATGAAATTCTAGAACAGACAAAAGCTGTGGTGATAAAATCAAAATAGTGATTAATTCATGTGTGTTGGGTGTGGGGGGCAGGGATTGATTGGGAAGGGGCTATGGGAACTTAATAGGGAGACAGAAATCTCTTTCACCTTGATAATGGGTTATATGGTGTATATATTTGTCAAAACTCATCAAACTGTATACTTAAGACCTGTGCATTTCACCGGACATAAATTGTTGTCTTAGTGTGTTCTGGCTTCTTTAATACTGGTAGCTTATAAACTACTGAAATTTATTTCTCACGTTTCTGAAGGCTGGAAGTCCACAGTGCTAGCATAGTCGAGTTCTGATGAAGGTCTGCTTATGGGCGGCCGACTTCTGGTTATGTCCTCACATGGTGGAAGGGGCAAGGGAGCTCTCTCTGGGGTCTCTTTTATAAGGGTATTAATCTCATTCATAAGGGCTCTATGAATTTGAGGGGGGATACAAAATCATTCAGACCATAGCAATTGAATTTTTAAGGTTTAAAGTCATGGAAAATTGATTTTTTTAGGCTTGGAACCCGAGTGAAAGGTAAAGGCACTGTTTTAAGGACTTTTATTAAACCTCAGGAAAATCCAGTGATGTAGTTTGGAAATCTAACTCATCTCCAAGATGAAGAAGTTGAAACAATATACAGTAATTTTTATGGTCCACACAGTCAAGAGGGGTGGAGCTAGGATTCAAACCCTAGTGGGATGTAATTAACCCCCCACTACAGCTGTCTCTGAAGACGGCTTGTTATGACAACAATGAAGCTGGAAAAGGGAAGTTTGGGTTCATTTTTTCCAAATATATACCAAGTCTTTAGCCTCAGCATCATGTGGATAAACAGAATACATGAATACTTAGTAGCCAGTCCAGACCTTATTCAAAGAGGTGCCTTAGTAGGAAATTACAAGGAAAAATGATAATCTGTGACCCATAGGGATAGAAATGATTAGATTGTGTCTCTTATACTACAATACATCTTATTTGTTTCTTCATATTTTACCTTACTTAAAAATTTTAAAAAACATTTAATCCTATCTTCATAGGAATAAATAAGGTAAGCATATGGTTTTGAGTTGTAACAAAGAATGAACATTATATTGAATAGCCACCATAACCAAGATTAAAATCATTTCAAATGAACCCCATTTAAAACTAATGTGGAAGCTTTAGCCACATTGTATCATGTGGCCTATTTTCAATACACCTCCCTTTGTACAATAGCTTTAACGTGGGAGAAGAGGCAAGAATAAAAATGTCTCAGAATAGATAGGAGCCTTATGGAACATTATTCCCCTAAAGTCCCTTCCTTTAATGACTGAATTCACTACATCTTCCTTAGAAAGGCAAAATGGTAGGTAATTTCAATTCAAACAACCATGCAGAACATAGCCAACTTAGCAGTCACAAAAAAGAATTCAGAGGAAGCAGGGAAGATATTAACCACCATAACAAAACAACAGAAGATAAATAATAGAATCTCGCTTACCACACAGGTCTCTCACTATAGGGAATAAAACTTCCTTGATATTTTTCTCAAATGAGACATTAAACAGAAAGGCCTTGGAAGAGAGAAGCATTTATTTGGGTGAAAGAAACATAAAATAGTTACATGATATAAATAATGGTAATACTAAAGAACATAACTGGCTCATGCAAGCAAAAACTTTTGCAAAACCTCTAAACTACAGTGCAGAGGAGTTCAGGTTTGTTACAGGAGGCCTTAAAACAGTGCTGTCCACTAGAACTTTCTGTGATGGTAGAAATGTTCTTTACCTGTTCTGTCCAATGTGGTAGCTGCAAGCCACATGTGGCTAGTTGAGCACTTAAAATGTGGCTAGTGTGACTGAGGAACTGAAGTTTTAATTTTATTTAAGTTTAATTAATTTACATTTAAATAACCAAATGTGGCTAATGGTCATTGTATTGGACAGTATAGCATGGTTTCAAAGAAATAAACATTTGAGACTAAACCCCATCAGGGGTTTCAAAGAAATCCCTGATGACTCTGTCATTTCCCAAACTGACTTTTGAACGTTAATCAGTCTGTATGGTTTAAAGAGTTCAATTTGTTGTAGACACCTGCTGTTCCCAGGGGTGAAACTTATAGCCATGTCTGATGAAGGTTTGCCTCATAGTAATGAAATGGATTGTGACATTCAGAAACACTCTCACTCCTCACCTTGGCCCATGAGATTCCCAGAGTATGGCCTTACACAGAGTTGATGTAGTCCTTTACCTGATTCTTAGATTCTAAACCAAGAAAATAAAAAGGTCTCTGATGGGTTTCTTGGGAAGAAAATAAAATTGGTCTGACAGCCTGGCCTCTCTTCAGCAAGAGCTTGTTGCTGTTCTTAATAGATTTCTTCCATGTGGCCAGCTCTGCCACATGCTATAATGCTATAGCATTATAATCCTCTAACTTTCTATCCTCTACCAAATAAATTTAGTCCTTGGTAGAAACCACCCATGGAGTCTATGTGGTGAAATTCACTTCAACTAACCAAAGCATTAAGCTTTTGTTATGAAGATCACAAATTTAGCTAAAGATGGAATGCAGATTTCATTTAATCAACTGATAATAACTGCCTGGAGCAGTTATTAATAATAAATTAATAATATCCCTAATCTTACATATAGAAAACCCTTAAGACTTCACCAAGAAACTATTAGAACTAATAAATGAAAATCAACATACAGAACATACAGAAGTCAGTTCCATTTCTATACACTAACAAAGAACTATCTGAAAGAGAAATAAGGAAAATCACATTTACAAGAGCATCTAACAATAAAATACTTAAGAATAAATTTAACCAAGGAGGTGAAAACTCTGTACTCCTAAAGTTATAACACACTGATGAAAGAAATTGATGAAGAGGCAAGTAAATGGAAAAATACCCTATGCCCATACATCAGAATAATAATATTATTAAATATTATTATTAATAAAATGTCCACACTACCCAAAGACATCTATAGATTCAATGCAATCCCTATCAAAATTCCAATGACATTTTTCACAGAAATAGATACTTCAATCCTAAAATTTGTGTGGAACCACAAAAGTCCCCCAGTAGCCAAAACAATCATGAGAAAGAAGAACACAGCTGAAGGCATTACATTTTCTGTTTCAAACTATATTACAAAACTATGGTAATAAGAACAGTAAGTTAGTGGCATAAAAACAGACACCCAGACGAATCAAACAGAATCAAGAGTCCAGAAATAAACCCACACATATACCATCAACTAATATTTGACAAACCAAGAATATTCAATGGGGAAATTATATTCATATGGAGAAGAATGAATTTGGATTTGTATCTTACACAAATCAGAAATATTAACTCAAAATGGATTAAAAACTTACATAAACTTACCTGAAACCATAAAACTCCTGGAAGAAAACATAAGAAAAGCCTCCTTGGCATTGGCCCTGGCAATGATTTTTTGGATATGACACAAAAACCACAAGTAACAAAAGCAATAAACAACAAGTGGGACTACATCAAACTATAAAAAGCTTCTGCACAGCAAAGGAAACAATCAACAAATTGAAAGGGCAACCTACAGAATGGGAGAAAATATTTGTAAGCCTCTGAGAAGGGGTTAATATCATAATTACATGAGGAACCCATACAATTCAACAGCAATGAGACAAATAATCTGATTTTAAAATGGACAAAGACTTGAATAGACATTTTTCCAAACAAGACACACTAACGGCTAGCAGGTATATAAAAATGTACTCAACATCACTAATCACAGGGAAATGTAAATCAAAACCACAAAGAGATATCACCTCACAATTGTTAGATTGGTTATCATCAAAAAGCCAAGAGATAACAAGTGCTGTTGAGGATAAGGAGAAATCACTGTGCACTGCTCATAGGAATGTAAACTGGTACAGTTACTACAAAAAAAGTATGAAGTTTCCTCAAAAAATTAAAAATATAACTACTGTATGATCCAGAAATCTGACTTCTGGGTATATATTGGAAGGAAAAGAAATCACTATCTTGAAGAGATATCTTCAATCCTATGTTCATTGCAGCTTTAATTATAGCCAAGAAATGGAAACTACCTGTCTGTCAATGGATAGATAGATGCATAAAGAAAATGTTCTGTGTGTATATATATATGCGATGGAATATTATTCAGTCATAAAAGAAGGAAACCTTGACGTTTGCTGTAATGTGAATAACACTTGAGATCATTATGCTAAATAAAATAAGTCTAACAGAGAAAAACAAATACTGTATGATCCTTATACAGTATCCTTATAAATACTTATATGTGGAATCTAAAAAAGCTGAACTCATAGAAAAAGTAGATTGATGGTTGCTAGGAGTTGGGGGGTGGGGGAAATGGGGGTATATTGGTCAAAAGGTGTAAACTTTCAGTTACATGGTAAATAAGTTCTGGGGGGTTAATGTACAGCATGGTGATTACAGTTAACAATATTGTATACTTGAAAAAAACAATAATGTCCTGAGGTGCCTTGAAGTGCACTTAGGTTTAGTGGAAAATCATGCTGTAATCATTTAGTAATATTTTCCATGGGCTCACAAATGGGGACTTGTGGCTTCTGAGCTATCTGCCACCCCTATGTGAGCCAATGTAGTGATACACAGTTGAGGAAAACATAATCTAAACACATTTGCCACTAAATATCCAACAAGAGAGCATTATAGATATAACAGAGCACAGAGATAATATAGATCAATTGCAACGGGAACAATTGTGGCTGGCATCATGGAAGAGGTGGCATTTGAGCTGGATTTTGAAAGATGCATGGATTGTAGAGTGATAATGTGGAGGCATTACTGACAATAACAGACACAGGGATGCACAGCATGTCAGAGGAAGGGCAGATGTGTGACAAAGGTAGAAGGAGGTACACTGAAAGATACTGCTGAAAAGACAACATGGAGCCAAATCCATAAAGGCTTTGGATGTCATGCTACAGAACTTTTTTAAAAAATAAATTTATTTATTACTTACTTACTTATTTATTTTTGGCTGTGTTGGGTCTTCGTTGCTGTGCACAGGCTTTCTCTAGTTGCGACGAGTGGGGACTACTCTTTATTGCAGTGCGTGGGCTTCTCATTACGGTGGCTTCCCTTGTTGTGGAGCACGGGCTCTAGGCATGCAGACTTCAGCAGTTGCAGCACATGGGCTCAGTAGTTGTGGCTCACAGGCTCTAGAGTGCAGACTCAGTAGTTGTGGGGCACAGGCTTAGTTGCTCTGCAGCATGTGGGATCTTCCCGACCCAGGGCTCAAACCCATGTCACTGCATTAGAAGGTGGATTCTTATCCACTGTTCCACCAGGGAAGTCCCAGAACTTGTTTTGTAGTGATAGGTAACCAGCAAAAAATTTTGAGCAAAGCTGTAGCATGGTCAGATCTGTATTTAAGAAGACAAGTTAGACTGCCATGAGCAGGATGGGTAGGTGAAACAAGACATCAAATGTAGCAGGATATTCTATCAATTTTCTGGTAATATACGCTTCAAAAATTGAGTTCAGAGGCCTTCTTATAACCATGACTGCTGGTTGCCAACCCAACGACCATCTTCTCTTCTTTATTAGTTTATAAAATCTTACTGTTGTTCAGGCAGGAAAATGCACAAAGAAGTTGGGCCTTTCACCTTACTTCAGGAATTGAATCATTGTTGGTCCATAAGATTCATTGCTTTTTGCTAGAGATTTTTTTCAATAGGCACAGAAAAGGCATTCAACAAAATTCAGTGTATGTGCATGATAACTTTTGGAGGTGACGTATATGTTTATTACCTTGATTGTGGTTTCATAGGTGTATGCATATGTTCAAATTCATCAAATTTTATACATTAAACGTGTTTTTTTGTATACCAACTATATTTTAGTAAAGTTGTTTAGAAAAACTCTTGTCAAAGCAGGAATAGAAATGAGTTTCTCCCATCCAATAAAAGCTGTCAACAAAAATGTGTAACTAATGTTTTCCCTAATAGTGAAATACCGAACGCTTCCACCCCAAGATTGGGAGCAAGGCAAAGATGTCTGCTCTCACAACTTTTACTAAACATTGTCCTTAAGGTCTTAGTTGTTCACTAAAGCAAGAAAATAAGTAAAAAGCATAAAGTTTAGAAGGAAGAAGTAAAACTGTCTTTATTCACAGTCAACAGACTATATGTAAGAAATGTTTTAAATAATCTACTAAAAAACTGGTAGAACGAATAAATGAATTAACAAAGTCACAGAAAGAAACCAAGATCAATATACAAAAATCAATTGTATTTCTATATTTTAGAAATAAACATTTGGAAGATAGTCTTAAAAATACCATTTAAAGTATATAGCCAAAAGCATTGAAAGCAGGGATTCAAACAGATATTTGTACATCCATGCTCATGGCAGCGTTATTCACAATAGCCAAAAAGTGGAAGAAACCCAAGTATCCATTCCAATGATAAATGAATAGATAAATAAAATAGGACATATGCATACAATATAATATTATTCAGTCTTAAAAGGAAGGAAATTCTGACACATGTTACAACATGGATGAACCTTGAGGACATTATGCTAAGTGAGATAAGCCACTCACAAAAGGACAGATATTGTATGAGTCCACTTACAGGAGGGACCTAGAGGAGAAGTTACAGGACTCAAATTCATAGAGATAGACAGTACAATGGTGGTTTCCAAGAGCTGGGGGAAGGAGGAACTGGGGATTATTGTGTAAAGGGTACAAAGTTTCAGTTTGGGAAGATGAAAAGAGTTCTGGAGATGGATGGTAGCAATGGATGCACAACAGTGAGAACATACTTAATACCACAGACCTGTACCTTAAAAATAGTTAAAATGAAAAATTTTATGTTATGTATACTTTACCATAATTTTAAACTTCTTTAAAAATATCATTAACAGGTCTAAAGGAGGGCCTCTGGAGGCTGCAGTTCTGGAGTTTGGAGGTATCCAGTGTTCTGCTTATGCCTCTGGACTGTCTCCAGCTCAGCATTGCATCTCCTCATTCAGTTGTCTCACTATCCCCAGTGGTGTTCAAGGATTCACACTGATTTCCACAGTGCAGTGCTAACCATGGCAAGATGTGGCCGAATCGGGTCTGCTAATGACAGCCTGACCTCATGTGTCAAGGTCCTGAATGCTCTTCCTGCTACCTTGTGCGTTTATTGATTCTTTGGAGACACCTCATAGCTGCCATGTGGATGACAGGCTCTTGGTGTTCCAGCCAGGCATCAGGGCTGGGCCCCTGAGGTGGGAGAGCCAAGTAAAGGATATTGATCCACCAGAGACCTCCCAGCTCCACATAATATCAAATGGCGAAAAACTCCCAGAGATCTCCATCTCAACGCCAAGACCCAGCATCACTCAACGACCAGTAAGCTACAGTGCTGGACACCCTATGCCAAACAACTAGCAAGACAGGAACACAACCCCACCCATTAGCAGAGAGGCTGCCCAAAATCGTAATAGGGTGACAGACACCTCAAAACACACCACCTGACGTGGATCTTCACACCAGAAAGGAAAGATCCAGCCTCATCCACCAGAACATAGGCACTAGTCCCCTCCACCAGGAAGCCTATGAAACCCACTAAATCAACCTAAGCCACTGGGGGCAGACACTAAAAACAACGGTAACTATGAACTTGCAACCTGCGAGAAAGAGACCTGAAACACAGGAAGTTAAGCAAAATGAGGAGACAAAGAAAATCAGCAGATGAAGCAGCAAGGTAAAAACCCACCAGACCTAACAAATGAAGAGGAAATAGGCAGTCTACCTGAAAAAGAATTCAGAATAATGATAGTAAAGATGATCCAAAATCCTGGAAATAGAATAGAGAAAATACAAGAAACGTTAAACAAGAACCTAGAAAAACTAAACAGCAAACAAAAAATCATGAACAGCAAATAAACGAAATTAAAAATCCTCTGGAAGGGATCAATAGCAGAATAACTGAGGCAGAAAAACAGATAAGTGACCTGGAAGATAAAAGAGTGGAAATAACTACTGCAGAGCAGAATCAAGAAAAAAGAATGAAAACAATTGAGGACAGTCTCAGAGACTTCTGGGACAATACTAAACACACCAACATTCGAATTATAGGGGTCTCAGAAGAAGAAGAGAAAAAGAAAGGGACTGAGAAAATATTTGAAGAGATTATAGTTGAAAACTTCCCTAATATGGGAACGGAAATATTTAATCAAATCCAGGTAGCACAGAGAGTCCCATACAGGATAAATCTAAGGAGAAACTAACTGACACATATTAATCAAACTATCAAAAATTAAATACAAAAAAAATTTTAAAACAGCAAGGGAAAAACAACAAATAATATACAAGGGAATCCCCATAAGGTTAACAGCTGATCTTTCAGCAGAAACTCTGCAAGCAAGAAGGGAGTGGCAGGACATATTTAAAGTGATGAAAGGGAAAAACCTACAACCAAGATTACTCTATGCAGAAAGGATCTCATTCAGATTTGACAGAGAAATTAAAACCTTTACAGACAGGCAACAACTAAGAGAATTTAGCACCACCAAACCTGCTTTACAACAAATGCTAAGGGAACTTCTCTAGGCAGGAAAACAAGGGAAAGAAAAGCCCTAAAATAATAAACTCAAAACAATTAAGAAAATGATAATAGGAACAGACATATTGAAAATTACCTTCAATGTAAATGGATTAAATGCTCCAACCAAAAGACATAGACTGGCTGAATGGATACAAAACAAGACCCATATATATTCTTTCTACAAGAGACCCACTTCAGACCTAGGGACACATACAGACTGAAAGTGAAGGGATGGAAAAAGATATTCCATGCAAATGGAAAGCAAAAGAAAGCTAGAGTAGCAATTCTCATATCAGAAAAAATAGACTTTAAAACAAAGCCTATTACAAGAGACAAAGTAGGACACTACATAATGATCATAAAATACAAGAAGAAGATATAACAATTGTAAATATTTATGCACCCAACATAGGAGCACCTCAATCCATAAGGCAAATACTAACAGCCATAAAAGAGGAAATCGATAGTACCACAATTATAGTAGAGAACATTAACACACCACTTTCCCCATTGGACAGATCATCCAAAATGAAAATAAATAAGGAAACACAAGCTTTAAATGATACATTAAACAAGATGGACTTAATTGATATTTATAAGACATTCCATCCAAAAACAACAGAATACACATTTTTCTCAAGTGCTCATGGAACATTCTCCAGGATAGATCATATCTTGAGTCACAAATCAAGCATTGGTAAATTTATTAAAATTGAAATCATATCAAGTACCTTTTCTGACCACAATGCTATGAGACTAGATAACAATAACAGGAAAAAATATGTACCAAATACAAGCACATGGAGGATAAACAATACACTACTTAACAACCAAGAGATCACAGAAGAAATCAAAGAGGAAATCAAAAAATACCTTGAAACAAATGACAATGAAAACACGACAACCCAAGACCTATGGCATGCAGCAAAAGCAGTTCTAAGAGGGAAGTATATAGCAAAACAATCATACCTTAAGAAACATCTCAAATAAACAACCTAACCTTACACTTAAAGCAATTAGAGAAAGAACAAAAGAACCCCAAAGTTAGCAGAAGGAAAGAAATCATAAAGATCAGGTCAGAAATAAATGAAAAAGAAACGAGGGAAATGATAGCAAAGATCAATAACACTAAAAGCTGGTTCTTTGAGAAGACAAACAAAATTGAAAAACCATTAGCCAGATTCATCAAGAAAAAAAGGGAGAAGACTCAAATCAATAGAATTAGAAATGAAAAAGATTAAGTAACAACTGAAACTGCAGATATACAAAGGATCATGAGAGATTACTACAAGCAACTCTATGCCAATAAAATGGACAACCTGGAAGAAATGGACAAATTCCTGGAAATGCACAACCTTCTGAGACTGAATCAGGAAGAAATAGAAAATATGAATAGACCATTCACAAGCACTGAATTTGAAACTGTGATTAAAAATCTTCCAACAAATAAAAGCCCAGGACCAGATGGCTTCACAGGTGAATTCTATCAAACATTTAGAGAAGAACTAACACCTATCCTTCTCAAACTCTTCCAAACTATAGCAAAGGGAGGAACACTCCCAAACTCATTCTATGAGGCCACCATCACCCTGATACCAGCAGCAGGCAAAGATGTCACAAAAAAAGAAAACTACAGACCAATACCACTGATAAACATAGATGCAAAAATCCTCAACAAAATACTAGCAAACAGTATCCAACAGCACATTAAAAGGGTCATACACCATGATCAAGTGGGGTTTATCCCAGGAATGCAAGGATTCTTCAATATATGCAAATCAATCAATGTGATACACAATATTAAAAAACTGAAGGAGAAAAACCAAATGATCTTCTCAAGAGATGCAGAAAAAGCTTTTGACAAAATTCAACCCACATTTATGATAAAAACCCTCCAGAAAGTAGGCATAGAGGGAACTTTCCTTAACATAATAAAGGCCATATATGACACCCACAGCCAACATTGTCCTCAGTGGTGAAAAACTGAAACCATTTCCACTAAGATCAGGAACAAGACAAGGTTTCCCATTCTCACCACTATTATTCAACATAGTTTTGGAACTTTTAGCCACAGTAATTAGAGAAGAAAACGAAATACAAATCAGAAAAGAAAAAGTAAAGCTGTCACTGTTTGCATATGACATGATACTATACATAGAGAAACCTAAAGATGCTACCAGAAAACTACTAGAGCTAATCAATGAATTTGGTAAAGTAGCAGAATAAAAACTTAATGCACAGAAATCTCTTGCATTCCTATACACTAATGATGAAAAATCTGAGAGAGAAATTAAGAAAACACTCCCACTTACCATTGCAACTAAAAGAATAAAATATCTAGGAATAAAGCTACCTAAGGAGACAAAAACCTGTATGCAGAAAATTATAAGATACTGATGAAAGAAATTAAAGATGATACAAAGAGATAGAGAGATAATACCATGTTCTTGCATTGGAAGAATCAACATTGTGAAAATGACTCTACTACCCAAAGCAATTGACAGATTCAATGCAATCCCTATCAAACTACCACTGGCATTTTTAACAGAACTAAAACAAAGAACTTCACAATTTGTATGGAAACACAAAAGACCCTGCATAGCCAAAGCAATCTTGAGAAAGAAAAACAGAGCTGGAGGAATCAGGCTCCCTGACTTCAGACTATGCTACAAAGTTACAGTAATCAGGACAGTATGGCACTGGCACAGAAACAGAAATATAGAACAATGGAACAAGATAGAAAGCCCAGAGATAAACCCATGCACATATGGTCACCTTACCTTTGATAAAGGAGGCAAGAATATACAGTGGAGAAAAGACAGCCTCTTCAATAAGTGGTGCTGGGAAAACTGGACAGCTACATGTAAAAGAATGAAATTAGAACACTCCCTAACACCATACACAAAAATAAACTCAAATGGTTTAAAGACCTAAATGTAAGGTGAGAGACCATCAAACTCTTAGAGGAAAACATAGGCAGAACACTCTATGACATAAATCGTAGCAAGATCCTTTTTGAGCCCCCTCTAGAGAAATGGAAATAAAGACAAAAATAAACAAATGGCACCTAATGAAACTTAAAAGCTTTTGCACAGCAAAGGAAATCATAAACAAGACGAAAAGACAACCCTCAGAATGGGAGAAAATATTTGCAAATGAAGAAACTGACAAAGGATTAATCTCCAAAATTTACAAGCAGCCCATGCAGCTCAATATCAAAAAAACAAACAACCCAATCCAAAAATGGGCAGAAGACCTAAATAGATATTTCTCCAAAGAAGATATACAGATTGTCAACAAACACATGAAAGAATGCTCAACATCATTAATCATGAGAGAAATGCAAATCAAAACTACAATGTGATATCATCTCACACTGGTCAGAATGGCCATCATCAAAAAGTCTAGAAACAATTAATGCTGGAAAGGGTGTGGAGAAAAGGGAACCCTCATACACTGTTGGTGGGAATGTAAATTCATATAGCCACTCTGGAGAATAGTATGGAGGTTCCTTAAAAAACTAAAAATAAAACTACCATAGGCCCCAGCAATCCCACCGCTGGGCATATACCCTGAACAAACCGTAATTCATAAAGAGTCATGTACCACAATGTTCATTGCAGCTCTATTTACAATAACCAGAACATGGAATCAACTGAAGTGTCCATCAACATATGAATGGATAAAGAAGATGTGGCACATATATACAATGGAATATTACTCAGCCATAAAAAGAAATGAAGTCGAGTTATTTGTAGGGAGGTGGATGGACCTAGAGTCTGCCATATAGAGTGAAGTAAGTCAGAAAGAGATAAACAAATACCATGTCCTAACACATATACATGGAATCTAAAAAAAAAAAAAAAGGTCACGAAGAACCTAGGGGCAAGATGGGAATAAAGATGCAGACCTACTAGAGAATGGACTTGAGGACATGGGGAGGGGGACGGATAAGCTGGGACAAAGTGAGAGAGTGGTAGTGTATATATGGACATATATACACTATCAAATCTAAAATAGATGGCTAGTGGGAAGCAGTCACATAGCACAGGGAGATCAGCTCAGTGCTTTGCGACCAGCTGGAAGGGTGGGAGGGAGGGAGATGCAAGAGGGAGGAGATATGGGGATATATGTTTATGTATAACTGATTCACTTTGTTATAAAGCAGAAACTAACACACCATTGTAAAGCAATTATACTCCAATAAAAATGTTTAAAAATATCATTAACAGAAGGGCACAAACACACACACACATAATTTAACAAATGACATGCAAGTCCTATACACCAAAGCCCTATATGCAAAACATTGCTGAGCAAAATTATAGAAGGCCTAAGTAAATGGAGCAAAAAAAAAAAATGTTGGAAACTCATCCTACCTGATTTCAAGACTTATTATAAAGGTACCGTACTCAAGACAGTGTGGTATTGGTAAGGATAAATAGATTAGTAGAACAGATTAGAAAGCCCAGAAATGGACCACACATTTATAGTCAATTGATTGGAACAAAAGAGCTAAGGCAATTCAACTGGGAGAAAGAAAGTCTTTTTAATAAAGGGTGCTGGTACAACTGTAAAAGTACACGGAAAAATATTAACATGAGATGAATTATAAACCTAAATACAACAGTTTAAACTATAAAGTTTCTAGGAGACACACATATGGTCTGGGTGGTAGCCCAAGAATTTGCATTTCAGACAAGTTTCCCAGATGATGTGCAGGCTGCTGGCCCAGGGACCACATTTTAACATTGTTTTTTAACAGTGTGGAGCAAGAAAAAAAAGTGATAACATTTTTTTTTCACTCAACTCTTCCCCTTGAATAATTAGAAAGTAAAATAGTAACTTCTTAGGAATAAATTGAAACTATTAATAATTTAGGATTAAGTAGAAATGATAGAAGCTGTGAATAAACATCTTTTTCAGCCATGTTGAATTTAGGACTAGGAAATAACAGTTTTTTGAGAAGCCTAACTGGATACGGTATACCAAGAGAAATTTACTGCCTTAACCCAAAGAAAAATAGTCGTGCATATAATATTTACCCTTGCTTATGTGCCCAACACGAAGATAAGATATTCAAGTACATTTCAGCCTGGCAGCCCATTCTGCTAGGTCATGCTCCATGACGAAATGTCATTGCCATTTCCCTGGATTAGAAAAAAGCCTTCTGTATGGAGACTTCCCTAATGTTCTTCTGCGATTTGCCATTACAATCACTCTCCATGTCATGCTTCTTTTTGCTTTTTTTTTTTTTTTTTTTTTGCGGTACGCGGGCCTCTCACTGCTGTGGCCTCTCCCGCCGCGGAGCACAGGCTCCGGACGCGTAGGCCCAACGGCCATGGCCCACGGGCCCGGCCTCTCTGCGGCACGCGGGATCCTCCCAGACCGGGGCACGAACGCGCGCCACCTACATCGGCAGGCGGACCCTCAACCACTGGGCCACCAGGGAAGCCCTCTTTTTGCTATTTTCTTTGAAGTTTTAGCCAGGCAGTTTGCAGCTAGTACATATTCCTTAGAGCAGTAAACAAGCTTTAAACAAATAGGTAGCATCAAGGAATTTTGGAGCTTTATAAAGGGGACCTTACAGATGACGATCTTACAGAGAGGCAGAGAGAGTGCAAGGCTTTAGAGCATGGGCTATAGAGTTTGGCAGCTCTGAGTTAAAATCCTGCTCTACCATTTAACTAGGAAGGATTTCTAGAGCAGTTTCTTCAACCATTTAAGGTCTCAGTTTTCTCACATGTAAGAAGAGAAAATCTCTTGTGAAGATTAAATGGGACAATATGTAGAAAGTACTCAGCCCCTTGCTTGAGCCTAGTGTGAGTAACTATTGTAAGTATAATTGGTATAGTATCTTAAACCATATAAATGTGCATTTCTCCTTTGTATTTCCATATGAAGCATCTCCTTAGCCAGTATAAAGCATTAATCTGGGGAAGGGGATGGCCAGGGAGTATGGAGTAGAAAGGGAAAGAAAAGACAATTAGGAGATTTATTGCAGAAACATAAAGAAAATAATTAATATTCAGATTCTAGCAGGCAACAAAAATGTTTTTGAGCACAAACTGAGAGAGAGAGAGAGAGAGAGAGAGAGAGAGACGAAAACTGAGGTGCTGAGAATTTTATCTGAGAGACTGAGTGTTGACCTAAAGGGGCCACGTGGTAGGTTTCTTGCCAAACTGATTGCTGTCATGCCTCTCTTTGTATCCAAGCCCTTTGCACCATGACTTTGCATGCCTCCATCAGGTGAATGGTCCAGCAGACTAAACAACAAGTGCAAAGACACTGAGGCAAGAAGGAGCTTGACAGTGTTCAAGAAACACAGAGAAGGCCAGTGTGGTTGGAGTGCAGGAAGAGGGACTGGGGAATGATAGAAAGTGAAGTCAGAGAGAGGACAACACCAGATCATACACAGCCTTTGAGACTAGAAATCTCTGGCAACAGTAGAAGGAAAAGCCCAAATCACTGTGGCCTGCTTATACATGAGTACAGAAGGACCTATGGTTAAAATATCAAAATGCTTTCATTCCAGTTGGTAAATAGCCACTGTGCTGATCCCACCTAAAAGTCCCCTCAGCTCTGGCCAGCCATGCCCCTCCCCGAGGGCCATAAACCTTCCAGGATCCTGTAATTTAAGAATTCAGGGTAACTAAAAGCCTCTAACCCTGATCTAGTGCCATGACTACAGATGCGTAACATTATCCCCAGGCAAAAGGAAGAGCATTTCTTTATATATATCTTTATGAAGTTCAAAATAAACATGTATTCATTCACTTAGTAAATATTTATTAAGTACCAACTATGGGCCAGGAGGTATTAGAGGTGTCAGGGATGAGTGAGAGTAAACAGACCAGTTTCTGCCCTCACAAAGCTTAAAGTTTGTACTTTAGGCAAATTATTGCCTGTAGGGAGTAATTTTTAGGCAGTGGTTCTTAACCTAAACTACACAGCAGAATCACCAGAGGGTTTTTAAAAGTACTGATACCTAGGTCCCACCCCAAGAGGGTCTGATTTAATTCCTCTGAGTAGTGGCCAGGGCATTGGAAATTTCTAAAAGTCCGCCAGCTGATTCAATGTGCTACCAGGGCTGAGAACTTCTCTCCTAGAGATATGAGCCAACGTGGATGACAGAGTGGAACTGTGACATTTTAGTAAAATTTATGGTTGCAAACCTAGAGAGTTAAGTCTTCACTGCATTTTAATGCATAAAGATAAATCAAGATGGAAACATGATTCTTTCAAAGGTGTTTTTCAGAAAGTTCTGGAGGCCGTCTTTGTAGAATGGTGTCCTGACTAATGCTGCCTGGCAGTCTGACCCAATGTTAGGCAGGTCAACTCCACGTATTCTGCCAATACTCAGCAAAACTCTGGGCTTTGTGAAATAGAATTCCTGAGGAGAAGGACCTGTAAATGTGAACACTCCTATCCTTCTCTTCCCCCACCCATGACCTGTCTGCACGTCCCACCCAAAGCCAGCAGTCAGTCTGAGGAATGGGTGAACGCCCAGGACTCCATGCCATAGGTAAGGAATCCAGCCCTTGGGGTCAACAACCAAAACTTGAGATTGCTTTTCACACGGATTTATTACCTCTCCAAACCACTTTCCAGTTGCTTCCTTCAGCTGTCCATCAAGTGACAAATGTTTAGGATGAAACAGAATGAGAAACTCCTTGAAAAGATTTGACCCAAAGGAGAGTCGAGAGGAGCTATGGAAAGGGAAACATGCACCAAACGCTGGGCTGCAGCATAAAGATTTTTCTAGATTCATTAGGTCACAGAGAAGCATCAAAGCACATTCTAGGACAATGAATGTGCTCAGGGCTAGCTCTTGATTATTCTGTCCTAATGAAGGGGGACAATGATGTGAGTTTTCTGAAACAGCAGCTGATTTTAATGAGCGGTTTGGTTTTGACTCTGGAAATCACTACTAGGTAAATAAAAACGTACCCAGCATGTCTGACCATTTTTCAGCTGGGCAGCTTGGAATGTGGCCAAGAATGTAGAAAGAAAATGGCTAGCATTTCAAAATTCATCTGAGAAAACCCACAAAACAGAAGCATCTTAGTGGAAACAACAGAGCTCTGAATTATGATTTAGAAGGCAAGAATTCTTGTCTCTGGTCTATCGTGACCAGGTGTGTGACATGGGTAAGTAACTTCTCTTCTCTCTGTGCCTCAGTTTCCTCACTTTTAAAATAAGGGGACTAGACTTAAGTGATCTCCAGTAGAACAGATGGGTAAAATGGAATTTAATATCTGAGAGAGAGAGAGAAAAAATACTGATGTGTGAAGCATGAAGACCACTGTCAGGGAGTAGCCAAGTTTGTATTTGGAGCCCAAGACACTCGTAGGGGATGAGGGCAGGAGGGGATCAAGACGCTTACACTTTTTCTCAAAAATTATAACTAGTCAGGGCGAACTGGGGATTGCCCTGATCTATTCTTAGAGTCAGGGAAGGGCCACGAGAACCCTAGGTAAACTCACCACCAAGGAGAAAAGACAGGACCACCAGCCCAGCTTCTGCACCAACTTAGGAGTTCAAAAGTGTAGTGCACACTGGGACCAGACCCAACCTAGGATCAGGGAGCAGGCTTGAGTCCTGGGGAAGTGGCCATGTGAGTGAGGAGCTATAATGATGGGAATCCAAGCCAGGTTTGCCTGAAGCCCACCACTGGCTGAACTTACTCCTGAGGGCTGGGACCTTCTCTTTGGTCCTTTAAAGAAGAGCGGTGGCCAAAGCAAGCTACACTAGCGGCTTCCCCTAGAGCCACCAACCTCTGTGGAACGACAAGAGTCCCCAGTCTCAGTTGGGACTCCAGAAGTTGAAACAGAAATGACCAGGAGAGCCCTGGCCTATTAGAGGAAGGGGATCCCAGCAAAGGTCACTGTATTTCCTGTTCACTGGGCATGCGAGAGCTCCCATATTCAACTTTGGGACCCCACCTGAGTGGTGCCTTATTTGTATCCCAAACTATGAATTGGAGCACTCCAGTTATAGATCTGTAAGATCCCTTACAGCTCTAATATGATGTGGTTTTAGTGTACCCACACTAATATCACAAAGACTGACTTTATTTCAGAGTTTAGCATATAACTATCCCCTTAAGTTTGTAGACATTGGGACTCCTGTCTAAAAATAGGGAGAAATGGGTAAATTAGGGATCCATCTGTGACCATTACATAGCTTAAAATAAACACAAAAGGCGTATAACTGCTAATGATCCATGAATTCACTCCATATGCATGCATTAGAGATCATTAAAGTGAAAGCTGGGAATGCAAAAGATAATTATATAGTTTGAATATCTAAAAATTTTTCCTCATAGAGGGCATATTTGTATGTATGTGTAAAATATAAGTGTATTACCCCCAAATGGAAACTGAAACACATGCTTGCTTTAGTGGAAGGTGATCATTATATTAATTTCCTGTTTCAAATGGCCTTAGACAATAACCATCAGCTTTGTAAACATGCGGACCTCTTGATCCAGCAATTTCATATGTAGAAATTTAACCTGATGAAAATTTTCACCAGTATACAAAAACAAATATATATGAATGTTCATTGTCACAACATTGTTAACAACGAAAAAACTGAAAAGAATTGAAATATTCATTAATAAGGGATTAGTTAGATAAATTAGCAGGCATCCATATGCCAGGATACTCTGAAATTATTAAAAATAGTCAAATGTACTTTTATAGCAGAGAAATAATTTTATGTCAACTGAGGGAGCTGACATTTACAGTTTGTATGTTTACCCCATATCCATTCCCTGCCTCAAATCAAATCTACATTGAGGCTGAGGCCTTCCTTGTGTCAGGGAAGTTTGGTTACAAAGAGTGCTGATCACAAAAAGATAATTCCTCACACAGGTCAGAATGGCCATCATCAAAAATTCTACAAACAGTAAATGCTGGGGAGAGTGTGGAGAAAGGGAACCTTCCTGCACTGTTGGTGGGAATGTAAATTGGTGCAGCCACTATGGAGAACAGTATGAAGGTTCTTTAAAAAACTAAAAATAGAGCTACCATATGACCAAGCAATCCCACTCCTGGGCATATATCCAAAAAGATAGATGCAGCCCAATGTTCACTGCAGCACTATTTACAATAGCCAAGACATGGAAACAACCTAAATGTCCATCAACAGATGAATAAATAAAAAAGATGTAGTATATTTATACAATAGAATATTACTCTGCCATAAAAAAGAATGAAATAATGCCATTTTCAGCAACATGAATGGACATAGAGATTATCATACTAAGTGAAGTAAGCCAGACAGAGAAAGACAAATATCATATGGTATCACTTACATGTGGAATCTAAAAAAAAAAAAAACAAATGAACTTATATACAAAACAGAAATAGACTCACAGACATAACAAACTTATGGTTACTAAAGGGGAAAGGGGGGAAGGGAAAAATTAGGAGTTTGGGATTAACATAAGCACACTGTTATACATAAAATAGATAACCAACAAGGACCTACTGTATAGCACAGGGAACTATACTCAATATTTTATAATAACCTATAAGGGAAAAGAATATATATATATTTATATATACATATGTGAACTTGAATCACTTTGCTGTCCACCTGAAACTAACGTTGTAAATCAACTATACTTCAATAAAAAAAAACACAAAAAGATAATTCTTAGTGCTTAGCACCAATGACAAGAGACCCAGAGAAAGGTATTCTCACCATCCCACTGGCACATTTTTGAGAATGAAAGTGAGTGCTATTAATAATGACATGGAAATAACCCAGACTGTTCTGAGGAAACAGGGACACACTACCTGGACCTTTCCCTGAAAGTTAATTCATTTTCTTATAAACCAAAGACAAATGTCATCTTTTAGTAGATAAGGCCCTTGCTCTCATGGAGACTTAGGTGAGGGGAGATGGCAAATAATAAAGAAAACAAAATAATGAACAAGATAATCAGAGACTAATAAAGCTTTGAAGAAAAAAATTTTAATGGGTGAAGTGATGCAGGGTGGGGAGGTAGAGTGGTCAGGAAGACCTGCTTGAGAAGAAAAGATGTGGTGGGAGACCTTAATGTCCAGAGAGGGTTGGGCATGCCAAGATGTGGGCAGAGCACTCCTGATGGAAGACCAATGACCAGTGATGCCCGAGGCCTCTGATGTGTTGAAGGAACGCACCCTGTGAAAGCAGAATTTGTTGGAGGGTTAATCAAGGGGATGACATGATCTATATCACGGTCTAGGGGAAGGAATGAGAAAGAAGGAAACAGAGCCAAAGATACCTGATGGAGGGGGATGGATGATGTGTCTGGGGAGAAAATTAGTAAAGGCAGGAAAAGGGGGGTGGGTGGGAGCACAAGAAAGAACCATCCCAGCAACTGCTCCAGACTAGAGGTAGTATAGCTGGTGCTGATACTGGACAGTGCCAGGACTGGCTCACCTGAGGGGCTCAGGAGTTTTTCTAAAACTCCAGGGAGATCAGAGGGAGATAGCAAGAAAACCTCGGATTGGAGATGTGTAGCCTTGCCAAGAAAAGGCTAGTGCAGAGTTCACTCTTAATCTACAAACAGCAAATGCTGGAAAGGGTGTGGAGAAAAGTGAACCCTCCTGCACTACTGGTGGGAATGTAAATTATACAGCCACTATGGAGAACAGTATGGAGGTTCCTTAAAAAACTAAAAATAGAACTACCATATGATCCGGCAATTCCACTACTGGGCATATACCCAGAGAAAGCCATAATTCAAAAAGACACATGCACCCCAATGTTCATGCAGCACTATTTACAATAGGCAGGACATGGAAGCAACCAAAATGTCCATCGACAGATGAATGGATAAAGAAGATGTGGCACATATATACAATGGAATATTACTCAGCCAGAAAAAGGAACAAAATTGGGTCATTTGTAGAGACGTAGATGGACCTAGAGAAGTCATACAAAGTGAAGTAAGTCAGAAAGAGAAAAACAAATATCGTATATTAACACATATATGTGGAATCTAGAAAAATGGTACAGATGAAACAGTTTGCAAGGCAGAAATAGAGACACAGATGTAGAGAACAAATGTATGGACACCAAGGGGGAAAGTGGTGGTGGTGGTGGTGGGATGAACTGGGAGATTGGGATTGACATATATACACTAATATGTATAAAATGGATAACTAATAAGAACCTGCTGTATAAAAAAGAGAATAAAAAAGAAGAAAAGGAAGAGGGAGGGCGAAATGAGGAGTATGGGATTAACAGACACAAACTACTATATATAAAATAGATGAGCAACAAGGATTTACTGTATAACACAGGGAACAATATTCGATATCTTCTAGTATCCAGTAATGGAAAATAACATGAAAAAAAATATATATATAACTGAATCACTTTGCTGTACACCTGACCCTACACAATATAATACATCAACTATATTTCAATTTAAAAAATCTGTAACAAAGGATATATTAAAAATTTTAAAAACTCACACAACTGTACACCAAAAAGAGAGAATTGTACTGAATGTAAATTTAAAAATAAATTTTAAAAAGCTTTGGAGAAGAACCGTTTCTCACTAGGAATTCTGGTCTGAAGCATCGGTGCAAGGTCTCTGCCCAGAGCAACCTATGAGCAAATGAAACTAGACAGAGCACAAAGGAAAACAAAAGGTACTACAGACCCGCCTCTTTGCCCTGGAAGTGTACTTGCGGCATGTTTCTCCAGGCCTTCAGGCTTGGGTCTTGGACTGGAACTACACCACCAGCTTTCCTGGACCTCCAACTTGCAGAGGTATTTCTCGGCTTCCAAAATCAACTGTGTGGTTGACAGGGTCTTGTTGCTCCGGCCAGGTGTCAGGCCTGAGCCTCTGAGATGGGAGAGCCCAGATAAGGACATTGGACAACCAGAGACGTCTTGGTCCCACATAATATCATTCGGCAAGAGCTCTCCCAGAGATCTCCGTCTCAATGCTAAGACCCAGTCCACGCAATGACCAGCAAGCTCCAGTGTTGGACACCCCATGCCAAACAACTAGCAAGACAGGAACACAACCCCACCCATTAGCAGAGAGGCTCCCTAAAATCATAATAAGGCCACAGAGACCCCAAAACACACACCAGACATGGTCCTGCCCACCAGAAAGACAATATCAAGACTCACCCACGAGAACACAGGCACCAGTCTCCTCCACCAGGAAGCCTAAACAACCCACTGAACCAACCTTACCCACTGGAGGCAGATACCAAAAACAACAGGAACAACAAACCTGCAGCCTGTGAAAAGGAGACCCCAAACACAGTAAGTTAAGCAAAATGAGAAGACAGAGAAATACACAGCAGATGAAGGAGCAAAGTAAAAACACACCAGACCAAACAACTGAAGAGGAAATAGGCAGTCTACCTGAAAAAGAATTCAGAATAATGATAGTAAAAATGATCTAAAATCCTGGAAATAGAATAGAGAAAATACAAGAAACGTTTAACAAGGACCTAGAAGAACTAAAGAGCAAACAAACAATGATGAACAACACAATAAATGAAATAAAAAATTCTCTAGAAGGAATCAATAGCAGAATAACTGAGGCAGAAGAACGGATAAGAGACCTGGAAGATAAAATAGTGGAAATAACTACTGCAGAGCAGAATAAAGAAAAAAGAATGAAAAGAATTGAGGACACTCTCAGAGACCTCTGGGACAACATTAAATGCACCAGCATTTGAATTATAGGGGTCCCAGAAGAAGAAGAGGAAAAGAAAGGGACTGAGAAAATATCTGAAGAGATTATAGTTGAAAACTTCCCTAATATGGGAAAGGGAATAGTCAGTCAAGTCCAGGAAGCACAGAGAGTGCAATACAAGATAAAGCCAAGGAGAAATATGACAAGACACATATTAATTAAACTATCAAAAATTAAATACAAAGAAAAAATATTTAATACAGCAAGGGAAAAGCAACAAATAACATATAGGGGAATCCCCATAAGGTTAACAGCTGATCTTTCAGTAGCAACTCAGCAAGACAGAAGGGAGTGGCAGGATGTGTTTAAAGTGACGAAAGGGAAAGACCTACAACCAAGATTACTCTACCCAGAAAGGATCTCATTCAGATTTGACAGAGAAATTAAAACCTTTACAGACAAGCAAAAACCAAGAGAATACAGCACCACCAAACCAGCTTAACAACAAATGCTACAGGGAGTTCTCTAGGCAGGAAACACAAGAGAAGGAAAAGACCTACAATAACAAACCCAAAACAATTAAGAAAATGGTAATAGGAACATACATATAGATAATTACCTTAAATGTAAATGGATTAAATGCTCCAACCAAAAGACATAGACTGGCTGAATGGATACAAAAACAAGACCCATATATATTTTGGGTACAAGAGACCCACTTCAGATCTAGGGACACATACAGACTGAAAGTGAGGGGATGGAAAAAGATATTCCATGCAAATGGACATCAAAAGAAAGCTGGAGTCCAAGTGAAGCAAGTGAGCTGAGTGGTTGTGTAGTCGCGTCCCGGAGACCAGTAGCGCTTGCAGCATGGCTGAGTGACTGACTGAAGAGCAGATTACAGAATTCAAAGAAGCTTTTTCACTATTTGACAAGGATGGTTATGGAACTATAACAACAAAGGAATTGTGAACTGTAATGAGGTCTCATGGGTAGAATCTCACAGAAGCAGACTTACAGTACATGATTAATGAAGTGGATGCTGATGGTAATGGCACAATTGACTTCCCGGAATTTCTGACAATGATGGCAATAAAAATGAAAGATGCAGACAGTTAGGAAGAAATTAGGGAAGCATTCCATGTATCTGATAAGGATGGTAATATCTATATTAGTGCAGCAGAGCTCCGCCATGTGATGACAAACCTTGGAGAGAAGTTAAGAGGTGAAGAGGTTGATGAAATGATCAGGGAAGCAGATATTGATGGTGATAATCAAGTAAACTATGAAGAGTTTGTACAAATGATGACAGCAAAGTGAAGACATTGTACAGAGTGTGTTAAATTTCTTGTACAAAAACGTTTATTTGCCTTTTCTTTGTTTGTAACTTATCTGTAAAAGGTTTCACCCTACTGTCAAAAAAAATATGCATGTATTAGGACTTCATTCCTCCATGTTTTATTCTCTTATCTTACTGTCATTGTCCTGAAACCTTATATTTTAGAAAAATTAAACAAGTAACACGTTGCATGTGGCTTACTCTGGATATATCTAAGCCCTTCTGCACTTCTAAACTTAGACTGAGTTTGTCAAATGAGGGAACATGTGGGTTATGCCTTTTTTTTTAAGTTGTTTTCTTTAGGAACTGTCATCATGTTGTTCTTGAAGTGTGGAGTTGTAACTCTGTGTGGACTATGAACAGTCAACAGTATGTACTTAAAAGTAGCACTATTGCAAAATTGGTGTTTTATCCAGGACTCATACACTATCTTTTTGTACTGCTGGTCCTTTACCAGAAACAATTTCTTTTATTGTTACTTGCTTGTTGTTTTAGCCACTTAAAGAAAATCTGCTTATGGCACAATTTGCCTCAAATCGACTCCAAGATGTATATTTGTTTTCCAATAAAAATTACAATTTACCTACCAAAAAAAGAAAGAGAACTGGAGTCACAATTCTCATATCAGACAAAATAGACTTTAAAATAAAGACTATTAGAAGAGACAAAGAAATACACTACATAATGATCAAGGAATCAATCCAAGAAGAAGATAAAACAATTGCAAATATTTATGCACCCAACATAGGAGCACCTCAATACATAAGGCAAATGCTAAGAGCCATCAAAGGGGAAATCAACAGTAACACAATAATAGTAGGGAACTTTAACACCCCACTTTCACCAATGGAAAGATCATTCAAAGTGAAAATAAGTAAGGAAACACGAGCTTTAAATGACATATTAAACAAGATGGGCTTAATTGATATTTATATAGGACATTCCATCCAAAAACAATAGAATACACTTTGCTCTTAAGTGTCTATGGAGCATTCTCCAGGATAGATCATATCAAGCCTTGGTAAATTTAAGAAAATTGAAATTGTATCAAGTATCTTTTCCAACCACAATGCTATGAGACTGGATATTGATTACAGGGAAAAAACTGTAAAAGATACAAACACATGGAGGCTAGACAATGCACTACTAAATAACCAAGAGATCACTGAAGAAATCAAAAAATACCTAGAAACAAATGATAATGAAAACACGATGACCCAAAACCTATGGGATGCAACAAAAGCAGTTCTAAGAGGGAAGCTTATAGCAATACAATCCTACTTCAAGAAACATGAAAAATCTCAAACAAACCACCTAACCTTACACCTAAAGTAATTAGAGAAAGAAGAACAAAAAACCCCAAAGTTAACAGTAGGAAAGAAATCATAAACATGAGATCAGAAATAAATGAAAAAGAAATGAATGACACAATAGCAAAGATCAATAAAACTAAAAGCTGGTTCTTTGAGAAGATAAACAGTTTTGATAAACCATTAGCCAGAGTCATCAAGAACAAAAGGGAGGAGACTCAAATCAATAGAATTAGAAATGCAAAAAGAGGAGTAACAACTGACACTGCAGAAATACAAATGATCATGAGAGGATCAACTATATGCCAATAAAATGGACAACCTGGAAGAAATGGAACAATTCTTAGAAAAGCACAACCTTCCGAGACTGAACCAGGAAGAAATAGAAAATATAAACAGACCAATCACAAGCACTGAAATTGAAACTGTAATTAAAAATCTTCCAACAAACAAAAGCCCAGGACCAAATGGCTTCACAGGCGAATTCTATCAAACATTTAGAGAAGAGCTAACACATATCCTTCTCAAACACTTCCAAAACATAGCAGAATGAGGAACAATCCCAAACTCATTCAACGAGACCACCATCACCCTGATACCAAAACCAGACACAGATGTCACAAAGAAAGAAAACTACAGGCGAATATCACTGATGAACATAGATGCAAAAATCCTCAACAAAATACTAGCAAGCATGGGATGAAGTGAGACAGTGGCATGGACATATATACACTACCAAGTGTAAGAGAAGATAGCCACTGAGAAGCAGCTGCATAGCACAGGGAGATCAGCTTGGTGCTTTGTGTCCAACTAGAGGGGTGGGATAGGGAGGGTGGGAGGGAGATGAAAGAGGGAGGAGATATGGGGATATATGTATACATACAGCTGAGTCACTTTGTTATACAGCAGAAACTAACACACCATGGTAAAGCAATTATACTCCAATACAGATAGTTTTAAAAATAATACTAGGAAAAAGACTCCAACAGCACATTAAAACTATCATACAACATGATCAACTGGGATTTATCCCGGGAATGCAAGGATTCTTCAATATATGCAAATCAATCAATGTGATAAACCATATTAAAAAACTGAAGGATAAAAAACATATGATCATCTCAATAGATGCAGAAAAAGCTTTCAACAAAATTCAACACCCATTTATGATAAAAACCCTCCAGAAAGAAAGCATAGAGGGAACTTTCCTCAACATAATAAAGGCCATATATGGCAAAACCATAGCCAACATTGTTCTCAATGGTGAAAAAATGAAACCATTTCCACTAACATCAGGAACAAGACAAGGTTGCCCACTCTTACCAATATTATTCAACATAGTTTTGGAAGTTTTAGGCAGAGCAATCAGAGAAGAAAAAGAAATAACAGGAATCCAAATTGGAAAAGAAGATGTAAAGTTGTCACTGTTTGTAGATAACACGATACTATACATAGAGAATCCTAAAGAGGCTACCAGAAAACTACTAGAGCTAATCAATGAATTTGGTAAAGTAGAGGATACAAAATTAATGCACAGAAATCTCTTGCATTCCTATACACTAATGATGAAAAATCTGAAAGAGAAATTAAGGAAACACTCCCATTTATCACTGCAACAAAAAGAATAAAATACCTAGGAATAAACCTACCTAAGGAGACAAAAGACCTGTATGCAGAAAACTATAAGACACTGATGAGAGAAATTAAAGATGATACAAACAGATGGAGAGATATACCATGTTCTTGGATTGGAAGAATGAACTTTGTGAAAATGACTCTACTACCCAAAGCAATCTACAGATTCAATGCAATCCCTATCAAACTAAGGCATTTTTCACAGAACTAGGACAAAAAATTTCACAATTTGTACGGAAACACAAAGGACCCCGAATAGCCAAAGCAATCTTGAGAACAAAAAATGGAGCTGGAGGAATCAGGCTCCCTGACTTCAGACTATACTACAAAGCTACAGTAATCA
Organism: Lagenorhynchus albirostris; assembly: GCF_949774975.1. Classification (NCBI taxonomy): domain Eukaryota; kingdom Metazoa; phylum Chordata; class Mammalia; order Artiodactyla; family Delphinidae; genus Lagenorhynchus; species Lagenorhynchus albirostris. The sequence continues at coordinate 33,242,834 of NC_083099.1, forward strand.
ATACAGTATGGTACTGGCACAGAAATATAGATCAATGGAACATGATAGAAAGCCCACAGATAAACCCATGCACGTATGGTCACCTTGTCATTGATAAAGAGGCAAGACTATATAATGGAGAAAAGACAGCCTCTTCAATAAGTGGTGCTGGGAAAACTGGACAGCTACATGTAAAAGAATGAAATTAGGACACTCCCTTACACCATGCACAAAAAAAAAAAACTCAAAATGGATTAAAGACCTAAATGTAAAGCCAGAAACTATCAAACTCTTAGAGGAAAACATAGAACACTCTATGACATATATCACAGCAAGATCCTTTTTGACCCACCTCCTAGAGAAATGGAAAAAAACCCAGAAATTAACAAATGGGATCTAATGAAACTTAATAGCTTTTGCACAGAAAAGGAAACCATAAACAAGATGAAAAGACAATGCTCAGAATGGGAGAAAATATTTGCAAATGAAGCAACTGACAAATGATTAATCTCCAAAATATACAAGCAGCTCATGCAGCTCAATATCAAAAAAACAAAAAACCCAATCCAAAATGGGCAGAAGACCTAAATAGACATTTGTCCAAAGAAGATATACAGAGCCAACAAACACATGAAAGGATGCTCAACACCACTAATCATTATAGAAATGCAAATGAAAGCTACAATAAGGTATTACCTCACACTGGTCAGAATGGCCATCATCAAAAAATCTACAAACAATAAATGCTGGAGAGGATGTGGGGAAAAGGGAACCCTCTTTGCACTGTTGGTGGGATGTAAACTGATACAGCCACTATGGAGAATAGTATGGAGGTTTCTTAAAAACTAAAAATAGAACTACCATTTGACCCAGCAATCCCCCTACTGGGCATATACCCTGAGAAAATCATAATTCAGAAAGAGTCATGTAGGGCGGAGGGGAAGATGGTGGAAGAGTAAGACGCAGAGATCACCTTCCTCCCCACAGATATACCAGAAATCCATCTACACGTGGAGCAACTCCTACAGAACACCTACTGAATGCTGGCAGAAGACCTCAGACCTCCCAAAAGGCAAGAAACTCCCCACGTACCTGGGTAGGGCAAAAGAAAAAAAGAAAAAACAGAGACATAAGAATAGGGACGGGACCTGCACCAGTGGGAGGGAGCTGTGAACGAGGAAAGGTTTCCACACACTAGGAAGCCCCTTCGCAGGCGGAGACTGCTGGAGGCGGAGGGGGGAGCTTCGGAGCCGCGGGGGTGAGCACAGCAACAGAGGTGCGGAGGGCAAAGCGGGGAGATTCCTGCACAGAGGATCGGTGCCGACCGGCACTCACCAGCCCAAGAGGCTTGTCTGCTCACCCGCTGGGGAGGGCGGGGCTGCAAGCTGAGGCTCGGGCTTTGGTTGGAGTGAAGGGAGAGGACTGGGGTTGGCTCCGTGAACACAGCCTGAAGGGGTTAGTGCACCACGGCTAGCCGGGAGGGAGTCTGGGAAAAGCTCTGGAGCTGCCGAAGAGGCAAGAGACTTTTTCTTCCCTCTTTGTTTCCTGGTGTGCGAGGAGAGGGGTTTAAGAGCGCTGCTTAAAGGAACTCCAGAGACGGGTGCGAGCCGCGGCTAAAAACGCGGACCCCAGAGACGGGCGGGAGATGCTAAGGCTGCTGCTGCCGCCACCAAGGGGCCTCTGTGCGAGCACAGGTCACTATCCACACCCCTCTTCCGGGGAGCCTGTGCAGCCCGCCATTGCCAGATTCCCAGGATCCACGGACAACTCCTCCGGGAGAACGCACGGCAGGCCTCAGGCTGGTGCAATGTCACGCTGGCCTCTGCCGCCGCAGGCTCACCCCGCTCTCCGCGCCCCTCCCTCCCCCCGGTCTGAGTGAGCCAGAGCCCCCGAATCAGCGGCTCCTTTAACCCCGTCCTGTCTGAGCAAAAAACAGACGCCCTCTGGCGACCTACACGCAGAGGCGGGGACAAATCCAAAGCTGAGTCCCTCTGAGCTGTGAGAACAAAGAAGAGAAAGGGAAATCTCTACCAGCAGCCTCAGAAACAGCGGATTAAAGCTCCAAAATCAACTTGATGTACCCTGCATCTGTGGAATACATGAATAGACAATTAATCATCCCAAATTGAGGAGGTGGACTTCGAGAGCAAGATTTATGATATTTTTACCCTTTTCCTCTTTTTGTGAGTGTGTATGTGTATGCTCCTGTGTGAGATTTTGTCTGTATAGCTTTGCTTCCACCATTTGTCCTAGGGTTCCATCTGTCCATTTTTTTAAAAAAATTTTTTCTTAATAAATAATTTTAATAACTTTATTATACTTTACCTTCTTTCTTTCTTTCTTTCTTTCTTTCTTTCTTTCTTTCTTTCTTTCTTACTTTCTTTCTTTCTTTCTTTCTTTCTATCTACTTCTACTAACTCTTTCTCTCTACTTTTTCTCCCTTTCATTCTGAGCCGTGTGGAGTCTCTTGTTGCTGCAGCCAGGAGTCACTGCTGTGCCTCTGAGGTGGGAGAGCCAACTTCAGGACATTGGTCAAAAAGAGAGCACCCAACTCCACATAATATCAAACGGCGAAAATCTCCCAGAGATCTCCATCTCAACACCAACACCCAGCTTCACTCAAAAACCAGCAAGCTACAGTGCTGGAAAACCTATGCCAAACAACTAGCAAAACAGGAACACAACCCCACCCATTAGCAGAGAGGCTGCCTAAAATCATAATAACTCCACAGACACCCCAAAACACAACACCAGACGTGGACCTGCCAACTAGAGAGACAAGATCCACCCTCATCCACCACAACACAGGCACTAGTCCCCTCCACCAGGAAGCCTACACAACCCACTGAACCAACCTTAGCCACTGGAGACAGACATCAAAAACAACGGGAACTATGAACCTGCAGCCTGCAAAAAGGAGACCCCAAACACAGTAAGATAAGCAAAATGAGAAGACAGAAAAACACACAGCAGATGAAGGAGCAAGATAAAAATGCACCAGATCTAACAAATGAAGAGGAAATAGGCAGTCTACCTGAAAAAGAATTCAGAATAATGATAGTCAGGATGATCCAAAATCTTGGAAATAGAAGAGACAAAATGCAAGAAACATTTAACAAGGACCTAGAAGAAGTAAAGATGAAACAAGCAACGATAAACAACACAATAAACGAAATTAAAAGTACTCTAGATAGGATCAATAGCAGAATACCTGAGGCAGAAGAACGGATAAGTGACCTGGAAGATAAAATAGTGGAAATAACTACTGCAGAGCAGAATAAAGAAAAAAGAATGAAAAGAGCTGAGGACAGTCTCAGAGACCTCTGGGACAACATTAAACGCACCAACATTCGGATTATAGGGGTTCCATAAGAAGAAGAGAAAAAGAAAGGGACTGAGAAAATATTTGAAGAGATTATAGTTGAAAACTTCCCTAATATGGGAAAGGAAATAGTTAATCAAATCCAGGAAGCACAGAGAGTCCCATACAGGATAAATCCAAGGAGAAACATGCCAAGACACATATTAATCAAACTGTCAAAAATTAAATACAAAAAAAGCATATTAAAAGCAGCAAGGGAAAAACAACAAATAACACACAAGGGAATCCCCATAAGGTTAACAGCTGATCTCTCAGCAGAAACCCTGCAAGCCAGAAGGGAATGGCAGGACATACTGAAAGTGGTGAAGGAGAAAAACCTGCAACCAAGATTACTTTACCCAGCAAGGATCTCATTCAGATTTGATGGAGAAATTAAAACCTTTACAGACAAGCAAAAGCGGAGAGAGTTCAGCACCACCAAACCAGCTTTACAACAAATGCTAAAGGAACTTCTCTAGACAAGAAACACAAGAGAAGGAAAAGACCTATAAAAACGAACCCAAAACAATTTGGAAAATGGGAATAGGAACATACATATCGATAATTACCTTAAATGTAAACGGACTAAATGCTCCCACCAAAAGACACAGATTGGCTGAATGGATACAAAAACAAGACCCTTATATATGCTGTCTACAAGAGACCCACTTCAGACCTAGAGACACATACAGACTGAAAGTAAGGGGATGGAAAAAGATATTCCATGCAAATGGAAAGCAAAAGAAAGCTGGAGTAGCAATTCTCATATCAGACAAAATAGACTTTAAAATAAAGACTATTAGAAGAGACAAAGAAGGACACTACATAATGATCAAGGGATCGATCCAAGAAGATGATATAACAATTGTAAATATGTATGCACCCAACATAGGAGCACCTCAATACATAAGGCAAATACTAACAGCCATAAAAGGGGAAATCAACAGTAACACATTCATAGTAGGAGACTTTAACACCCCACCTTCACCAATGGACAGATCATCCAAAATGAAAATAAATAAGGAAACACAAGCTTTAAATGATACATTAAACAAGATGGACTTAATAGATATTTATAGGACACTCCATCCAAAAACAACAGAATACACATTTTTCTCAAGTGCGTTTGGAACATTCTCCAGGATAGATCATATCTTGGGTCACAAATCAAGCCTTGTTAAATTTAAGAAAATTGAAATTGTATCAAGTATCTTTTCCAACCACAACGCCATGAGACTAGATATCATTTACAGGAAAAGATCTGTAAAAAATACAAACACATGCAGGATAAACAATACACTACTTAATAACGAAGTGATCACTGAAGAAATCAAAGAGGAAATTAAAAAATACCTAGAAACAAATGACAATGGACACACAACGACCCAAAACCTATGGGATGCAGCAAAAGCAGTTCTAAGGGGGAAGTTTATAGCAATACAAGCCCACCTTAAGAAGCAGGAAACATCTCAAATAAACAACCTAACCTTGCATCTCAAGCAATTAGAGAAAGAAGAACAAAAAAACCCCAAAGCTAGCAGAAGGAAAGAAATCATAAAAATCAGATCAGAAATAAATGAAAAAGAAATGAAGGAAACAACAGCAAAGATCAATAAAACTAAAAGCTGGTTCTTTGAGAAGATAAACAAAATAGATGAACCATTAGCCAGACACATCAAGAAAAAAAGGGAGAAGACTCAAATCAATAGAAATGAAAAAGGAGAAGTAACAACTGACTGCAGAAATAAAAAAGATCATGAGAGATTACTACAAGCAACTCTATGCCAATAAAATGGACAATCTGGAAGAAATGGACAAATTCTTAGAAATGCACAACCTGAAAAGACTGAATCAGGAAGAAATAGAAAATATGAACAGACCAATCACAAGCACTGAAATTGAAACTGTGATTAAAAATCTTCCAACAAACAAAAGCCCAGGACCAGATGGCTTCACAGGCGAATTCTATCAAACATTTAGAGAAGAGCTAACACCTATCCTTCTCAAACTCTTCCAAAATATAGCAGAGGGAGGAACACTCCCAAATTCCTTCTGCGAGGCCACCATCACCTTGATAACAAAACCAGACAAGGATGTCACAAAGAAAGAAAACTACAGGCCAATATCACTGATGAACATAGATGCAAAAATCCTCAACAAAATACTAGCAAACAGAACCCAACAGCACATTAAAAGGATCATACACCATGATCAAGTGGGGTTTATTCCAGGAATGCAAGGATTTTTCAATATACGCAAATCTATCAATGTGATAAACCATATTAACAAATTGAAGGAGAAAAACCATATGATCATCTCAATAGATGCAGAGAAAGCATTTTAAAAAATTCAACACCCATTTATGATAAAAACCCTGCAGAAACTAGGCATAGAGGGAACTTTCCTCAACATAATAAAGGCCATATATGAGAAGCCCACAGCCAACATCATCCTCAATGGTGAAAAACTGAAAGAATTTCCACTAAGATAAGGAACACGACAAGGTTGCCCACTCTCACCACTCTTATTCAACATAGTTTTGGAAGTTTTAGCCATAGCAATCAGAGAGGAAAAGGAATCCAAATTGGAAAAAAGAAGTAAAGCTGTCACTGTTTGCAGATGACATGATACTATACATAGAGAATCCTAAAGGTGCTACCAGAAAACTACTAGAGCCAATCAATGTATTTGGTAAAGTTGCAGGACACAAAATTAATGCACAGAAATCTCTTGCATTCCTATACACTAATGATGAAAAATCTGAACGTGAAAGCAAGAAAACACTCCCATTTACCACTGCAACAAAAAGAATAAAATATCTAGGAATAAACCTACCTAAGGAGACAAAAGACCTGTATGCAGAAAATTATAAGACACTGATGAAAGAAATTAAAGATGATACAAATAGATGGAGAGATATACCATGTTCTTGGATTGGAAGAATCAACGTTGTGAAAATGACTCTACTACCCAGAGCAATCTATAGATTCAATGCAATCCATATCAAACTACCACTGGCATTTTTCACAGAACTAGAGCAAAAAATTTCACAATTTGTATGGAAACACAAAAGACCCCGAATAGTCAAAGCAATTTGGAGAACGAAAAACAGAGCTGGAGGAATCAGGCTCCCTGACTTCAGACTATACTACAACGCTACAGTAATCAAGATAGTATGGTACAGGCACAAAAACAGAAAGGTAGATCAATGGAACAGTATAGAAAGCCCAGAGATAAACCCACGCACATATGGGCACCTTATCTTTGATAAAGGAGGCAGGAATGTACAGTGGAGAAAGGACAGCCTCTTCAATAAGCAGTGCTGGGAAACCTGGACAGGTACAAGTAAAAGTATGAGATTAGATCACTCCCTAACACCATACACAAAAATAAGCTCAAAATGGATTAAAGACCTAAATGTAAGGCCAGAAACTATCAAATTCTTAGAGGAAAACATAGGCAGACACCTCTATGACATAAATCACAGCAAGATCCTTTTGACCCACCTCCTAGAGAAATGGAAATAAAAACAAAAATAAACAAATGGCACCTAATGAAACTTCAAAGCTTTTGCACAGAAAAGGAATCCATAAACAAGACGAAAAGACAACCCTTAGAATGGGAGAAAATACTTGCAAATGAAGCAACTGACAAAGGATTAATTTCCAAAATTTACAAGCAGCACATGCAGCTCAATAACAAAAAAACAAACAACCCAATCCAAAAATGGGAAGAAGACCTAAATAGACATTTCTCCAAAGAAGATATACAGACTGCCAACAAACACATGAAAGAATGCTCAACATCATTAATCATGAGAGAAATGCAAATCAAAACTACAATGAGATATCATCTCACACCAGTCAGAATGGCCATCATCAAAAAATCTAGAAACAATAAATGCTGGAGAGGGTGTGGAGAAAAGGGAACACTGTTGCACTGCTGGTGGGAATGTGAATTGGTTCAGCCACTATGGACAACAGTATGGAGGTTCCTTAAAAAACTACAAATAGAACTACCATATGACCCAGCAATCCCACTACTGAGCATATACCCTGAGAAAACCAAAATTCAAAAAGAGTCATGTACCAAAATGTTCATTGCAGCTCTATTTACAATAGCCCGGAGATGGAAACAACCTAAGTGCCCATCATCAGATGAATGGATAAAGAAGTGGCACATATATACAATGGAATATTACTCAGCCATAAAAAGAAACAAAATTGAGCTATTTGTAATGAGGTGGATAGACCTAGAGTCTGTCATACAGAGTGAAGTTAGTCTGAAAGAGAAAGACAAATACCCTATGCTAACACATATATATGGAATTTAAGGGAAAAAATGTCATGAAGAACCTAGGGGTAAGACAGGAATAAAGACACAGACCTACTGGAGAACGGACTTGAGGTTATGGGGAGGGGGAAGGGTGAGCTGTGACAAAGCGAGAGAGAGGCGTGGACATATATACACTAACAAACGTAAGGTAGATAGCTAGTTGGAAGCAGCCGCATAACACAGGGAGATCAGCTCGGTGCTTTGTTACCACCTGGAGGGGTGGGATAGGGCGGGTGGGACGGAGGGAGACGCAAGAGGGAAGAGATATGGGAACATATGTACATATATAACTGATTCACTTTGTTACAAAGCAGAAAGTAACACACCATTTTAAAGCAATTATACCCGAATAAAGGTGTTAAGAAAAAAAAAGAGTCATGTACCACAATGTTCACTGCAGCACTATTTACAATAGCCAGGACATGGAAGCAACCTAAGTGTCTATCAACAGATGAATGGATAAAGGTGCGGCACATATATACAATGGAATATTACTCAGCCCGAAAAAGGAACGAAATTGCGTTATTTGAAGTGAGGTGGATGGACCGAGAATGTTTCACACACAGTGAATTCAGAAAGAGAAAAACAAATACCGTATCGTAACACATATATATGGAATTTATAAAAAAACAGTTCTGAGGAACCTAGGGGCAGGACAGGAATAAAGATGCAGACATAGATAATGGACTTGAGAACATGGGGAAGGGGAAGGCAAGTTGGGACGAAGTGAGAGAGTGGCACTGACTTATATACACTACCAAATGTAAAATAGATAGCTAGTGGGAAGCAGCCACATAGCACAGGGAGATCAGCTCAGTGCTTCGTGACCACCTAGAGGGGTGGGCTAGGGAGGGTGGGAGGGAGATGCAAGAGGGAGGAGATATGGGGATATATGTATATGTATAGTTGACTCACTTTGTTATACAGTAGAAACTAACACAACATTGTAAAGCAATTATACTCCAATAAAGATGTTAAAAAAATAAAATAAAATAAATAATAAACCATTCTCCCCCCCTAAAAAAAAAAAGGTACTACAAACAAAAGTGAGGTTTTGAAAATAGGGTTTATATCACATATTTACATTTGGATTTCTCTGACTACTCTTCAAGATTTAAATAGTCGTGAAGATGGCCTAGAAAAAGTCTTCCACTTCTGTATTTTTCTGCTACTTCTTTGTATTTCCTGCTATTATTTTTCAAGTAAATGATGATAACTTATTGAGGTAATAAAGTTTCTTTACTATAAAAAAAAGCTTTTGAAGAAAAGAAAAATAATTTACTTTTAATCATATTCATTACAATCACAATTTATCTCAGGCTTAGTCACTGGGAATTGAGCTGACTTGAAGCTCTAGGCAGAAGAGGTAATTTAGGTTGTTGGATTTTTCCTCTGTATGGATATGCTCCACAGTGATGAATACTTTGCAATTTGATCTTTTCTGGACTATGTGTCATGTTCCATTGGTCCATTTTGCCAATAACACACTGTCTTGATTTATAAAGACTTTATAAAAAACTTAGTTTTAGAGTAAGTCTTAAAGTCAGGCAGTGTGAGTTCTCCAACTTTGTTCTTTTTCAAAATTGTTTCACCTATTGTGCAATTTCATATTTTAAAAACTTATTTTAATATTTTGTGGAAACGTTTTTATATTTATTAAATATAGCTGCTTTGTTTACTTTTATCTGGAAAAAAAAGGAAAATAAAAGAATGAAGCGCTGTCAGTAAGGGATACTTTGGGCTGAAAGTGAATCTGTCATTTCTGTGCCTTAAACAAAGAGGGGGTTTATTTTTCCCTCACATAAGAAAAGTCTGAAGATAGGTGTCTGCTAGCATTGGTTCAGTGGCTCAACAGTGTCAGGGCCCACGTCTCTGTGGTTCTCTTGACCTCTCCCTCATGGTCACAAGATGGCAGCTACACCTACTGCCATCTTGTCCATTCACGGTAGAAAAATGTAACTTTTGTCTCCCTGTCCAGAATTCTGTCAAATGCCTCCTTTGGCTTCAAGAGAGGTTGGGTATGGTATTTTTGTCTTTCAGTCTGTGAAATAGACATAGACCAGAAAGAAGGGGTTTGATATGAGAGTCAGGAGTACCAACCTGAGGTGTTGGCCACCAAAGATTGAGGAGAGGTTTTAAAAAAGCTTTTCATTGAATTCTGCACCCCCAAAAAATATTAGCAAATAAAGCAGTGATTTAGAATCCAAATGAAGCCACATCACTTTCCTTCTCAGTGTTGCACAGGAACCACCTCAGAGCCTCCTGATCCTGCCTCTCATGAGCATTAACTCTCCCCCAGCACTCACATAGGCCTTGAGAGTCGGAGACACCAGCTAGAAAAACAAAGCTAGTGTATTGCTGAAGGACAAGAGTGACATTGTGACCAGGCTACAGCATAGCTCTCTTTAATAAACTTTCAACTAAAGAATGTTGGAATTCAATGCATGTCCATGAATTGCCTGTTTCAGTCCCTGAATGGGGAAAACTTGGCATTTCTTCTTTTCTCTCATTCAGTAAATATTTATAGGGCTCCTATGTGCCAGGCACTGGGTGTTTTTTATTCTTCTTCCTTTTATTATTGTTCCCTGTCCTGTTTTCTTGGATTATTATTCTCTCCAAGTGTCTATGGGGATACGTGTAAAAGTATACGACAATATGTCAAACCTGCAGAGTGCAGAGCACTGCTCACACCCCGGAGAAGGAAAGACTGAGAAGGCGTGAAGGAATCAGGATGCAAGAGAATACCTGTGAGGAATGGTGTTTCTTACAATACTCATGTGCTTATTCATGCATTTATTTGTTCACTAAATATTTATTGAGTCCATTTGCTAGATTCTGGAGATATTCTGGTGAATATACAGATAAGGTCTCTACCTTCATTGAGCTTAAACTTGTTGTGGGACAATATTTTTGAAATATGAACCAATGTTATTTCTCCCAATAGTTCACGTTTTCTTTCCCTCCTCCCAATCAAGTAGCTAGGCTATGCTCATTGCCTCAGTGGAGAGATGAAATAAGCAGAAAGCAGAGAATAAAAGGAGATTTCCTATACTTTAGGGGAATAGAAATGACATTAAGCATAAACAGTATGTTAGCATGAATGGACCACACCCATACAGACACCTCACTAGATGGCAAAGATTCATCTGAGCTGAAAGGGGGAAGAGAGATGGAGGGCAAGGGAATTGCCACAGAGGCCAGCAGGGAAAGGAAGGAGCACTCCAGACCTGAAAGGGCTGTGGATGAGCACAGCTGTATCTCAGCCCAGGGCCAGAGTGAGGAGAATTTGTGGGCACCAAGGAACCAGATGGCAACCAGGCTGCATTTACCCAACACAGAGGGAGAACCCACCACCCACACTGGGTCTATACAAACTATCCTTTCCCCAGGCATCCAAACTCCGTGCCCGCCTCTTCTTCCTGGGCACACAGTTATGCTCTATTTCCCAGCCTCCCTTGCAAAAAGATGATGTCATATCATGAAGCAGGGAGTTCTGGCCAATGGTCTTGAGAAGAAGTGATATACGTCATTTCCTATCCTGTCCATAAATACTTCCAATACAATCCCCATGCTCCCTCTTTCCTGTTCTGCCAGGTATAAATGACAGGTTACAAGGCCACAGGAAATGGCAAAGCCAAAAGGTGGAAGGAGCCTGGGTCCCCAAGTCCCTTCTTGGAAGAGTCCCTGAGTTTCTGGTCCCACTCTGACCAGAAACATCTGTGTTATGTGAACTGAAGTTAATTTTTCTTGTTAAGCCACTAAAATGTTGAAGTTTGTTACAGAAATTTTAGCCTACTCTGACAAATATTCCAAGCAACGCCCCCAGCTCAAGTAACACTTTCCTGTCCCTGGACTTAGTTCACTCCTTACCCAAGTTAGTCCATGAGGACAGGTACCTCACTGCAAAATACCAGGACACGGTAAGCACCCTCCCCCAAAAGAAGGTGGGGCCCTCACAATCTACCACGTGGTATGATGATGAGAAAGGGAAAGGTCCTGCTCTTTTACTTGTGAAGCTAAACAGAACCTGCTTAAGATTTTCCCTGAGCTAGAAGAATTATTAAGCACACAAGCATCACAGTGTAGAAGGGGAAAGAAATATGCAACAAGCAAGTGTAGAGTTATATGCTGAGCTCCATGGAAGAAAAATAAAAATAATCTGGAGAGAATAATAGGTGAGGATATAACTTATATTAGGGAGGGGGAATGAGTGAAGACTTCTCTGAAGAAGGAACAGTTGAACAAAAACCTAAAGGGGGAATCACAGCCAAGCAGGTTAACAGCCAAGGGAATAGCATTCCAGGCAAAAGGAACAGAATGTGCAAAGGCCCTGAGAAAGGAAAGAGGTTGGCTTATGTGAGGATCTGAAATATGCTAGTATAGCTGTGACACAGAGAAAAGAGTATGATATGGGGATGGAGAAATAGGCAGAGGCAAATTCATATTGCCCCATGTAGACTTGGCTCTTGATTTTGCATTTTATTACAAGAGCCTGGGAAGGTGTTGAAATATTTTAAGGAGGGATCATGGTCAGGACTGCACTTTTAAAATATCAAACTGGCCAAGATGGAGACTGGTTGGGAGGGAAGTAAAAGAGGAAGGAAAGAGCCAATGTAAGAGGCTATTTCAGCAATCCAGGCAAGAGATTAATGGTGTGTTGAATTAGAGGGATGGCAGCATGTATGTGGAGAGAATTGGATGAGTCTAAGATATACTTGGGAAGCTAAATAGAATGGAGCTCTTGCATTCAATATCTTTAAACTCTAGTGAGAGATGGGAGCAGGAATAAGTGGTACGAGACAGTTCTCAGCTGGGCGCTCTAAGGGTTGAGAGGATGTGGAAAATGACAGTAACAGCAGCTTCTCCCGTCTGAACCACCATAATTTGAGCAGGGTGGTTTGGAGGAGGTGGAGGCTGCAGGGAGAGCTGGGCTTGGAATCAGAAGGTTGTAGCCCAGTTGGGTAGGTGACTGTGTGCTCACTCAGCTGTGCTGTCATGCCAGAGGGATAGAGCCCAAATAGGTAAGCGACTCAGAAACCTAACAAATAAGGCCTCTGCCTGGACATGATCTAAACACTATGGAGGAGGGTGGCACTCAAAAAATTTCACCCTTTACCCATCCTTATTAGCTAATGATAATAATAATAAGAGGAAGAATAGCTAATATTATGGAGCTCTTTGTGCCAGGCCCTGTGCTAAGGAATGTGTTACATTCTCTCATTTCAGCTCACTAGAACTTTAGTAAGATAGCTATAATCATTACCACTGTTTACTAACACTAGTGCCTAGAAATTAGAACCTTGTCCAAGGCCATGTCTTTAGTAACTACAGTAGCAAATATTCAAACCCAGCTCTGTCTTGAATCCAGAGCCAGGCTTCTACCTGTATCATCTAACATGTTGAGAAGGATTCTGAAGATGCATTTGGGTTCAATGGGGCAAAGTCAGGTAGATGCAGTCTGGTCAGTCATGTATTTGCCACCTCTGTACTGAATACTTCCAAAATATATCAATCCTATTTAAATAAAAGTATAATAGGGCTTCCCTGGTGGCGCAGTGGTTGAGAGTCCACCTGCTGATGAAGGGGACGCGGGTTCGTGCCCCGGTCCGGGAAGATCCCACATGCCGCGGAGCAGCTGGGCCCGTGAGCCATGGCCGCTGAGCCTGCGCGTCCAGAGCCTGTGCTCCACAACGCGAGAGGCCACAACAATGAGAGTCCCGTGTACCGCAAAAAAAAAAAAAAAAAAAAAAGTATAATAGATGCTAGGATTAATAAATCTGTCTCTCCTAGCTGTCTTACTATAAAGTGAGTGCCTTATAACCATGCTGCCTTATTCTAAAAGATAAATCAATATGGATTTCATCCAACTTACAGTAACAAAAGAAAATTGTAATTATACTTTCTAACCTTATAGAATATCATATTCTAATATTTCTAATATGTCATTCTAATATGTCTAATGTCTGGTTATATTTTTCAGCCCAACTAACTAGAAAAAATATTGTTTGAAGAATCCAATACACAGAGGCCTCTAGACACCTTAACACAACAATTCTAAAAACATTATGAAATATTAAAAACCTACTTTGAGATCCTCTTCTCTTTAGAGCTCAACTGGAGAGTCACATCAGGCTAGAAAATGGTTCTGGGGCAAAGGCAAGCTTCGAGCTGTCAGGGAAAGGCTGCATTGAAACAGAACTGCATCGTCTCTAGGAACTCAATGTTAACTGATAAAAACCAACATTGTTGTTCCTGAATGCTCTCATGAGAAAAGAGCATTTTAAACTACTAATGTGGTTTTCTTCTCCTCACCCCCTTTCCTACCCCCAGGGGAGAAAATGTTTATTCTTCTAATATAATTTCTTTCTTCTTTATGTCACCAACTGCCTCGTGATAGTATTACACTTGACTTCTCTTATTGAGAAGTTGCCAACAACCAAAAGATAATTAGCTTAGTTTTTCAGACATATAAAAATGCCAGAGAGCAGACCATGCACATTTAATTGTAAATAGTGTCTGACTGCTCATATCTCAATGAAATTTTCTGGGGTTGTAAACAGTTTTGCATCTTAAAGAATGCTTTGTGCAATAGAATGTTTTGCTGAAAGGAGCTTGGTCCCTAACTTTTAGGGAATATAAGTGGGATAGGGCAGGGAATCAGCAGACATTCATGAAATGTCTACTTAGTCAGGCACATTGCTAAACTCTGAGGATACACAGAAGAGAATTGACAGTGTAATAAAGAAGGGAGAGAAGATCTGTACAACACCTCTTAGAGTGAGCAAAAGAGACTAGTATAGATATTAGAGTAGTTCTCGAAGTTGTGATCCCCAGACAAATATCATCAGCGAGGAGCTTGTTAGAAATGCAATTCTCGGGCCCTACATGAACCCTACCGTGAGGGTGGGCCTAGAAATCACCCTCCAGGTGATTTTAATGCACACTAATATCTGGTAACCACTGGTTTAGCAAAAGAGATGACAATAAAGTGTAATTGCTTAGATCTTGTATGGGTTACTAATATCTAACCAAGAAATAATGAACTTAGATGCTGGGGCCTTTCGGAGTGATGTAACCCAGCCCTTATGAGGCAGGTTTGAGGTTTCAGTCATGCCAACATCTAAGGCCATTGGGTGTCCCTCCAGCTTTGATTCTTGATACATTTCTGTATTAGTTTCCTATTGCTGATGTAACAGATTACCACAAATTTAGTGACATAAAACAACAAAATTTATTATCTTTCAGTTCTGGGGGTCAGAAGTCCAAATTCAGTCTCATTGGCCTGAAGTTGAGGTGTAGGCAGATCTGCTTCCTTCTGGAAGCTGGGGGAAAATCCATTTCCTTGTCTTTTCCAGCTTCAAGAGGCCACTTGCATTCCTTGCCTAATGGCCCTGCATCACCTTGACCACTGCTTCCCTCATCACATCTCCTCTGACTCTGTCCTTCCCACCGTCTTCTTTATAAGGACCCTTGTGATTATACTGGGCCACCCACATAATCCGAGATAGTCTCCCCATCTCAAGCTGTTTTACTTTAACCACATCTGCAACAACCCTTTGGCCACATGGGTGGCATACTCACAGGTTCCTGGGATTAGGACATGGACATCTTTGAAGGGCGTTATTCAGTCTCCCACGACTTCCCCTTCAGTGTTGTTGGGAGAGCAGGGAAGAGGGATGGGGCAGGAGGTATTGAGTTAAAGAGTTTATAGGTGGATAGGATTAATAAGTTAGTTCATGTTAAATAAATAAATAAATAAAGTCTGTGGGTTCTGGAAAAAAATAAGTTATTTCAGTTGTTAGGTTGTTTCACTCTGTTGGGTAGCCATTTCTCCAATAAAATCTCAGTCAAGCATGCGTGGCTGGGGGCACCCAAAAAAAGCAGAGTCAGTATGGTCAGCAAGGCCCAGCCCTCCTGAGCAGGCCTGCTTATCCCTGTGTTCACCTGTCTACTGGACATCACTTGGGCAGACCCAGAACTAAACTCTTCATTCCTCGTCCCTGTCCTGCCACACCCAAGCCAACCTGTTTTCCTCCATGAGTCCCCAACCCAGAAACCTACACCATATCTTAGGCTCCTCTTTCTCTTTCACTCCAAAACCCCCACCCCCACCCCAGCCACCCCACATCAAATCAGCCACTGAGTTCTATCAATCCCACCTCCCAGATATCTCTCTTCATCTTCCACCACCCTGACCAGGCTTGTCTCAAGGGGCTCACCATTCCTTACCCCAAGTTTTTGCAAGGGCCTCTTAACTGGTTCCCCTGGTTCTGGGAGTGCCACCTTTATCACCACTGCTGGGAGAGTATTTCCAAAACATAAATCTGTCACCCTTTTTCTCTGCTGCTTAAAACTCCCTAATGCCATCTTAGAATAAAGACCAACCCCTTAACAATGTGGTTAAGGCTCTTCAAGAGCACCCTTAACTTACCTGGTCAGCTTCATGTTAGCCATTCCCTCAACAAATTATTTACAGATCCCAGAATGTACCTTGACCCCTCACACCTCCTACCTTTTGGACAGGCTCTTTTCTTTGCTGGAACATCCTCATTCAATTCTGTACCTGGCTGGAGTGACAACTCTTTAAGCCTTCCTCTAGGCATATTGCCCTGGCCTCTTACATCTAACTTAGCACCCACTACTCACCCTGGAAGCACTTATTACCCTAAATTACAGTTGATGATTTAATTGTAATCATCTCTCAGACCATTAGACTGTGAGCTCCTTAAGTGTAAGGATTATTCCCAGGGCCCAGCACAGTGCAGGGCACACAGTAATTGTTCAATACATTTCTTAGTTGAATTGAGATATTACATTGGGAAATGCTAGCTAAGAAAACAAAAAGGAGTGGGAGTTAGGAGGAGAGTTAGGATAGAGTCCTAAGTGCCTAGTAACTGGAGCAGATCAGAAAATTTTAGGGGACACCCATTGGGACATATACCCATGAGGACATAAAGAATAAAAAGAAAAGACTTTCAACAATCTCAGCTGTTCCTGAGGATCAAATCCAGAGAATAGACAAGTAAGAAAGCCACCCATGCCATTCAACACAGCAGCTTCAAGTGGAATATAGAAGGTACAGAAGAAGGTGAGGGAAGATGGTCCGGCTTACAGGGTGTCAAGTACTTTACTGTGCTTGAACTTTACTGTGCATCACAATGTGGGGAGACCTTATTCAAAATGCATATCCTGGTTCAATCAGTCTGGAGGTGGGGGACCTCAGAATCTGCATTTTTATCAAGCGTTCTGACCAGTCACTTTGAGAAACACTTGAATATGTTGCAGTAAGATACTGACTATAAACTACATTCTAGAGAATGTTGAGATAAAAAAGGAAGAATATGGGCAGTATATAATTTGAGGGTGTTAGGTAAAAATGTCAGGAGGTGTGTATCAGTAACAGCCAACCACTAGGAAATGTGTGTGTGCACACACTTACACACACAGGGATTTGTTATGGGGATTTGACCTTACGGAATTATGGGATGTGCACAAGCAGTTTCTGCGAGGCTGTCTTTGCGTCTGGAGCTGGAGCATGAAGTCCACAGGGTAAATAGAAGGGAAGATGGATGGAAAGTGGAGGAGATCAAGAGCAGGCCAGAGCCCACAAACATGAGCTGGAGCCCCACAAGGATGGACTGAGACCCATGTCATTTCTCGCTGCCTCTGAGTGGTGTGGTATTGTCCCAACTTCACAACTTCAAAAGTTGGAACCTTCCTAATGGAGCTAAATTCATACACCTGGCCTAGGAATGGGAGCACGGAAGGAGGGTCCAGGGGAAGGTAGGGCAGTTGCAGACCAGGCTGCTGCCTCACGGCAACCACGGCAACCATGGCAACTGATAAGTGGCAATGTGTGCAAGCTACAAAATGGCTGCTGCTTCACTTCCACCCACCCAATCTCCCACAAGAATCTCTCTTTGGCCCAGCTAACTAAAAATACACAGGGAGGAGAATTCTGGGAAATGCAGTTCAGCTTAGTCAAGTTAACACATTACAAACCCACCACAAGGGTGTGTGTGTGTGTGTGTGTGTGTGTGTCTGCGTGTGTGTCTCTGTGTGTGTGTGTCTGTGTGTGTGAAGAAAGGACAGGGATCACCAGATGGAAAGGCTGGGGAGTCAATTAAGAGGGATAATTGATTGAGCAATAGCCCAGCAAAATAAGGAAGGCAAGGGGTCTGGGCTTTGATGTTTGAAAGGAGGGACATCCTTCCTCTATCATAAATAGAAAGAAGCAGGGTAACAGGAAAAGGGAGGGCAGGGCTGGAGTGGGGAGGAAGTGGGGTATCTTGCACCAAAGCACACTCGTTAGAAGAAAAGGAAAGGAGGCAGACAACTTGAGACCCCATGTGGGGAGCACGGCCCTTCTCAAAGATAAAGAACAACTTGTGTCACTTTCATTCTGAGGGTCCTCACATAAGAAAACTTTCAAGAGCAACCAACTCAAAGAAAATCTGAAGTCTTCTGGTTGTGGATACAGGATGAACTAATGTTCTTCCAAAACCCAAACTGTGACATAATTTTGAAATATGGTTATTAAGCACATCACTGTGAAGTTAAGGATGGTTACAGAGCTCACATCTTAGCATATGGTCTGCTTCTTCCTCGTTGAAGTTGTTGGCAGCATAGCTGCTCACAGCTTGGTGTGCTGTGCTAGCATCAGCATGAGAATTTAAGGAATGCCATGCCATGTCAGCCAGTCCATCTAAGATTTCTGGCAGAGAGAGGCCCCAAGGGGAACTTCATGGGCAAGGCAGAGCTCTTCTTTAAAACTTAAACCTACAAGTTAAGGATGTACCCAAACGCCAACAAAACTTCCCTAATCTGAGTCTATTGTGAATGAATGGCCTAATTCACCTTCAGCCAATTTATTGTCTTCACTTCTTCTTGGGGTAGTGATTTCTCTTAGTTGACTTTCTATGCAAAATGGAACAGTTCCTCTTTTTATTAACTTTAACTCTTCTGGTTTCAGGCTTCAAAGAAGCCCCCAGCTCTAATAGACAAAATTTGATGAGCAAGACCCATTCAAACCCTCCTTACTTGATTTTATGAACTTCTGGTCATGTCTCCTTGACCTTTTACTTTCTGGACTAGAAAATGTTTGTTTGTTTGTTTTTTTCTCCTGAAAAGAATCCATTTGGAGAAAAGAATTAGACTTGAATATAGATTATCTGGACTTCACTTGCAGTTTTCCTACTTGCTTGGGCAAATTAATCTCTGAATCAGTTTCTTCATCTTTAAATGGAGATATCAACAGGTACCTCACATGTTAATTATAAGGATTAAATGAGAAAATACAGGTGTTAGGGCATAAGCTAAAAAGAACCTAAAATATAGAGGCTTAAGTAAGACAGAAATCTGTTTCTTATGTAGTATTTGGAATTAGTGGCTGGTAGGTGTCTCTACATTCTCAATATACAGCTCTCATTTGTGGATGGGTTATCTCCCAGCCAGCAGTGTGGAGGACAGAGATAGTGGTGGGAAAGAGCTTCCTTTTTAAGGTGTGACCCAGAGACCACACACATCACGGTTATTTATACCCCACTGGCCAGAATGTAGTTATGTGGCCACATCTAACAGCTAGGGAGGCTGGGAAATGTCTCTATCTGGATGGACATATGCCCAGTTAAAATTGTGGGGAAGTGGTTTGTTATTAAAAGGAAGGATAGAATGGATATTGGGGGATAATGAGCAATTTATATCAGCTACCCTGTCACTATTACATAGATTTCTATTATGGTTTAAAAAAATATGACCTCCTATTTCTCATCCCCCTTCCTATGGACAAAGAATCCCATATAGCCTGCAACTTGAAAGAATAGAAGATGAGTTTTTTGGAGGCAGAGAACCATGTCCTACTCATCTCTACATCTTCAGAACCTAACACAGAATTATTCTTAATAAATGGTTATCAAAGTGAACAATCATAATCATTCCTAGAGCCCCCATCTGGGTTAAACCCTTTTTGTAACATGTGGATTGTAGACTTTCCAGCTGTAATGAGCTGTATATATGCCATATATATAACACTATTGGCTTCACCTACCATATGATCCAGTAGTTTGCATAGTGAAGCACTTAATATGTTCTTGGTGTGTTGTATTTTTGAGGAGAAAAGAGTAAAATCTAAAAAAAAAAAAAAAAAGCCTAGCTCCTAAAGCAAGGTCATGTTCTCTCAAGGTGACTATTTAAACCAAACATGAGGCCATTAACTTTAAAAATGTTTACTATTCATTTTCTTGGCAATCAGAGGAAACCTGACACAGAAACAGCCACTGGGAGCCATAGTCTGGTGTACTTAGCTATGTGATAATATCCTGTAAACCCCCTTTCTTCATAACTAGTCCCAGAATGGAATTGTTTTGCCTGAGGTTGGGGAAACCAACTGAAAGTTTTCACAGAATCTCAAATCTTAGATTCTGCCAGTTATGTGTAGTTGCATAAGGTGAGTAGTGTGGGGGAAAATTGACTTAGCTACATAGAGGAAGGAAATATACCTGGAAAACAGAAAAGAACTTAACATTATTGGGCATCTATCCCATATCTGACATTGTGCTAGAACGTTATTTAATTTAGTTCGGATAACAAGTTTAAATGAGATAGGCTTTGTTACATGAAGTTTAAGGTTAAAGAAGTTAAATAACTTATAAAAGATCACTGTTGCACATTGGGTTTCTAGGAAGCAGACACTGAGACAGAGGTTTGTGTTCAGCAAATTTATAGAGCGTATCCTCATGATTAATACCTAGAGAAGAAGGGAAGGAAGCAGGGTTGGACAGAGGGAGGATATGGGCTTCGATGCAGTCTCAGTGAGGCCTCAGCTGATCCCATGGGGAGCCCTAGAGCTGTGATGGCCCTTAAGAGTTGTTCCAAGTTGGGGTGAGGGGGCCAGGATTTTATACTCCATGACAACAAGTTGGATGCAATCTATAGCACTTGCAGCAGCAGGAGAAAATAAATTCTTCAGTCCTAAATAGGGATCCGAGCAACACAACTCAAATTCCGCTATAGTTAAACAGCTTGGAAGTAACAAAGTCAGAATACAAACACAGCTCTGACACCAAAGCCCATACACTTTTCTACTGTGCTTGCCCCGATAGGCAATCAGCTAGTTGGTTAGTTATACATTCTAACATTTTAGAAAATGGTAAACAGGAAAATAATTTGCATTCTGGTTCTGGAAATATGGACTTCGTGTCTTACATCATGAGATTTTTCCAAGTTTTATGTAAATAATTCAACCTTGGATCCACTGTTTTTTATGATTAACACCTTTAATAAGGTTATACACAAAAATTTCCTTACTTCTTAAACTAGATCCAACCAAAACAATAAGTATGCTAAAGACTTAACACATACCCTATCTAGGCTCATTCATTTGATAACTTCCAAATGCTTCATCTTAGAATTCTCTTAGAAATTGGGAATCACTGAGTAGCATAATTTGTGTCAGATGTGTGGCATTTGTTTCTAAATATATTTGATCACCTAAGGCCTAATGTTTAAGTTCAGATATTGGTTCAGAACTCCCAGAGGAAAAAGATGTACAAGGATTCAGAAAGACAGTAAAATGCATATGCCTCTCACCTTGACATGGAAGCCTGAAAAGTATAGCTAAAATTTATCAGCCATGTTCTTCAACTTGAAAGTTATCATGACTGAGCCAAAGTAAAACCCATGGTAGATAAAGCATTCATCCATTCTCTCTGTTTACAGAGAACCTATGCCATACAAGGATCAGTGTTAACTACTCTAAGCACCCTGGCCATGACTTAGCTCTTTCAGAGAAATTTGATCAGCTTTCCAGCTGCATCATAACAATATCTTTTTGCTGTCTTGTTTTAGAACAAACATTCTATGTAACAAGTGAAGCCAAATATCCTTGTCAAATGTTTTCATGTATATACAATTATATATAATGTTTCATATATATATATTACATATGTAATTATGTCTAATGTTTAGATGGTACAAAGTTCTGCAATTTGTGATTACGGAAATCAAAAGAACTGGCATTTTTGTTACAATCTCCCTTTCAAACTAGCATAAGAAAAAGCAAGTCATGTATTTCAAAGTATACACTGAAAAAGATTAAAATTAAGAACATCTGGAAAATTTTTCACTTGTATATGGCATTGTATTATAATTGGGTCCTGCCATCCTCCACAGTATCCCTACCCCAGACACTGAAATGTTTTCTTTCTTCTAGTACAGTGGTTCTCATAGTGAGGTCCCTGGACCTCCAGGCATCAGCATCACCTGGGAACTTTAGAAATGCAAATTATTGGGTCCCTCCACACTCTCCTAAATCTGCAACTTGGGAGGTGGGGCTGAGCAATATGTGTGTTAATAAGCCCTCCAGGTGATTCTGGTACATGCTCATTTCAGAACCATGGTTGTAAGATTACACATTAAACTATGTTTTTCAATTTCCACTCAATATATGTTTATTTGGAGTCATGTAATAAGTGCTATACATTATTCAACCTTTGTCACTGGCACTTGTGCATCATGTCTCATTATTTTAAATACATATTTACGTAACACTGCATATTATGTATGTTGGACACAATTGTGTTTTCACAAGCTCTCCAGGCAATTCTGATGCATGCTCAAGTCTGAGAGGCACTGCTCTAACTCATTATCCTTTAGTCCTGCCCTAAACAGAAACCTGGCATGATCCACAGCAATAAATATAAATGGTGTACTCATCTTTAAAGAACAAGAGGCAAGCAAAGATCTAAGAATTCTTGGCAGCAGAGAGCATAATTTTGCATTTCCAAGCAATGAAATGCATCAGCTAGAGTGGCAAATTCTGCATAAACATTTGGGTTTGAATCTCCATTCTTTAATCTCCTGGCTGTTGCTTCTCAGGAAATCATTTAATCTTTACAATAGTTTGTTTCCTTGGAGGGCTTTGCCTTGGGCATCTTTATGGTACCCTCCAGCTCTTATGTTATGATTCCAAGCACCTCAATCAATATGTATATTATCATTTTCAGAGATACCCATATTTTTCCATTTCATGCTGTTACTCAAAAGCATATCAAAACTCTTAGAACTCATGATAAGAATACAACCCAGTTAAAAAGTGGGCAAAGAATCTGAATAGATATTTATCCAAAGAAGATACACAAATGGCCAATAAGCATATGAAAAGATGCTCAACATTATTAGCCCAGGGAAATGCAACTCAAACCCACAATGAGATACCACTTCACACATGGCTGTTGGGAATGTAAAATGGTGTAGCACCTTTGGAAAACAGTTTAGCAGGTTCTCAAAAGACTAACAGACTTCCCATATGACCCAGCAATTCTAATCCTAGGTACATACCAAGAGAATTGAAAACATATGTCTATGCAAAAAGTTGTATGCAAATGTTTATAGTAGCATTATTCAGAATAGCCAAAAAGTGGAAACAATACAAACATCCATCGATGAATGGATAAATAAAATGTGATGTATCTATACAATGGAATATCCTCCAACAATAAAAAGGAATGAAGTAAGGATACATGTTACAGTATGGATGAAACTCAAAAATATTATATTAATTAAAAGAAGACAGTCACAAAAGACTACATATGATTTCATGCATATGACATTCCAGAATAGGCAAAACCATAAAAATCTGTAGATACAGAAAGAGTCGTGGCTACCTAGGGCTGGCAATGCTGAGGGGAAATGGGGGAGGGAGGTGACTGTTAATAAAAAAAAAAGTTCTGAAACTGATTGTAGTGCTGGTTGCACAGCCCTGTGAATATACTGAAAACCATTGAATTGTACTCTTTAAATGGGCGAGCTGTATGGTAGGTGAATTATATCTCAATAAATCTGTTACCAAAAAATAAAAGAATATTCTCTCCTGGTCAATTTCTCCCCTTGTCATATCAAATGGCCATCAGTGAGACTAAACTAATGTCTTTATGAGTATAATAGTCTGGAATGAAGTACCATCCTACTGTTATTTAAGTCACTATTGGAATACTCAAGCAATGTATTAGATGCAATGTAGATTGGTCAACTCATGATAATTCTATGTAACTTTTAGTCAAACCTAACTCCTAACAAAAGGCATTTACAAAGATAAATGCTAGAAGCCTTTTTTTTTATTATTATACTGTAAATGACCATTGCAAATTAATGGCACACTTTGAACTGGGCATAAACAGGACATCTACAGAATGAGCAAACATTTCTCAACTCTTTCTTTAATCCTTGAATTCATTCAGTGTGAATTCTAAAAGTGGATGTGAGGGGGTTACAAAAAGGAAACTTTCTTTCTTCTGAAGCTCACTGCCTTTTTAAGTTACACACACACAAATGGTGCTTTGAAAACTTCAGCTAAATTATGCACATGAAAATAAACAACAATCTAGAAAGCAAATTCCTAAAAGACTACATTGATGAGGCTAATCACAATAACAAATTGGGCTTACAGAGCATGCTGAATGTCTGTGGACAATTAGCCCTACCTGTTTTATTTGCTCAAGTTTCAGGTAGACCAAAAGACATTCCTTGTGAAAGTCTCCATGACTAATTTTTCCTTAATCAAATCAGGAATGCAAATTTCCTTTCCTAATAAATAACACGGAGCCAGAGGACATAATTTTCACTATCGAAAGGACTCTGGATACATGAGGACATTTCAGAAATCTGGGCCAAATGGTATTTTAAGACTTTAAGAGCTAATAAGAATCTGTGTTATGTTTAACTGCACATTACAGTGAAACAAAATCTTTAAGCTGTGAGAACATAAATAGTTGATTGCTGCTGGTTAATTATGGCCTAGCCTAGCAGACTGACAAAAAATCATATCTTCAGAGACTGCTGTTTGTATAATTGTTAACATTTGAGGGAATGAGGAGCTGCTTTAAAAAGCTGAAATTTATATAGATTCTATCCTTATGAAAATGTAAGCAGGCATACATTTTTGCATATAACTTCATCAACATACCCCAAGAGGGTTCCACGAAACCCCCTTTCGTGAGTTTAAGAACCCACGAAAACTTGAAAAAAGAACTAGAGATAGCACGACACACCCATGGCCATAATAAAAAAAACTTCGACAACACCAAATGTTAGCAAGGAAATGGAAAAACTGGAATTGTCACATACTTTGGGAAACCATTTGGCAGTTTCTTAAAAAGTTAAACATGCAACTACACTGTGATTCAACAATTCCACTCTTAAGTATTTACCCAAAAGAAATGAAAACATGCATCTATACAAAGTCTTATATGAGACTGTCCTTAGCCCATTCTTGATAGCTAAAAACTAGAAACAACCCAATGGCCATTGACAGGAGCATGGATAAATAAATTATGTTATATTCATACAATGGAATCCTATACAGAAAAATATAAAAGAATGTGCTACTTATATCCACAACAATGTGGCTAACTTTCAAAAACATTATCCTGAATGAAAGAAGCCAAGCACAAGAAAGTATGAAGTTCTAGAACAGGCAAAACTAACACACTGCAGTAGAAATCAGAACAATGGTGTTTCTTAAGGGTGTGATGGACTAGAAAGGGGTACATAGGATCTTTATGGGTGTTGGAAATGTTCTATATCTTGATGGAAGTATGGGTTACATAGGTGTATGCATTTGTCAAAATTGATTGAACTGTATATTTAAGATCTATGTGTTTCAATTAATGGAAAGTATACTTTAATAAAATATTTTTTAGAAACAGAGATGAATCAGGGATCTGTAAGTATAAGTAAGAGAATTCAGACTTTTTTACTACATATTTAGGCCAGTATT
Source organism: Lagenorhynchus albirostris (assembly GCF_949774975.1). Lineage (NCBI taxonomy): Eukaryota > Metazoa > Chordata > Mammalia > Artiodactyla > Delphinidae > Lagenorhynchus > Lagenorhynchus albirostris. The sequence goes on from NC_083099.1 coordinate 33,268,282, forward strand.
AGTAAAAGCACTGGAAGAGATAGTACTGGAGAAGCACTGGAGAGACAGTATTGCTTCTTTAAATTGATTGCTCTAGTAGAAATATGACTGTATTTTGTACAGTTTATTTAGCATTTTCCTACATCTTTCATTTGATTCTCATGGCAACTCCATGGGGGAGGTAGTATGATCACCCTCCCCATTGTGCAGATGATAAAATTGAGGTTCAGAGAGGTTGAGGGTTCTGTCCAAGGTCACACAGTCCACTTGCAGCAGAGCTAGGGCCAGAACCCCTATTTTCTAAAGGAGGTTTAGTGCTCATTTTACCTCTACATTTTTAGAGAGAAGAAAGTTATGATAGCCAGAGAAATAACTGAGTTAGATTCTAGAACATGGATATTACTTAGTGAATTAAAAATCCAATGAATTTGACACACATCGTTAAGAGGTTCTAGCCCCTTGTTTTTAGGGTTCAATAATACCTTGTTCACTGAAAAAGCATGGCTGGACCATGCCAACAACTCTCTGGGTTAGTGTGAGTTTCTCTGTTACTCACTATCAAGTTTCACTAATCATTTTAAGGAGACATGTAATTAAGAGGTACAGGTGAAGCAGGGAGGAGTCCAGGATACGGAGGGTGGTTCCCCAGGTCCTCTCTTCCTACATCAGACATGTACTCTTTAGCCCATGGCAGAGATGTGGGGGTTACCTTACACAACAGGGAGACTGTAGGTTATGAATCATCTCTATTTTTACCCAGATCATTATGACTTAAATGGAATCCTCCAGGGAGCCATGATTCATAACTCAAAGACTCTAAATTAGTCTTCCATAAGCAATCCTAATCCAGGATCAATTTTGCTAAAAGCGTTCCATAAATGGGGTGTCTCTTGCTAGTCAGTCTCATTAGTTTATTTACCAGGAGCCCGATTATCAGCATGTTCATAAAGAGATTACATTGGGTCACTTGTTTTCTTTATCTTCCAGGAGTGTCCTCCTAGTTACATGAGATAAAGGATGATAGGCTAGCTGCTTAATTTCTTCCCCCAGGACTGAAATCCAAGTGATACACCACAGACCACAGTCCAGTGCTGCCACCACTTATTTCTCGGAATCTCGTATCATAAGGAGGCTTTTCATGATGAGACTGGAGGGCACAGAGCTGGTGAGGCACATGTGAGCAGAGCCATCCCAAGGACCAGGTAACTAGGCCATGATGCTGGCAGTGATTTAGAGGAGTGAGTGATGGGGGGACTAGTGCTATATAAGTAAAACAATTAAATGTTGGAGCCCACATTTTTTTTAACATCTTTATGGAGTATAATTGCCTTACAATGGTATGTTAGTTTTCTGCTTTATAACAAAGTGAATCAGTTATACATATACATATGTTCCCATATTTCTTCCATCTTGCAACTCCCTCCCTCCCACCCTCCCTTTCCCCCACCCAGGTGGTCACAAAGCACCAAGCTGACCTCCCTGTGCTATGCGGCTGCTTCCCACCAGCTATCTATTTTACGTTTGGTAGTGTATATATGCCCATGCCACCCTCTCACTTTGTCACAGCTTACCCTTCCCCATCCCCATATCCTCAAGTCCATCTTCTAGTAGGTCTGTGCCTTTATTCCCGTCTTGCCCTTACGTTCTTCATGACCTTTTTTTTTTCTTAGATTCCATATATATTTGTTAGAATACGGTAATTGTTTTTCTCTTTCTGACTTACTTCACTCTGTATGACAGACTCTAGGTCCATCCACCTGACTACAAATAACTCAATTTCATTTCTTTTTATGGCTGAGTTATACTCCATTGTATATATGTGCCATATCTTGTTTATCCATTGATCTGTTGATGGACACTTTGGTTGCTTCCATGTCCTGGCTATTGTAAACAGAGCTGCAATGAACATTTTGGTACATGACTCTTTTTCAGTTATGGGTTTCTCAGGGTATATGCCCAGCAGTGGGATTGCTAGGTCGTATGGTAGTTCTATTTTTAGTTTTGTAAGGAACCTCCATACTGTTCTCCATAATGGCTGTATCAATTTACATTCCCACCAACAGTGCAACAGGGTTTCCTTTTGTCCAAACCCTCTCCAGCATTTATTGATTGTAAATTTTTTGATGATGGCCATTCTGACTGGAGTGAGATGATCTCTCATTGTAGTAATGATTTACAATTCTCTAATGATTAATGATGTTGAGCATTCTTTAATGTGTTTGTTGGCAATCTGTATATCTTCTTTGGAGAAATGTCTTTTTAGGTCATCTGCCCATTTTTGGATTGGGTTGTTTGTTTCTTTGATATTGAGCTGCATGAGCTGCTTGTAAATTTTGGAGATTAATCCTTTGTCAGTTGCTTCATTTGCAAGTATTTTCTCCCATTCTAAGGGTTGTCTTTTCGTCTTGTTTATGGATTCCTTTTCTGTGCAAAAGCTTTGAAGTTTCATTAGGCCCCATTTGTTTACTTTTGTTTTTATTTCCATTTCTCTAGGAGGTGGGTCAAAAAGGATCTTGCTGTGATTTATGTCATAGAGTGTTCTGCCTATGTTTTCCTCTAAGAGTATGATAGTGTCTGGCCTTACATTTAGGTCTTTAATCCATTCTGAGGTTTTTTTTGTGTATGGTGTTCGGGAGTGTTCTAATTTCATACGTTTACATGTAGCTGTCCAGTTTTCCCAGCACCACTTATTGAAGAGGCTGTCTTTTCTCCACTGTATATTCTCGTCGCCTTTATCAAAGATAAGGTGACCATATGTGCATGGGTTTATCTCTGGGCTTTCTATCTTGTTACAATGATCTATATTTCTGTTTCTGTGCCAGTGCCATACTGTCCTGATTACTGTAACTTTGTAGTATAGTCTGAAGTCAGGGAGCCTGATTCCTCCAGCTCTGTTTTTCTTTCTCAAGATTGCTATGGCTATGCAGGGTCTTTTGTGTTTCCATACAAATTGTGAAATTTTTTGTTCTAGTTCTGTGAAAAATGCCAGTGGTAGTTTGATAGGGATTGCATTGAATCTATAGATTGCTTTGGGTAGTAGAGTCATTTTCACAATGTTGATTCTTCCAGTCCAAGAACATGGTATATCTCTCCATCTATTTGTATCATCTTTAACTTCTTTCAACAGTGTCTTATAATTTTCTGCATACAGGTCTTTTGTCTCCCTAGGTAGGTTTATTCCTAGATATTTTATTCTTTTTGTTGCAATGGTAAATGGGAGTGTTTCCTTAATTTCTCTCTCAGATTTTTCATCATTAGTGTATAGGAATGCAAGAGATTTCTGTGCATTAATTTTGTATCCTGCTACTTTACCAAATTCACTGATTAGCTCTAGTAGTTTTCTGGTAGCATCTTTAGGATTCTCTATGTATAGGATCCTGTCATCTGCAAACAGTGACAGCTTTACTTCTTTTCCGATTTGGATTCCTTTTATTTCTTTTTCTTCTCTGATTGCTATTGCTAAAGCTTCCAAAACTATGTTGAATAATAGTGGTAAGAGTGGGCAACCTTTTCTTGTTCCTGACCTTAGTGGAACTGTTTAGTTTCTCACCATTGAGAATGATGTTGCTGTGGGCTTGTCATATATGGACTTTATTATGTTGAGGTAAGTTCCCTCTATGCCTACTTTCTGGAGGGTTTTTATCGTAAATCGGTGTTGAATTTTGTTGAAAACTTTTTCTGCATCTATTGAGATGATCATATGGTTTTGGTCCTTCAATCTGTTAATATGGTTTATCACATTGATTTCCGTATATTGAAGAACACTTGCATTCCTGAGACAAACCCCACTTGATCAGGGTGTATGATCCTTTTAATGTGCTGTTGGATTCTGTTTGCTAGTATTTTGTTGAGGATTTTTGCATCTATATTCATCAGTGTTACTGGCCTGTAGTTTTCTTTTCTTGTGACATTTTTGTTTGGTTTTGGTATGAGGGTAATGGTGGTGTCATAGAATGAGTTTGGGAGTGTTCCTCCCTCTGCTATATTTTGGAAGAGTTTGAGAAGGATAGGTTTTAGCTCTTCTCTAAATGTTTGACAGAATTCGCCTGTGAAGCCATCTGGTCCTGGGCTTTTGTTTGTTGGAAGATTTTTAATCACAGCTTAAGTTTCAGTGCTGTGATTGGTCTGTTTATATTTCTTCCTGATTCAGTCTCAGAAGGGTGTGCTTTTCTAAAATTTTGTTCATTTCTTCCAGGTTGTCCATTTTACTGGCATACAGTTGGTTGTAGTAATCTCTCATGATCCTCTGTATTTCTGCAGTGTCAGTTGTTACTTCTCCTTTTTCATTTCTAATTCTGTTGATTTCAGTCTCCTCCCTTTTATTTTTTTTTTGATGAGTCTGTCTAATGGTTTATCAATATTGTTTATCTTCTCAAAGAACCAACTTTTACTTTTATTGATCGTTGCTATCGTTTCCTCCATTTCTTTTTCATTTATTTCTGATCTGATCTTTATAATTTCTTTCCTTCTGCTAACTTTGGGGGCTTTTTTTTTGGCGGTACGTGGGCTTCTCACTGTTGTGGCCTCTCCTGTTGTGGAGCACACGCTCTGGACACGCAGGCTCAGTGGCCATGGCTCCCAGGCCCAGCCGCTCTGCGGCATGTGGGATCTTCCAGGACCGGGTCATGAACCTGTGTCCCCTGCATCGGCAGGCGGACTCTCAACCACTGCACCACCAGGGAAGCCCTCTTTGGGGGATTTTTTGATCTTCTTTCTCTAATTGCTGTAGGTGTAAGGTTAGGTTGTTTATTTGAGATTTTTCTTGTTTCTTAATGTAGGATTGTACTGCTATAAATTTTCCTCTTAGAACTGCTTTTACTGCATCCCATAGGTTTTAGGTTGTCGTGTTTTCATTTTCATTTGTTTCTAGGTATATTTTGATTTCCTCTGATTTCTTCAGTATCTCTTGGATATTAACTAGTGTATTGTTTAGCCTCCATCTGTTTGTATTTTTTACAGTTTTTTTTTCCTGTAATTGATATCTAGTCTCATAGCATTGTGGCTGGAAAAGATACTTGATACAATTTCAATTTTCTTAAATTTATGAAGGCTTGATTTGTGACCCAAGATATGAGCTATCCTGGAGAATGTTCCATGAGCACTTGTGAAGAAAGTGTATTTTTTTTTTGGATGGATTGTCCTATAAATATCAATTAAGTCCATCTTGCTTAATATGTCATTTATATCTCGTATTTCTTTATTTATTTTCATTCTGCATGATCTGCCCATTTGTGAAAGTGGGGTAATAAAGTCCCCTACTATAATTGTGTTACTGTCAATTTCCTCTTTTATGGCTGTTAGCATTTACCTTATGCATTGAGGTGCTCCTATGTTGGGTGCATAAATATTTATAATTGTTATATAATCTTGGATTGAACCCTTGATTATTATGTAGTGTTCTTCTTTGTCTCTTGTAATAGTCTTTATTTTAAAGTCTATTTTTAAAAAAAAATAATAAAGTCTATTTTGTCTGATATGAGATTTGCTACTCCAGCTTTCTTTTGATTTCCATTTTCATGGAATATCTTCTTCCATCCCATCACTTTCAGTCTGTATGTGTCCCTAGGTATGAAATGAGTCTCTTGTAGACAGCTTATATCTGGGTCCTGTTTTTGTATGCATTCAGCCAGTCTATGTCTTTTGGTTGGAGCATCTAATCCATTTACATTTAAGGTAATTATCGATATGTATGTTCTTTTCCCATTTTCTTAATTGTTTTGGATTTGTTATTGTAGGTCTTTTCCTTCTCTTGTGTTTCCTCCCTAGAGAAGTTCCTTTAGCATTTGTTGTAAGGCTGGTTTGGTGGTGCTGAATTCTCTTAGCTTTTGTTTGTCAGTAAAGGTTTTAATTTCTCCGTCGAACCTGAATGAGATCCTTGCTGGGTAATCTTGGTTGTAGGTTTTTTTCCCTTTCATCACTTTAAATATGTCCTGCCACTCCCTTCTGTCTTGCTGAGTTTCTGCTGGAAGATCAGCTGTTAACCTTATGGGGATTCCCTTGTATGTTATTTGTTGCTTTTTCCTTGCTGCTTTTAATACTTTTTATTTGTATTTAATTTTTGATAGTTTGATTAATATCTGTTTTGGCATGTTTCTCCTTGGATGTATCCTGTATGGGACTCTCTGAGCTTCCTGGACTTGATTGACTATTTTCTTTCCCATATCAGGGAAGTTTACAACTATAATCTCTTCAAATATTTTCTCAGCCCCTTTGTTTTTCACTTCTTTTTCTGGGACCCCTATCATTTGAATGTTGGTGCATTTAATGTTGTCCCAGAGGTCTCTGAGAGTGACCTCACTTCTTTTCATTCTTTTTTCTTTATTCTGCTCTGTGGTAGTTATTTCTACTATTTTATCTTCCAGGTCACTTATCCGTTCTTCTGCCTCAGGTATTCTGCTATTGATTCCTTCTAGAGTATTTTAATTTCATTTATTGTTTAATTCATCATTGGTTGTTTGCTCTTTAGTTCTTCTACGTCCTTGGTAATGTTTCTTGTATTTTCTCCATTCTATTTCCAAGATCTTGGGTCATCTTTACTATCATTACTGTGAACTCTTTTTCAGGTAGACTGCCCATTTCCTCTCCACTTGTTTCGTCTGGTGGGTTTTTACCTTGCTCCTTCATCTGCTGTGTGTTTCTGTCTTCCTATTTTGTTTAACTTACTGTGTTTGGAGTCTCCTTTTCACAGGTTGCAGGGTCATAGTTCCCATTGTTTTTGGTGTCTGTCCCCAGTGGCCAAGGTTGGTTCAGTGGGTTGTGTAGGCTTCCTGGTGGAGGGGACCAGTGCCTGTGTTCTGGTGGATGATGCTGGATCTTCTCTTTCTGGTGGGCAGGACCGAGTCCAGTCATGTGTTTTGGGTTGTCTGTGGCCTTATTTTGATTTTAGGCAGCCTCTCTGCTAATGGGTGGGGTTGTGTTTCTGTCTTGCTAGTTGTTTGGCATATGGTGTCCAGCACTGGAGGTTGCTGGTCATTGAGTGGCACTTGGTCTCAGCATTGAGACAGAGATCTCTGGGAGAGCTTTCGCCATTTGATATTATATGTGGCTGGGAGGTCTCTAGTGGACCAATGTCCTGAACTCGGCTGTCCCACCTCAGAGGCTCAGGCCTGACACTCGGCCAGAGCACTAACACCCTGTCAGCCATACGGCTCAGAAAGAAAGGGAGAAAGAACGAAAGAAAAGGAAGGAAGGAAGGAAGGAAGGAAGGAAGGAAGGAAGGAAGGATGGAAGGAAAGGAAGGAAGGAAGGAAGAAAGAAAGAAAGAAAGAAAGAAAGAAAGAAAGAAAGAAAGAAAGAAAGAAAGAAAGAAAGAAAGAAAGAAAGGAGGGAGGAAAGAAAGAAAGAGAAAGAAAGGAAGGAAGGAAGGAAAGAAAGATAGAAAGAAAAAAGATAACGTTATTAAAATATAAATTAAAAAAATTATTAAAAGTAAAAAAACTAAAAAATAATTTAAAAAAGAAAAAAAGGAAGAAGAGAGAACTAAACCAAAAAACCAATCCACCAATGATAACAAGCGCTAAAAACTATACTAAAAAACAAACAAACATAAACAGACAGAACCCTAGGACAAATGGTAAAAGCAAAGCTATACAGACAAAATCACACAAAGCAGCATACACATACACATTCACAAAAAGAGGAGAAGGAAATATATATATATATATTTTTTTTTTAAAAAGTAAGAGAGCAACCAAATCAATAAACTAATCTACCAATGATAATAAGCTCTAAATACTGAACTAAGATAAACATAAAACCAGAAACAAATCAGATGCAGAAAGCAAACCCCAAGTCTACAGTTGTTCCCAAAGTCCACCGCCTCAATTATGGGATGATTTGTTGTCTATTCAGGTATTCCACAGATGCAGGGTACATCAAGTTAACTGTGGAGATTTAATCCACTGCTCCTGAGGCTTCTGAGAGAAATTTCCCTTTCTCTTCTTTGTTCACAGAGCTCCTGGGGTTCAGCTTTGGATTTGGCCTTGCCTCTGCATGTAGGTCACCTGAGGGTGTCTGTTCCCTGCCCAGACAGGATGGAGTTAAATGAGCGGCTGATTAGGGGGCTCTGACTCACTCAGGCTTGGGGAAGGGAAGGGTACAGAATGTGGGGTGAGCCTGCAGCAGCAGAGGCCAGTGTGATGTTGCAACAGCCTGAGGTGTGCCGTGTGTTCTCCCAGGGAAGTTGTCTGTGGATCACGGGATCCTGGCAGTGGCGGGCTGCACAGGTGTGAATAGTGACCTGTGCTCGCACACAGGCTTCTTGGTGGCTGCAGCAGCAGCCTTAGCATCTCAATCCCATCTCTGGGGTCCGTGCTGATAGCCGTGGCTCGTGCCCATCTCTGGAGCTTGTTTAGGCAGCGCTCTGAATCCCCTCTCCTCGCACACCCCAAAACAATGGTCTCTTGCTTCTTTGGCAGCTCCAGACTTTTTCCTGGACTCCCTCCCAATTAGCTGTGGCACACTAGCCCCCTTCAGGCTGTGTTCGTGCAGCCAACCCCAGTTCTCTCTCTGGGGTCTGATCTCCGAAGCCTGTGCCTCAGCTCCCAGCCCCCACCCATCCTGGCGGGTAAGCAGACAAGCCTCTCAGGCTGGTGAGTGCTGCTTGGCACTGATCCTCTGTGTGGGAATCTCTCTGCTTTGCCCTCTGCTCCCCTGTTGCTGTGCTCTCCTCTGTGGTCCGAAGCTTCCCCCCCCACCCCCCATCTCTGCCAGTGAAGGGGCTTCTAGTGTGTGGAAACTTTTCCTCCTTTACAGCTCCCTCCCAGAGGTGCAGGTCCCATCCCTATTCTTTTGTCTCTGTTTTTTCTTTTTTCTTTGGCCCTACACAGGTACTTGGGGAGTTTCTTGCCTTTTGGGAAGTCTGAGGTCTTCTGCCAGCGTTCAGTAGGTGTTCTGTAGGAGTTGTTCCACATGTGGATGTATTTTTGCTGTATTTGTGGGGAGGAAGGTGATCTCCACGTCTTACTCCTCTGCCACCTTGAAGGTCCCCAGAGGCTCTTTAAATAAAAGATGATGCTGTTGAAAAGTGGGCATCCATGAAGTGGAGTGGAAAGTAGCACATTTAGATCTTTATCATACCACTTCCCTCTTGAGTCTGTCCTTTGAATCACAGACAACTTCTCAGCCAATCCACATTAACTCTGATCTTCATGAATGGGATGCAATACTTGATAGCCAAGTTCTTTTGGGGAGGAGGCAACACTACCAGCAAAAGCTTCTGCCCCTGTGAAGTGTGACCTGACCCAACCGGAAGAATGCTGCTACCAACAAAACATGCCCAATCAGTGTAACCTGGAGTCCACTTATTGAAGACTCACTACCACAAACTTATAACATTACCTTCATTTTACTGATGTGGAACTGAGGCTCAGAGAGGTTAAGTAACCTGCCCAAGTTCACAAAACAAGTGAGGAAAAGCCAAGATTTAAATACAAAATTGCTTGAGGCCTAATCTCAACTTCACCATTCCGCAACCCCTATATTCACCATGCTTATAAGGCTGGAGCTTGGACTCTGCAAACCAACATTTCAGTTTTTCCACGTGCTCACTTTGAGGCAATGCCAATTGGGGGCACTAGAGGGAGACTGCAAAGTTGGTGGAGGGAGAAAGGATGTGCTTTCTCCTGTTTGCTTCCTGTTACTCTAAGTGTCACCCCAGAAATGCCTCTTCACCCCAACATTAGCAGATTCTTCCTGTGGCAATAGCTGAATCTAGTTTGTAGTTTCTTTGACATGTAAAACTAGCCTCAGGAACACTTGCGCCAGCCATCCTGGGCCACCTCCTCAGAGGTCTAGGTCCCAGCCCCCAGGACCATCCTCTGAGTTTCCAAGTTTTAATAATTCTAACCTCTTCCATCTGTTTCCCCCAAACCTGGGGGGAGAGTGGCTGCATCCTGCAATTATTGTCTCTGATACCTCAGTGTTCTCTTTTTTACTTTTTCAATTATGTAGCTAACAATTCTTTAAATTTCACTCCCCACTCACGTCCTCCATTTGCCTCTATAAGGCAGAGTGGGACTGTCCCTTCCCCTTACTCAGATCCTACCAGACTAGCTTTCATTTTATTTAGGGTGTGGGGTCCTAGGAAGGAAATTGAAGTTTATTTAGTAGTGTCTGCTGGAACTTTTTGGTCACTGAGTATTCTTAATTTGATATATATTATTTTTCATCAACTCTATTGAAATATAATTTATGGAAAATAAACTGTATTACTTCAAAGGATACAATCTGATGCATTCTGACATATATATACACGGGAAACCATTGATACAATCAAGATTCACCCCCAGCCAAGGTTTCCTCATGCCCTTTTTCAGTCCCTCCCTCTACCCGGGACCCCAGACAACCAACCACTGATCTGCAATTAGCTTGCATTTTCTAGGATTTTATATAAATGGAATCATACTAGTATGCAGACTTTTGTGTCTGGCTTCTTTCACTCAACATAATGATTTTGAGATTCATTCATGTTGCTGCATTTATCAATCATTCAGTTCTTTTTATTGCTAAGTAATAATCTATTGCACAGATGTACCATAGTTTGTTTATCCATTCAAGTGTTGATTCACATGTGGGTAATTTCCAGTTTGGGGTTACTATAACTAAAGCTGCTACGGATATTTATGTATAAATCTTTGTATGGTAAATACCTAGGCACAAAGATATGTTATTTTTAAATTGAGGTGTAACATACATAAAGTGCACAAATCATAAATATGCAGACTGACAATTTCTTATATTTATATACACCAGTGTAACACCACCCAGATTGATTTAGAACATTTTCAACACACAGAATGTCCCTCTGTTGTCCTTGCAAGTCATCAGACTCCTGCAGAGGTCATCACTATTCTGACTTCTGTCTCCATTGATTGCTTTTTCTTGTTTTGGGACACCATATAAATGGAATTATAGAATATCTACACACCCTTTGTGTCTGGCTTCTCTTGCTCAGCATGTGTGTGAGATTCAGTCATGATGTTAAGCATAATTGAAGTTTATTCTTTTTATTGAAGTGCTGTGTTGCACTGTATGGATATACACTTATTTATTCCCTTGTTGATGGATATAGGGTTGTCCCCAGTTTTATTTCACTTATAAATATAGCTAATATGAACATCCTTGTACACACCCTTGGTGAACATATAATCTCATTTTTCTTGGCCCAGGAATGGAATTGTTGGATAATGGGGTAGGTTAATGTTTAGCTTTCCAAAGTGTTTTTATCAGTTTACACACCTACCACCAATATATGACAATTTCAATTACTCCATATCCTCATCAATATTTGGCATTGAGATCTTTTTAATTTTAGTCATTCTAGTAGATGTGTCATGCAATCTCATTGTGATTCTAATTTATATTTCCCTGATGAAAAATTATGTTGGGAACTTTTTCATGTACATATTGGTCATTTGGAATATACTCTTTTGTGAAGTGTCTATTCAAGGCTTCTTTGTCCATTGTAATTGGGCTATTTATCTTTTTATTATTGATTTATAGGAGTTCTTTACATATTCTGAATATAAAGCCTTTCTTAGATTCATGTACAACAAATACATATATCCTAGTCTGTGGCTTACATTTTCATTCTCTTCAGTGTATTTTGATGAACAGAACTTATTTTAATAGTTTAATGTAACAACTTTTATGACAAGTGCTATTTGTGTCCTCTTTACAAAATCTTTGCCTATCCCAAGGTCACTTAACATCAATTTAAGATCACTTAGCTACATAAAATTTCAGGGTTTCAAAGGCCAGGGCTCATGTACTGTGTGATAAATCTTGGGTCCTACCCCCTAGTAGACAGCCCTGACATCATACATGAGGGGTGAGTGGGAGCAAGAAGAGCAGTTTGGGGCAAGACAATGGAGACAGATCTCAGGAGAGATGGAAAGGTTATGAAGGGAGATGTGGAGATGTGGAAAGACAAGATGGAGAGAAGCAGAGAGAGGAAAAGAGAAAGAGGGTGAGGAGGGAAGGGATGTCTTCCCAGCCTGAGCAAAGTGTGCCTCTGTCTCAGGAATCCCAGCACTCCGGCAAAGCAGGGACCCACCAAGTGGGCAGGACTCGAGTCAGGGAAACATAAACAAGATCAGAAGTTCCTTCCCCAGACCTCCTAACCCTCCCTCCCCTCTCTGTGCTCAGGCTAATAAGCACTTACCCTTGAAAAACACTTTTTAAAACATCGGCTTATTTTGTTATAAGAAATCTTCATTTCCCAAGAATGTGCTGAGACATCATTACATTAAGGTGTATCTGAAGCCACAACTAGGTTTTGACCAATATCCAGAAATTAAACCTGACAAAATGTGTAGTAATCATAAATGTGGACTTTGAAGTTATATAAACCTAGGTGCCTTTATTTACCCACTCCTGTCCTTGGGCAATTTCATAAACTTCTGTGAGTCTCAGTTTCTTCATCTATTAAATAAGCATTTATTTATTCATTCATTAGCAAATATTTATTGAGTGCCTATTATGTGCTAGAGACTATTACTGTCCAATAAAAATTATTTACTCCCATGAAGATTGCCTTCTAAGGGGAAGCAGACAATAAACACGATGAAACAGCATAATGTATAGTACGTTATACAGCGATAAGTAGGGAACAACTGGAAGAATGGATTTGCTGTTACCTAGGATGGAGAAGGCTGCAGGGGGTGCCAGATGAGGGGAAATATCAGGGCCTTTGGGTACATTATGTTTTAGATGGCTAAGGAGATGTCAAGACACTTGGATATATAAGTTCAGGGAAGAAGTGCAGATTAGAGATACACGTTTGGAAGTCACTAATGAATAAGTAGTATTCAGAGCCATAAAACTGGAGGAGATCATCCAAGGAGTGATTGTAAAGAAAGAATATGAAAATGTTGCTCCACTCACAGGGTTGGTGGTGGTGGTAATGTATGTGTGTGTGTGTGTGTGTGTGTGTGTGTGTGTGTGTGTGTGTGTGTGTGTATGAGGTTTAGTTGGATTAATACTAAGTGCTTTATTTATTGAGTGCTTAATATGCACCAGATGCTGTGCCAAGAGTTTTATATCCCTTAAATCATTTAATTTTCTAGGAAGAAAGTGATATTATTTTCTCCATTTTAAAGATGATGTTACTGAGAAAGTTTATATTTGCCCAAAGTCATGGAATTAGTAAGTGATAAAATGGGGATTGGAACCCAGAACGCATGTCCTTAATCCATATACTTCATCTCACATAATCTAATATAAAAATCTAATACCCACTGGTCATTCTAATACGTTATAATCACTTAATTAAATGCCCCCTCCACTATATATCAGTTTGTGCCTTGGATGATAACTTGTCTGACCATTGTTTGAGATCCTCAGTTTCAAATGGGCATATTAATAATAATAATGACTCTTCTGCCCAACTAATAGAGCCACTGTGAGGGCCAAATGAGGTAATGTCTAAAGAATTATATCTCCATACCTGTTACAGAACATAATCGCTATCACTGCAAAATAAGCCTGAGTTTTGCAAATACAGGATCGGATCAAATTAGTTCTGTTCATAAAATATACACTCCAGGTGCACAGAAGCATTACACTTTAGACAAATGCTATTCTTTGCATGATATGTTTGATCTTGACTTGGGACTTCAGCAACTGGCAGCTCATAAACTGGAACATACACTGAAATATGTGCAGAAATAAAAACAGAAAATTTCCACAATGGCAAGAATTTTTTTAAATGGATGTTTTGAATTGTTTTTTTCAGTTACACTATTGGAATGTCTCAACATTAAATTATCTTTTTAAGTTTCTGGACTAATGTAAAAGCACTTTAGTTGGGTAAGAATTATTTGCTTCCCTGTTTCTTGATTTTAATATTAGGAAATATCTCCATACATAATACACATTCCCATAGCTAGAAGGAATTTGACCTAGGACCTCAAATGCCTGCTTCGTGCTTTTTTAAGGAGGTAAAAAATAGGTAGACAAAGTGTGGAATTTGAAGTCAGAAGACGAGCGTTAAGTTCTTTTTTAAAAAATTTATTTATTTTTTGGCTGCTTTGGGTCTTCGTTGCTGCGCATAGGCTTTCTCTAGCTGTGGCGAGTGGGGGCTACTCTTTGTTGCAGTGCGCAGGCTTCTCATTGCAGTGGCTTCTCTTATTGCAGAGCACAGGCTCTAGGTGCGCAGGCTCAGTAGTTGCAGCTCACAGGCTCTAGAGAGCAGGCTCAGTAGTTGTGGTGCACGGGCTTAGTTCCTCCGTGGCATGTGGGATTTTCCCGGACCATGGACTGAACCCATGTCCCCTGCATTGGCAGGCAGATTCTTAACCACTGCCCCACCAGGGAAGTCCCAAGCAATAAGTTCTAATATGCTAGCTAAACCTTTCCATGGCAAGTTTAAAATATTTTTTTCTTCTCTTCACAGTGCCTGCTCACAGATATGGCAGGATGTTAAGACTTGAGCAGAACATCTCCTTGATCTTGGGTTATTTCACTGACCACCAATAAGCAGAGTTTTGTTAGGAACTTTTCACTCAAAACAATATAAGATGGAAAATACAGAACTACAATTGACTAAACATCCACTGGTCCCCCAGTTATATGCTTATCGTTGTACCCCATACACTAAGGAGATAAAAAGAATAAATAAAAGTTGTGGTCCTTGCTCTCTAACAGCCACAATCTATGATCAAAACCACACATAGATGAAAAATAATTTTAAAGATTTATAAGTCAGATTTGAACAAAAATAAACAATATGAGAATGACCATGCTTCTTAGTATGTGGAGGAAACTCAAAATGAGGAAAAATTATTATAAAATCATCAGGAAAGAGTTCATGGAGGTTGATTGGAGATAGCTATATCCATCTGCACCATTTTATTTCCTACCAGACAATTTATTAGTTTCTGCAACCACAGGCCTTGGGTGATTTTGATTGACATTTCATTGCTCTGTGACTTGATTTCTTCATTTAACAAACAGAAAATCAAACTCCTCATTTCTTATATAAATCTCAGGGTGACAGCTGGAGAACATTGGGAAATACCTCATATTATTATTGCAGATATATTTGAGATAAAATGCAGATAAATTAAATTATATGTCATAGACACTTATAACTATGATAATTAAGAGATAGCCCAGTGAGTCAACTTACCTCTGCAGCCTAAACTTAAGATAGGTGAAAATAAAGATCTTATGACAAGGTAGATTCACATAGAATTGTGAATGAAGCTTACAAGTTTTTAAACATTTCAATCAGCATTTTTAATGTACCAGGAGTGGGATGTTGAGAAATAAATCAGTAAAGTGCTTCTAGCAAGGCAATAAGGGCTTTTTTTTTTGAAAATTAAGGTTTTTTTAAAAATCAGGTCAAAATTAATTAACTCGATTGCTGCCAGGAGCATCTGAACCATTTATTTTTCCTGTGTTAATTGGACAGCAGAGATTTCTCTGGTGAATTCCTTAGTGAAAGGTGTAGAAGAAATTCTTCCATCTAATTCAACCTGTGAGAAATGGTCCAGGAAATGTTTGTCAAATAAATAAATCAGTAAATGAATGAATTAATCAATCATTAAAAATAGACATTTATATGCTGAAAATTATCCTGCTCTTTTGAAGGAATGATCTGTAATTAGTACTGTTTTTGTCAAGTATTTTTCTGTTCTAAAATTAAAGTTACAGGGAGTGTGGCCAAGATGGCAGAGCAGGAAGACCCTGAGTTCACCTCTTCCTGCAAGCACACCAAAAATATAACCACTTAAAGAGCAAATATCTATGAGAATGACCTGACGACTAGCAGAAAAGGTTTTCCACAGTTAAAGATATAAAGAAGGAACTACCACAAGATTTGTAGGAGAAGTGAAGATGCAGTAGAGTCAAAACACACACTCCCAGGGAAGCAAATCACAAACAGAAGGATAATCACAATTGCAGGGGTTTTCCCAAAGGAGTGAGGGGTCCAAGCCCCACATTTGGCTCCCCAACTTGAGGGTCCTGCATGGGGAAGAAGAGTCCCTTGAATGGCTGGCTTTGAAGGCCAGTGGGGCTTGTATACATGAGAGCCACAGGGTGTAGAGAACAGAGATTCCACTTAGAAAGGGTGCATGAAAAATCTCATATGCTCCAAGACCCATGGCAGAGGCAGTGATTTGAAAGGAGCCTGAGGCAGACCCACCTGCTGATCTTGGAGAGCCTCCTGGAGAAGCAGGAGGCAATGAGAACTCCCCCTGGGGACACAGGTGCTGGCAGCAGCCATTTTGGGGATCTTGTCTACCATGAAGACACTGATACTGACAAGCACCATTTGGAGTGCTCTTGCTAGCCTAATAGTGCCCGGGGGGCTTACCTGCCCGCCAGCAGGCCAGCACCAGTCCTGGGACCCTCCGAGGCTGAGTAGACAGCTGCACAGGGACCTGGCTCCACGCACCAGCAGATGGCAGCCACTGCATAAGGCAGGGCCTGGCAGCCAATCAGGCCAAGTCAGTCCCACCTATCAGCTCACCCACAGCAGTCATCCCCACTACAACAGAAGGACCCACACCCACACAACTCACAAAGGAAGCACCCCTAGAGCATATAGCTTCTTTTTTTTTTTAAAGAAGATGTTGGGGGTAGAAGTTTATTTATTTATTTATTTTTGCTGTGTTGGGTCTTCGTTTCTGTGCAAGGGCTTTCTCTAGTTGTGGCAAGCGGGGGCCACTCTTCATCGCAGCGCGCAGGCCTCTCACTATCGCGGCCTCTCTTGTTGCTGAGCACAGGCTCCAGACGCGCAGGCTCAGTAGTTGTGGCTCACGGCTCTAGTTGCTCCGTGGCATGTGGGATCCTCCCAGACCAGGGCTCGAACCCGTGTCCCCTGCATTAGCAGGCAGATTCTCAACTGCTGTGCCACCAGGGAAGCCCATAGAGCATATAGCTTTGATGACCAAAGGGGAGTGTGCTGCTGGGCCCCATAAGATGTATCCTACATAAGGTCATTTCTCCAAGATCAGGGAAATGACCTACCTAATACATAGAAATAGGCACAGAGAATTAAGCACAATGAGGACAGAGAGGAACAAGTTCCAAATAGAGGAACAAGTTCCAAATGACGGAACAAGACAAAACCCCAGAAGAAGAACTAAGTGAAGTGGTGATAAGCAATATCTGATAAAGAGTTCAAGGTAATGATCATAAAGATGTTCAACAAACTCAGGAGAAGAATGGATGAACACAGTGAGAAGTTTAACAAAGAGTTCGAAAATATAAAGAAGAACCAAGCAAAACTAAAGGATACATAACTGAAATTTAAAAATACACTAGAATGAATTAATAGTAGTTCAGATAATACAGAGGAATGGATCAGCAGACTACAAGACAGAGAAATGGAAATCACTCAAGCTGAACAGAGAAAAAAGAAAAAAGAATTTTTTAAAATGAGAAGAGTTTAAGAGACCTCTTAGACAACATGAAGCATACTAACATTGCATTATAAGGATCCCAAAAGTAGAAGGAAAGGCAGAAATCTTATTTGAAGAGAAAATTGATGAAAACTTCCCTAGCGTGGAAAAGGAAACAGAAATGCAGGTCCAGGAAACAGAGTCCCAAACAAGATGAGCCCAGACAGGTCCACACCAAGTCATATTGTAATTACAATGGCAAAAATTAGAAATAAAGAGAGAATTTTAAAAGCAGCAAGAGAAAAGCAACTAGTGACATACAAGGGAACTCCCACAGGACTATCAACTAAGTGTTCAGCAGAAACTTTGCAGGCCAGAAGGGGATGGCACAATATTTTCAAAGTGATGAAGAGGAAAACCTACAACCAAGAATAGCCTACCTGGGAAATTTTATATATATATATATAAAATTTATATATATGTATATAATATATATGTAATATGCGTGTGTGTGTATATATACAGGCTGTTATATATGAAACTCATGGTAACCACAAACCAAAAATCTATAATACATACACACAAAAAATAGAGACAGGAATCCAAACATAACACTGAAGATAGGCACAAAATCACAAGAAAAGAGAGAAAAAGAAGAAGAAAGCAACAGAAAGAACTAAAACACAACCAGAAAACAAAATGGCATTAAGTATATACCTGGCAATAGTTACTTTAACTGTAATTGGACTAAATATTTCGATCAAAAGACAAAGAGTGGTGGAATGAATACAAAAGCAAGACCTATATATATGCTGCCTACAAGAGACTCACTTCAGATCTAAAGACACACAGAGACTGAAAGTGAGAGGATAGAAAAATATATTCCATGCAAATGAAAAGAAAGCTAGGGTATCAAACTTATATGAGACAAAATAGCTTTTAAAACAAAGACTGTAATGAGACAAAGAAGGACATTACAAAATGTAAAGGGATCAGTTCAAGAAGAAGATATGACAATTGTAAATATAAATGCACCAACATAGGAGCACCTAAATACAAAATGCAAATATTAACAGACATAAAGGGAGAAATTGACAGTAACACAATAATGGTAGGGGGATTTAACACCCCACTTACATCAATGGATAGATCATCCAGACAGAAAATCAATAAGGAAACAGTGGCCTTAAATGACACATTAGACCAGATGAACTTAATAGATATATACAAAGGCAAAATACACATTCTTTTCAAGTGCACATGGAACATTCTGCAGGATGGATTACATGCTAGTCCACAAAACAGGTCTCGATAAATTTAAGAAGACTGAAATCATATCAAGCATCTTTTCCAATCACAATGGTATGAGACTAGAAATCAACTACAAGGAAAAAAACTGCAAAAAACACAGACGCATGGAGGCTAAACAATGTGCTACTAAACAACCAATGGGTCACTGAAGAAATTAAAAAATACCTAGAGACAAATGAAAATGGAAATGCAGCAATCCAAAATCTATGGGATGCAGCAAAAGCAGTTCTAAGAGAAAAGTTCACAGCAATTCAAACCTACCTCAGGAAATAAGAAAAAAATCTCAAATAAATGATCTAACCTTACACCTAAAGGAAGTAGAAAAAGAAAAACAAACAAAACCCAAAGTTAGTAGAAGGAAAGAGATCATAAAAATCAGAGCAGAAATAAACAAAATAGAGACCAAAAAGAAAAAGACAAAGAAAAGATCAATGAAACTAAGATCTGGTTCTTTGAAAAGAAAAATAAAATTGATAAAACTTTATCCAAACTCATCAAGAAAAAAAGAGGGCCCAAATAAACAAACATAGAAATGAAAGAGAAGTTACAGCCAACATCACAGAAATACAAAGGATCACAAGAGATTACTACAAACCATTATATGCCAATAAAATGGACAACCTAGAAGAAATGGATAAATTCCTAGCAATGTACAATCTCCCAAGACTGAATCAGGAAGAAATAGAAAATCTGAACAGACTGATTACTAGTAAAGAAATTAAATCAATAATTTAAAAAAATCTCCCAACAAACAAAAGTCCAAGACCAGAGAGCTTCACAGGTAAATTAAACCAAATATTTAAGGAAGAGTTAATGACTATACTTTTCAAACTATTCCAAAAAATTGAAGAGGAAGGAATGCTTCCAAACTCATTCTATAAGGCCAACATTCACACTGATAACAAAACCAGGCAAAAACACCACAGAAAAAGAACATTATAGGCCAATATCCCTGATGAACATGGATGTAAAAATCTTCAACAAAATATTAGCAAAAAGGATCAAACACCATAATCAAGTGGAATTTATCCCAGGGATGCAAGGATTATTCAATATCTGCAAATCAATCAATGTGATACACCACATTAACAAACTGAAGAACAAAGATCATATGATCATCTCAATAGATGCAGAAAAAGCTCTTGACAAAATTGCACACCCATTCATGATAAAAGCTCAATAAAGGGAACATACCTCAACACAATAAAGGCCATATATGACAAGTCTACAGCCAACATCATATTCAGTGGTGAAAAGCTGAAAGCATTCCCTCTAAAATAAGGAACAGACAAAGATGCCCACTCATGACACTTTTATTCAACCTAGTATTGGAAATTCTAGCCACAGCAATCAGACAAGAAAAAGAAATTTTAAAAATCCAAATATAGGGACTTCCCTGGTGGAGCAGTGGTTAAGAATCTGCTTGCCAACGCAGGGGACACGGGTTTGAGCCCTGGTCCGGGAAGATCCCACATGCCGTGGAGCAATTAAGCCCATGAGCCACAACTACTGAGCCTGGGCTCTAGAGCCCACATGCCACAACTACTGAAGCCCGTGTGCCTAGAGCTCATGCTCTGCAACAAGAGAAGTCACTGTAATGAGAGGCTTGTGCACCGCAATGAAGAGCAACCCCCACTTGCTGCAACTAGAGAAAGCCTGCACCCAGCAACAAAGACCCAACACACACACACACACAAATAATTTGAACTGTAAAAGAAGTAAAACTGTCACTGTTTGCAGATGACATAATACTATATATAGAAAATCCTAAATACACCACCAAAAAAACTATTAGAACTAATATTATCAAAAAGATAACAAATAACAAGTGTTAGTCAGGATGTGGAAAAAAGGGAACTGTCATGCACTGTTGGTGGAGATGTAAATTGATGCAGCCTCTATGGAGAACAGCATGGAGGTTCCTCCAAAATTAAAAATAGAACTACCGTATGATCCAGCAATGACTCTTCTGGGTATTTTTCTTAAAAAAAAAAACAACAACCAAAAACCTAATTCAAAAAGATATATGCACCTTTATGCTCACTGCAGCATTATTCACAATAGCCAAGGTATGGAAGCAACCAAAGTATTCATCGATAGATGAGTGGACAAAGAAGATGTGGTATATGTATACAATTGAATTACTCAGCCATAAAAAAGAAGGAAATCTTGCCATTTGTGAAAACATGAGTGGATCTAGAGGGTATTATGCTAAGTGAAATTTGTCAGCCAGAGAAAGACAAATTCTGTATAATTTCACTTATATGTGGAATCTAAAAAACAAAACAAATGAACAGTCATAACATACAGAAAGAGAGTCATAAATACAGAGAACAAACTGGTGGTTGCTGGTGAGGGGAATGAATGAAATAGGTGAGGAAGATGAAGAGTTACAAACTTACAGTTGTAAAATAAATACGCCACAGGGATGAAATATACAGCATGCAAAATATAGTCAGTACACAGACCTACTAGAGATTGGACTTGAGGATATGGGGAAGGGGAAGGGTAAGCTGTGACAAAGCGCGAGAGAGGAAATACACAGCATGCAAAATATAGTCAGTACACAGACCTACTAGAGATTGGACTTGAGGATATGGGGAAGGGGAAGGGTAAGCTGTGACAAAGTGCGAGAGAGGCATGGACATATATACACTACCAAACGTAAGGTAGATAGCTAGTGGGAAGCAGCCGCACAGCACAGGGAGATCAGCTCAGTGCTTTGTGACCACCTGGAGGCGTGGGATAGGGAGGGTGGGAGGGAGGGAGACGCAAGAGGGAAGAGATATGGGAACATATGTATATGTATAACTGATTCACTTTGTTATAAAGCAGAAACTAACACACCATTGTAAAGCAATTATACTCCAATAAAGATGTAAAATATATATATATATAGTCAATAATATTGTAATAACTTTGTAAGGTGACAGATTTTGTATGGTAACTAGACTTATCATGGTGATCATTTTGTAATGTATAAAAATATGGATCACTATGTTGTACACCTGAAACTAATATTTTTAAGTCAGTTATACTTTAAAAAATAATTAATTAATAAAAATAAAATTGAAGTTACAGGATTCTAGAAATTCACTTTGAGGTAGTTACCTGAGGGACAAGTCCTCAAACAGAACTTAGGATTATAAGCAAGCTCAAAACCTGTCAATATTCTCAGATCTGCCCATAAGCTGAGAACTTCCTGACATGAAACCGAAATTTACCATGAGGTTTACTAAGTTGCTCTAGCTGAAAAAGAATGAAACAAGAAGTCTGTGCTGGAGGCAGCTGAGAAGCAAAAGAAAACTGAAAGGGCCCTTGGAATAGGGGGTTATCATTAAAGTCCTCTCAATTAGGCTTACACCCATACCTAGTAGATAAATAGAACAGACCTAGACACATGCTGGTGAATACGGCTCAGACAGGTTGGATACGTTGGAAAGAAATGGACCAGAGGTGAGGCTAGGACTTCCAGAAGTCATCTCTCCCTGTAGTAGCTCAAGGAAGAGTAAAGGAGATGATATTCCACCAGTGGGCTGGAGCTCAGGGCAGCTCCGTGTGGGGAGGAATAGATGGTCCTGTTGTAACAAAGGGGCCAGTGGAACTTCAAGGAGGAATTTAGGGCAGCCCAGGGCCAGGGAATGCAACTCTAGGATCTAAATCCAGGGTAAGTTCCTACTGAAAGTTTGTTAAAGATATTAAAATGTTCCCCAAGAGGCCAGATGCAGTAGTAGCCCAGAGTGGGGGAAGCCCTGGATGGACTCCAATACCCAAAATCTTACTTGACAGCTCCTCTCAGGGCCCTCAAATGACCTTCAAACTCAACATATCAGAAACAAAAAACTCATGAAAAACTTGTTTCCTGAAAGCCAGGTCTCAGCCCTGATGCCCCTTCCCTCACCCTCCATATCCAATTCCTTTTGTCTGACCATTTCTCTCCATCTCCATCACGATGCTAGTTCAAGCCACTCCCTTTGTGTGGATTTAGAAGTAACCTCCTAAAGAATATCTCCTGAACCACTTTTGTCTCTATAGTAATCTGTTCTCACCCGCTACCAGAGAGGGCATCTTTTCAAAATGCAGATCTAGTCATGTCATACCGTTGGTCAAAATGCTTTAAAGCATTCTCACTACTTTGAAGATAAAGGAGAAACTCCTTATGACAGTCTACAAAGCCCGGAATGCTCTGGCTTCTACCCACCTCTCTATAGCCTTTCTAGCTCCACACTGCCCTCAGCCATCTGTTCTGGCCATTTTGTCCTTCTTTAAGCCCTCTGCACTCACTAGATTCTGTCTAGCCAAAGGGCCTCTCATCTAGGAAGTCCACCTTATCCTTTCAGACTTTAGCTCAAACAGCTTCTCTCCAGGAAAGCTTTCTTGACCTCCCTGGCCAGGTTAACTCTCTCTTTTCTGGGTGACTTATACTGGGAATTGCTCTACAGTTGCAATTTAACACTGATTCACACAGTTTGTTTTTATTACTATTTCTCTGTAGATTCCCTAAGCTCCATGAGTGCAAGGTGAGGGTCTGTTTATTTCTCACCACTAGACCTCAAGCTCTCAGAAAACAGCAAACGGGCCAAGCATTGTTGAAAAACAAAAATGAATGAATGGCACAGAAATGTAAGCCAGAAAGAGCCAGGGACCACCTGAGTGTCTTTCTTCCTGTTTCTGATCTCCCTTATATGTGACCAGTAATGATTTTAAAACACAGTTTGTCACAAAATGCTCCCCTAGTCCAGGAACTCCTTGGTGAATGTCCTAAGACCTGACTGACGCAGAGCGAGATTCCTGGTTATAACTCCATCAAGGGACAAGGCTTTGGGCACTGTCAAGTCAGCATCTGTAAGTCTTGTTGATGAAATTAGGATTTTTCTTCTTGCAATGTAAGTGTAATTTTAATGGCAGGTCATCTTTGAGATGTATAGAGTATAAAAATTGTGAAACCTAGGACAATGGGAAAATATTCTCATAATAGTGTTTAACATGTTAGGCTAGAAATGAAAGAAAAGTTATTTTTAAAGACCTTATTAATGAGATAATCTAGAAGAATCATTGCTAGAAAAATAATTTTTAATCAAATGTAACATCTACATGTATTTTCTGACAGAGAAGAAACTCTCTTTCAAAGGCTTCCATATTAACAACTCATAAAAGATAGAACAAGTGAGGAATCATACTTTCTGATTGTTTAATTCACTTTTTTAAAAATTATATTAGCACTTTAATATCCATGCTTTTCAAGGTGGAAGTGAAAGGTATTAAATACTTGACATTGTGATTACTTCTTTTTTTTTTATGTTTCAGACCAAGACTCTCTACTTCTTCCATCAAAGTTCTCATATTTAATATATTATTTTCAAATAATCCACAGTAAATATCCATAATATGCTTCCTAGTATGACTCTAGTCATTTAAGAACTTTAGTTCTAAAGTCCACGTGTTTGTTTGTTGAATGAAAAGTCTGCTCTTAAGTGTTTTTAGAAATTCCAAAAGGTTCTGTTTTGAAGCACCAAACCTAATGAAAAATAAACATGCTTTTACAGGCAAAACACACATACTCATGCACATGTGCACATAGATAGATATACCTAACATAAAAGTTTTAGAATATCATCAGTAATACTAACAGAACTCACTTACTGAGTGAGTGTGCCAGCACTGGGTTGAACAATTTATAGATATTATCTCCTCCCACCCACTACAACTTTGTGAAGCAGACTATATTTCTGTTCCCATTTTATCATTTAAAAAATTCTGATAAAATACTAAGGCTATACTAAGAGTTAAAATATACTAAGAGTTAAAATACTAAGGCTATACTAAGAGTTAAACAAATTGCTTGAAGTCATAGCCATTAAAGGTGATAACCTTGGTTAAATAAAACGGTCTGAAATGGAACAATTAATACATAAACAAACTAAATTGTTTATTGTTAATCAATTTTTGGCAGGGTTGCTGAGGGTCTGACTTTCCCATACACACATCAGCATAACCTAAAATACCAAGGACTGAAAGAAGGCAATTACTACAGAACAAACAAGATGCTGATTAGTATATCATCCTTTCCATCCCAAATAAAAATGTCATTCATCTCACTCACATAATTCAAAAGCTAAAAAAATAACCCTGTAGAAAATACCAATTAGTAGTTTGCGGTGAATAAATGTTGACTTTGTCTCTGATTAATGCTCTGGAAATAATGAGAATTGGTTCCAATAAAGTGGTCTTTCCTTGTTGCTAAATTTCAAGGAGTGCAAATCAAAAGTTCAACATAAATAGACAAAATCTTCAGGAAACTGGGTGATAGTCACCATTCTGAATGACTATTGTCATCCTGTTTGTGTTTCTATTTCTCACAGGAGTTTTAGTTAAAATCTTAAACAGTCTCATGCTTGAAAATTTTGTCTTTCCTGATTTAACAAGAAGCCCCATGCAGGGGCAAAATTTGCAAAGTAATTACCATGGAGTGGTCACATTATTTCAATATTCGTCAGGGACCATCTTTATCCCTGTAGAACATATGTGTGCTCATTCTACTCTACTGCTCTGTGCCCCCAAGACCCTCAATGCTGTTCTTGATGCAGTCAACATCATTCTTTTAAGCATTATAAAGCATATTCCTTAAAAATAATTCTGTGGAATCTACTCTACTGAACTGAGACACATATCAAGTTAATGTCAAAGCTACATTGGCAATGCACTAGAATGTTAGAATAGAGTTCATTTCTTCACTCTAATCATTATTTAAGCAATCATATTTCTGATTTTATAATTCTCTTTTGGGAGTTGTGATACATATTTCAAAAATCCCCTGAGAACTGGAATATTTCTCTCTTGACCTAGAAAAGGGAAACTATAATAGGTTTTCAAAATGAAAACACCCAGTATTACCTTTGCCTAGTGTGCTACAAAAGGAACTCATTAGCATTCAGTCACTGAGGGACCTCTGGACCAGGTGTCAGGAACTGAATTCTAGATGCTGAGCACTCCGCCACTCACCTTTTCGACCTGCTAAGGGACTCATAGGTATTCTCCGTCCAGAACCAAGCTTATTCACCTCTGAAATGGGCTCACAGTAAAAACCCTACACCAACTCATTTATATCAGCTGCACAAAGAGTCATTGGTCCAAAAAACAAAAAATAGACACTTGATTCAATAAAATGTAAACTATAACTGCCAGTATTGGCACTGTAGTTTATTCTATGAGAATCTAATTAGAATACTTTAATGTTCTGTAGGAAAGTACAATGGGGGAAAATGGGCAACTTTGCTAAGTTAGCCTCACCGAGTTAAATCTATTGATGGTATTTTAATAATCCTGCATTTAATATCTTATTTCCTAATTAATTTTCAGAAAGATTCTCAAAAAACTTCAGATTTCCCTATTTTCCAATATGTCTATATGGATAGTTATGTGTGGAAGAAAGATGTTTTCAGGGAAAGTAACTAAATTAATAGCCTTTAGTTAGGTCCCTTTTAACTGATAACTAGTAGAACTATATTTTGTCCAAACAACAGTCCATCTAACTTAAAATAAATCTAGATAATAACAAGCTTTCTACACAGACAACAGAAAGGAGTTTACTCCACAAAGGCCAGTGGATTGGTTCCATTTGTCATGCTCTGCAGTGGTTAACAAGAGTGTAGACAGGATGTTTATCATTGTTAACACTAGAATTTTTTTTTTAACGTCATCATTTCAACCACTTACTTAGTTTGCCATAACAAAGCACTAGCTTAGTTTTATTGATCTTTGCTATCGTTTCCTTCATTTATTTCTGATCTGATCTTTATGATTTCTTTCCCTCTGCTAACACTGGGGTATTTTGTTCTTCTTTCTCTAATTGCTTGAGGTGCAAGGTTAGGTTGTTTATTCGAGATGTTTCCTGTTTCTTAAGGTAGGATTGTATTGCTACAAACTTCCCTCTTAGAACTCGTTTTGCTGTATCCCATAGGTTTTGGGTCATCGTGTCTCCACTGTCATTTGTTGCTAGGTATTTTTTGATTTCTTCAGTGATCACTTCATTATTAAGTAGTGTATTGTTTAGCCTCCATGTGTTTGTATATTTTACAGATCTTTTCCTGTAATTGATATCGAGTCTCATAGTGTTGTGGTCGGAAAAGATACTAGATACAATTTCAATTTTCTTAAATTTACCAAGGCTTGATTTGTGACCCAAGATATGATCTATCCTGGAGAATGTTCCAAACGCACTTGAGAAAAATGTGTATTCTGTTGTTTTTGGATGGAAAATGTCCTATAAATATCTATTAAGTCCATCTTGTTTAATGTATCATTTAAAGCTTGTGTTTCCTTACTTTCATTTTGGATGATCTGTCCATTGGTGAAGGTGGGGTGTTAAAGTCCCCTACTATGAATGTGTTACTGTCGATTTCCCCTTTTATGGCTGTTAGTATTTGCCTTATGTATTGAGGGGCTCCTATGTTGGATGCATAAATACTTACAATTGTTATATCTTCTTCTTGGATTGATCCATTGATCATTATGTAGTGTCCTTCTTTGTCTCTTCTAATAGTCTTTATTTTAAAGTCTATTTTGTCTGATATGAGAATTGTTACCCCAGTTTTCTTTTGGTTTCCATTTGCATGGAATATCTTTTTCCATCCCCTCACTTTCAGTCTGTATGTGTCCCTAGGACTGAAGTGGGTCTCTTGTAGACAGCAAATATATGGGTCTTGTTTTTGTATCCATTCAGCCAATCTGTGTCTTTTGGTGGGAGCATTTAATCCATTTACAATTAAGGTAATTATCGATATGTATGTTCCTATTCCCATTTTCTTAATTGTTTTGGATTTGTTATTGTAGGTCTTTTCCTTCTCTTGTGTTTCCTGACTAGAGAAGATCCTTTAGCAATTGTTGCAAAGCTGGTTTGGTGGTTCTGAACTCTTTCAGCTTTTGCTTGTCTGTAAAGGTTTTAATTTCTCCATCAAATCTGAATGAGATCCTTGCTGGGTAGAGTGATCTTGGTTGTAG
Organism: Lagenorhynchus albirostris; assembly: GCF_949774975.1. Taxonomy (NCBI): domain Eukaryota; kingdom Metazoa; phylum Chordata; class Mammalia; order Artiodactyla; family Delphinidae; genus Lagenorhynchus; species Lagenorhynchus albirostris. Next base: position 33,295,923 of record NC_083099.1, read on the forward strand.
GTTTCTCTCCTTCATCACTTTAAATATGTCCTGCCACTCCCTTCTGGCTTGCAGAGTTTCTGCTTAAAGATCAGCAGTTAACCTTATGGGGATTCCCTTGTGTGTTATTTGTTGTTTTTCCCTTGCTGCTTTTAATATGTTTTCTTTGTATTTAATTTTTGACAGTTTGATTAATATGTGTCTTGGCATGTTTCTCCTTGGATTTATCCTGTATGGGACTCTCTGTGCTTCCTGGACTTGATTAACTATTTCCTTTCCCATATTAGGGAAGTTTTCAACTATAATCTCTTCAAATATTTTCTCAGTCCCTTTCTTTTTCTCTTCTTCTTATGGAACCCCTATAATTAGAATGTTGGTGCGTTTAATGTTGTCCCAGAGGTCTCTGAGACTGTCCTCAGCTCTTTTCATTCTTTTTTCTTTATTCTGCTCTACAGTAGTTATTTCCACTATTTTATCTTCCAGGTCATTTATCCGTTCTTCTGCCTCAGTTATTCTGCTATTGATCCCATCTAGAGTACTTTTAATTTCGTTTATTGTGTTGTTTATCGTTGCTTGTTTCCTCTTTAGTTCTTCTAGGTCCTTGTTAAATGTTTCTTGCATTTTGTCTCTTCTATTTCTAAGATTTTGGATCATCTTTACTATCATTATTCTGATTTCTTTTTCAGGTAGACTGCCTATTTCCTCTTCATTTGTTAGGTCTGGTGCATTTTTATCTTGCTCCTTCATCTGCTGTGTGTTTTTCTGTCTTCTCATTTTGCTTATCTTACTGTGTTTGGGGTCTCCTTTTTTGCAGGCTGCAGGTTCGTAGTTTCCGTTGTTTTTGGTGTCTGTCTCCAGTGGCTAAAGTTGCTCCAGTGGGTTGTGTAGGCTTCCTGGTGGAGGGGACTAGTGCCTTTGTTCTTGTGGATGAGGCTGGATCTTGTCTTTCTGGTGGGCAGGTCCACGTCTGGTGTTGTGTTTTGGGGTGTCTGTGGACTTACTATGATTTTAGGCAGCCTCTCTGCCAATGGTGGGGTTGTGTTCCTCTCTTGCTTGTTGTTTGGCATAGGGTGTCCAGCACTGTAGCCTGCTGGTCGTTGAGTGAAGCTGGGTGTTGGTGTTGAGATGGAGATCTCTGGGAGATTTTCGCCACTTGATATTACGTGGAGCTGGGAGGTCTCTTGTGGACCAGTGTCCTGAAGTTGGCTCTCCCACCTCAGAGGCACAGCACTGACTCCTGGCTGCAGCGCCAAGAGCCTTTCATCCACACGGCATCTCGGACTGATCCGGTAGCTCCGGTAGCTAGAGATCCGGTAGCTCTCAAAGCACTAGCTTAATATGCAGCAGTGAGCTTTCCTTCTGATTTAAAAGCTGTATGCATCTCTGACAGTTATGAGCAATGCTTTTTATGGCTTTGTTTGCCTTTTTCTAAAATGAAATGACAATTCATTTTCCATAAATAAGCTGAACAGTCTTTGCAGCAGATATTTTTCCTTTGAAGTAAATTTAAAAGAGATTTTCAGATGTGTATATATATTTTTTCTTAAGTTGCAAATGGAAAACACCTCCAAAAGTTTTGCCTTATGACATCTGGTAGAAAGCCTTGTAAAGCTGGATCCACTCTACAGGCAAATGACAAACCCTCTGAAAGTCATAATTTACAATTCTTTTTGAACAGATAATTTTCCACATGTTAAGATTTGGTGGTTTCTTTCCTGTTATATTAGAAACACAATAATAAAGCCATTGCTTTAGAACAAGAAAGCCTGTTGACTCTTGAGCTAACAGATTTTATAAAAAGTACAAATTTTGAAGTGTCCTATTTTTCATTTGGAGGTAGCTATACTTTTTAAAATTTACTTGCTTACTTCCTATACTCAATGTAGAGCTATGGAAAATCTCCAGAGTAGAAGGCAAGAGACTTCAGGTTCTGGTCTGGGCCCTAGCATTAGTTTTTAAGAAACACTAGTTTTTGAGAAAAACAGTGAAACTCTTTGGGCCTCAGTTCTCACAACTATAAAACTAGGCAAGATAGTCTTCAAATCTTCCAGGTCTACAACTCTGTGACTCTATGATTTCATAACCCAAAGGAGGTAATTTGATATAAGTAAGATGGCTTGAGTCCATAAGGAATATTTGTGAATTCTAGTATTAATTACCAAGGGAAGTAACTGCCCATGGTAAGGTTTTAGAAAGCACAGCTGTGTCTGATAGTAAAGGGAATGTTTAGAAAGCATCCTATTAATTAAGGCTTTTCTTTCTTCCTCAATTTTCCTAGGGTATTGTATACATTGACAATTGAATCTGCTTTCAATGACATGTCTTTTCTTTTAAGGAACTGTTTTTATTAGATATAATAGATTTATTTTTATCATAAATATAAAATGATACATGTTATCTCCTACAAATATATAAAAAGAAAGTGGATCTCTAGCCAGCACACAATATGTAAGTTAAAATAGCTTATAGGCATAATACTTTGCATTTAATTATTCTATACTATCATCTAGGAGTCACATAAATTTTTAGTATTTACCATAGGTATGTGGATTATCTGTATTTTATACATAGGGAAACAGGCAGAGGATAAACATGGGACCTACTCTTGAATACATAGTAATCTCTGAGCAGGTCAAAGATGAAAGTCCTTACTCTCCCATCCCAGTGGAAGCTATTATGCTTAGCTCACCATTACTACCTTCCCCCTGCCTCTGGAATTTTATAATTCATACATTTCTAAATATCTTTATAGCACTGACAAAAAAATTGACTAGAACCACGAACAACATAAAAAATCATAAGCAAAAACCACAAGCAAAAACTGGCAATAATATGAGTATAAAATGAAATGAGACTAATACCTTTAATATGTAAATTTGTGGAACAAACAGGAAATAAAGGTAGGATCCCTATTGATAAATCATGGACATGTGAGCATATTATATGATCTGGCTTTCAAAAATGAGGAAAACAAGTTTAATAAATCCAATTTAAAAGTACAAACTCATTAATAATAAAAGAAATACAAATTGACACTATAAGAAATATCTTCTTTAACGTGCCAAAGGAAAAAATATTTACAGAGGGCTAATACTCATTGAGAGGATATGATGAGATCACTATTCTCATATGCTGCTAGAGGGAATTTAAGTTGTCACATTTACTGGAAAGCAATTTGGGGATACAATGTGTATTAAGTGTCTTAAAGATGTTCCATAGTTTTGGCCCAGTGATTCCCATTCTAGGAATGCACCCAAAAGAAATAATCTAAAATGCACATATATATGCAAAAACCCCACCATTTTCACTGCAAATATTATTTATAACAGAAAACAACCTAAATGTCCCAAAATAAAGGAATAGTTAAATAAATTATGGCACATCCATAGCATAGAAAGTTATACAGCACCTAATACCATTCATGAAGTACTTTCAGTGACATGTGAAAAGGTTGATGAAATAGAGGGGGAACAAATTGCAAAGCTATATACACAGTGTATCTAAAGTATGTTAATATTTATGGTAGATCATAGACCTAAACATAAAAATAAAACCATAAAGCCCTTCAAAGAAAAAATATGAGTATATTTTCATAACCTGAGAGTGGGCAAAGATTTCTTAGAATGTAGAAAGTGATAACCATAGAAGAAAAATTTGATAAATTAGATTTCATCAAAATTTAAAACTTGTGCTCATCAAAGGACAACATCAAGAAAAAGAATAGGCAAGCCACATACTTAACAGAAAATATCCACAAATCATGTCTGACAAAGGACTTATATCCAGAACATATAATGAATTACTATAACAACAACAACGACTACAGCATAATAATAATTTAAAAATAAGCATACTCACAGCAGACACTTCACAAAGGAAAATATACAAATGGTCAATAAGCACATAAAAAAAGTGTTCCACATCATTCATCATTACGGAAATACAAGCTAAAATCCCACTACACATCCACTAGAATGGCTAAAATACCAAAGACTAAAAATACCAAATGTTGGCAAGGATGCAAAGCAACCAGACTCTTACACATACCTAGTTGGAATGTAAAATTGATACAATCACTTTAGGAAAAGGTTTGGTAGTTTCTTATGAAATTAAACATACACATATTCTTTGACCCAGCAATTCTACTCCTAAGCATTTATCTGAGAGAAATCAAAACTTATATCCACAAAAAGGCTTGTACAAGAATGTAAATAGCAGCTCTCATCACAACAGCCAAAAACTGAAGTCAACTCAAGTGTCCATCACTATGGGAACAGATAAATTGTGATGTGTTCATGCAACAGAGTCCAATGAAAAGGAATTAACTACTTTTCATACAACAACATCGATGAGTCTCACAGATATAATGCTGAGCAAAAGAAACACAAAGACAACATACTGAGTCATTTCATGTATAGGAATTTCTTAAACAGGTAAAACAAATATAAGGTGTTACCATGTGATACTGCAATCCCAATCCTGGGCGTATATTCAGAGGAAACTCTAATTCGAAATGATACATGCACCCTAATGTTCATGGCAGCACTATTTACAATAGTCAAGAAATGGAAGCAAGTAAAACTCCATTGACAGATGAATGGATAAAGGAGGTGTGGTATATATACACAATGGGACATTAATCAGCCATAGAAAAGAGTGAAATAATGCCCTTTGCAGCAACATGGATGGACCTATAGATTATCATATTAAGTGAAGTAAGACAGAAAGACAAATATCATATGATATCACTTATATGTGGAATCTTAAAAACTGATATAAATGAACTTACTTACAAAACAAATAGACTCACAGACATAGAAAACAAACTTATGGTTACCAAAGCGGATAGCGGGAGCTGGGGGGAGAGATAAATTAGGAGTTTGGGATTAACATATACACACTACTATATATAAAATAGATAAACTACAAGGACCTACTATATAGCATAGGGAACTATATTCAATATCTTACAATGATATATAATGGAAAAGAATCTGAAAAAAATATTTTATATATATATATAATCACTTTGCTGTACACCTGAAACTAACACAACCTTGTAAATTAACTATACTTCAATTAAAAAAATAAATATAAGGTAAAGTAAAAAATATTGTCTCAAGAATGAGAAGAAGAGCAAATAGGGACGGTCTGGAAAGAGACATGAGGGGTTTTCTGGGTAGGTTAAAATGTTCTCTATCATGGTAAGATATGTGTATTGGTCTGATAGGACTGCCATAAGAAAGCACCACAGACTGGGAGGCTTAAACAACAGAAATTTATTTCTCACAATTCTAGGGACTGAAAATTCAAGATCAAGGTGCTGGAAGGTTTAGTTTCATTCTGAAGCCCCTTCCCTTGGCTTGTAGGTGGCCACTATCTCCCTGTGTGCTCACGTGGCCCTCTCTGGGTGCAGAGAGAGATCTCTGGTGTCTCTTCCTCTTCTTATAAGGACAGCAGTCCTATCAGATTAAGGACCCATCCTAATGACCTCACTTAACCTTATTATATGCCCTATCTCCAAATACAGGCACAGTGGGGGTTAGGGCTTAAAATTATGAACTTTAGGGGACATAATTCAGTCCATAAGAGAACAGTTACATGAGTAGATCCACATGCCAACATTGCACAGTTATGATTTGTCTTTTCAATGTTCATAAATTCTACCTCAAAAAAATTATAAATTGAGGGTTGGAGAGTGGATAAAGGAATAGATGAAACAATAATTACATGAAATAATAATTAGAATGTTGAACAATTTTGAACTTTGTTGATATGTACATAAGGATTCAGTATTCTACTTTGTGTAAATCATTCTATTTACTTTGTATATGTTTTACAGTTTTTATAATAAAAAGTCTAATAAACAAAGGAAAATGACGTGTCAATGGAAGATACTTTGTAGAGATGACAACTTTGTGTGACATTCTCCTGAGTTGAGCTCCATCTTAGGTATGTTTGTATTGTGTTTCTTGGGCAGGTCATCTTCTGGGCTTGATTCACTCATCTAGAGAATGCACTCATAATATAGACTTATTGAGTGTTCATTAGGTGCAAGGCACTATGGTGGGCTTACCTGACATTATCACCAAAGTCCTATTCAGTATTTAAATTCTATCACCATTTTATGTCATCAATGCAGATCACCCTCTCTTTTGCTACATATAATTCTCATGACTTTTAACCTTTATATCTTGTGTTTATTTTTCCTTCCTGTAGAGATAAGATTCAATAGGCCAGTGCAGCAGTCATCTTTCAGCAGATTTGTTTTCTACTGCAATCTTTTGGTCTAGTGAGATTTCTGGAAGATACATTCAAGAAAATAGGTGACACCCACAGCCAATATAATACTCAATGGTGAAAAGCTGAAAGCCTTCCCACTAAAATCTGGAACAAGACAAGGATGCCCACTCTCACCACTTCTATTCAACATAGTATTGGAGTCCTAGCCACAGCAATCAGACAAGACAAAGAAATAAAAGGTGTCCAAATTGGAAGGGAAGAGGTAAATGTGTCATTATGTGCAGATGACCTGATACTCTATATAGAAAATCCTAAAGACTCCACACAAAAACTACTAGAACTGATAAAAGAATTCAGCAAAGTAGCAGGATACAAGATTAACATACAGAAATTGGTTGCATTTCTCTACACTAAACAATGAAATATCAGAAAAGGAATGTAAAAAAAGTCCTTTTTAAAAAATTCTATACCATTTATCATATTTTTAATTAATTTTTATTGGAGTAGAGTTGATTTAAAACATTGTGTTAGTTTCTGCTGTACAGCAAAGTGAATCAGTTATATATATACACATATCTACTCTTTTTAAGAATCTATTCCCATATAGAGTATTGAGTAGAGTTCCCTGTTCTATACAGTAAAACAATCCCTTTAAAAATTGCATCCAGAAAATAAAAATATGTAGGAATAAACCTGACCAAGGAGGTGAAAGATTTATATGCTGAGAACTATAAAATATTAATTAAGGAAACTGAAGGTGATCCAAAGAAATGGAAAGATATCTCATGCTCTTGGATTGGAAGAATTAATATCGTTAAAATGGCCATATTACCCAAAGCAATCTACAGATTTAATGCAATCCCTATCAAATTACCCAGGACATTTTTCACAGAACTAGAACAAATAATTCTAAAATTTATATGGAACCATAAAGACCCAGAATTGTCAAAGCAACCCTGAGGGAAAACAACAAAGCAGGAGGCATAATCCTCCCAGATTCAGACAATACTACAAAGCTACAGTAATCAAAACAGCATGGTATTGGCACAGAGACAGACATGTGGATCAATGGAACAGAATAGACAGTGCTTAAATAAACCCACACACCTACTGTCAATTAATCTTTGACAAAGGAGGCAAGAATATACAATGGAGAAAAATTCTCTTTAGCAAATGGTATTGGGAAAGTTGGAAAATGCATATAAATCAATGAAGCTAGAACACATCCTCATGCCATACACAAAAATAAACTTGAAATGGCTTAAAGACTTAAATATAAGACAGGATACCATAAAACTCCTAGAAGAGAACATAGGCAAAATATTCTCTGACATAAATTGTAGCAATACTTTCTCAGGTCAGTCTTCCAAGGCAACAGAAATAAAAGCAATAATAAACAAATGGGACCTAATCAAATTTAGAAGCTTTTCTACAGTTAAAGGAAACCATAAACAAAATGAAAAGACAAATTACAGACTGGGAGAAAACATTTGCAAATGATGAGACTGACAAGGGTTTAATTTCCAAAATATACAAACAGCTCATACAACTCAATAACAAAAAACAACCAACCCAATCAATAAATGGGCAGAAGACTTAGATAGACATTTCTCCATAGAGATGTAGATGTACAGAATGGACATGTGGACACAGAGGGGGAAGGGGAGGGTGGGATGAATTGGGAGATTTGGTTTGACATAGATACACTACCATGTGTAAAATGGATGGCTAGTGGGAACCTGCTGTATAGCACAGAGAGTTCAGCTCGGTGTTCTGTGACAACCTAGATGGGTGGGATGGGGGGGTGGGAGGGAGGTCCAAGAGGGAGGGGATATAGGTATACATATAGCTGATTCACTTCATTGTACAGCAGAAACTAACACAACATTGTAGAGCAATTATACTCCAATAAAAAAAAAGAAGAAGACATACAGATGGCCAAGAGGCACTTTTAAAGATGCTCAAAATTGCTAATTATTATAGAAATGTAAATCAAAACTACAATGAGGTGCCACCTCACACCAGTCAGAATGGCCATCATCAAAAAGTCTATAAATAACAAATGCTGGATTGCGTGTGGAGAAAAGGGAACCCTCCTACACTGTTGGTGGGATGTAAGCTGGGGCAGCCACTATGGAAAACAGTATGGAGGTTCCTAAAAAATAACAACTAAAAATAGAGTTACCATATGATCCAGCAATCCCACTCTTGGGCATATATCCAGACAAAACTATAATTCAAAGAGACACATGCATCTCTATGCTCATTGCAGCCCTGTTTACGACAGTCAAGACATGGAAACAACCTAAATGTCCACCGACAGATGAATGGAAAAAGAAGATGTGGTACATATACCCAATGGAATGTTACTCAGCTAAGAGTGAAATAATGCCATTTGCAACAACATGGATGGAACTAGAGATTATCGTACTAAGTGAAGTCAAAAAGAGAAAGACAAATACCATATGATATCACTTATATGTGGAATCTAAAATATGACACAAAAGAATTTATCTATGAAACAGAAACAGACTCACAGACCTAGAGAACAGACTTGTGTTGACATGGGGGAGGGAAGGCAGGGAAGGGATGGATTGGGAGTTAGGGGTTAGCAGATGCAAACTATTATATATAGAATGGATAAACAACAAGGTCCTACCGTATAGCACAGGGAACTATATTCAATATCCTGTGATAAACCATAATGGAAAAGAATATAGAAAAGAATGTATGTGTATGTGTGTGTACATGTGTATAACTGAGTCACTCTGCTGTACAGCAGAAATTAACACAACATTGTAAATCAACTATACTTCAATTAAAAATATACAAAAAATAAAAATTAAAAAATAGTAGAATAACTAAAAAAGAAAATAGATGACAATATGGAGAATTTTATGAAAGGACTGAACTCTTTTCAAGGAATTAAACTAAAATTCTAATATAAATAAGCAAATATAGCTAAATGAATAAATATGAGAATTAAATAGATGATTCCAAAGGCAGATTAAAGTCAGTATAAGTGAGGATTAGTGAAATTGAAGATAGTTAGTATAAAACATCCAGACTGAAGTATGAGAATAAAATAATAGAAAATGTAGAAAACAGATAGGAGACATATAAGGTAAAGTGAAAATGTCAAACACACATTTAATCAAAGAACCAGAATAGGAAGAGAGAGATTTGGGCAAAAACATTATTTGAGTCAAAGAGATTGGCTAGGATTTGTAAAAATTATCAACCTAAGATATCAAGGCTTCAGCTCAAGAAACTAAAATCCCAACCAGGATGCAAAAATCATAGTCAAACTGCTGAAAATGAAAGATAAAGAAAGGATCAAAAAGCAGGTATGCAAGGCAGTGGTAGGGGGGACACTATCTTCAAGGTCTCAGTAATAAGACTTATAGCTGAATGTGAAACATAGTAATGAAAGCTAGAAATCAGTGGAATGACACATTTAAAATTAAACAAACCTGCCAGTCTAGAATTCTATATTCAGCAAAAACATCCTTCAAAAAAGAAAGTGAAATAAAGATGTTTTAACACAAACAGAAATGGAGAGTGTTTGTCACCAGCAGACTTTTCCTAAAAGAAGATTACTAAGGGAATTTTCAAGTGACCCAGATGGAAGCAGGAGAATGCAGCAAGGAATGAAGAGCAACAGAAAGGGTAAAAAGGGCATAAATATGAATAAGCATCAACTATATAAAAAGAATTGCGTCTTATAGGATTTTAAATATATATGTGAACATAATGCCTGACAACAAAAGCACAAAAGTTAAGGAGAGTACATAGTTTATGTTTTTAAATTCTTGCATTATATGAGAAATGCTAAAAGTTCTAATTCATAATAAACTCTAATAGACCACGGATACATGTTGAAATGTTTATAGCAACCATGAAAAGATTAATACATAAATGTATAACTAGCAAGCAAATACTGAGAGATGGAATAATATTTTTAAATACTTGAATCTAAATGAAGGTAAGATATAATTTTTTTCCTTTTAAATGGAAGTAGAACTCCAGAATCTGTTGGATCTAAGTCTTTGATTTATTTTGAGGAAAAAACTTTTTAAAAGAAGAGGAAAAAATAAAAAATTAAGTCATGAGTATTGACAATAAATATTGTCAATTTATATGTGGCTTCTGTAAGTATCGCATTTAAGTCCATGAAGTTACTAACGAAAAATTACCCAGGACAGGAACTTTGCCACAGAGTTCAATCATATATAGAAATTACTTCTAAGGAAAGAAAAGTAATTTCAAAAACATAGGTAGTTCTGGGGAAGCCAATTTACTCTAAGAAGTTGAAACATTCAAGATAATTTAATGTGGAGAAAACAGTGACAAAAATTACTTTTTAGGAGATGATGAGATGCCTGATATTTTATTTCTTAAGGTAAAGAAGGATATAATTTACTCAAAGGATGTTTGTTCATAATCCAAGGAAATAGTATTTGATAGATGTGGTTTTATCCTCTGAGATCTCACTGCAGCAATGTTCTGTGAAACCATATTAGAATTAAGAATTTTTATTCTTTTAGTAACTGGGTAAATCTCCCAATGTAGAGTTCAAAGAGGATATTTTTACATGAATATATTATCTTTATAGCAAAATCTTTTATTTTTGCTGTACGTGGGCCTCTCACTCTTGTGGTCTCTCCCGTTGCAGAACACAGGCTCCGGACGCGCAGGCCCAGCGGCCACGGCTCACCGGCCCAGCCGCTCCGCGGCACGTGGGATACTCCCAGACAGGGGCACGAACCCAAGTCCCCTGCATCGGCAGGCGGACTCTCAACCACTGCGCCACCAGGGAAGCCCTATAGCAAAATCTTTTAAAAGAATTAATTATATGTGTGTATGTACACGCACACGCACACACAGAGGCATGAGTGGAAGTAACTGACATCCACAGTTATTCTATAAACTGAAATTTCAAGATGACTTAAATTTCTTGATGAAGGGCCGACATCTTTCATAAGGAAATATATTAACTACTTACATATTACATATTACCTACTTTTTAAAAAATGGAAATTAAAAAAGTATTACATACTTTCCAATATACTTAAAACAACTAAAAATAACATATACTTTTATTGACAATTAAGGAATAATTATTATTGACATAAATTATTATACTATCTTACAATGTTCAAAGGGACAACAGGAATGCTAAACTCCTTTTTTAAAAATTCTACACTACCCCCTTTAAAAAAAAAATCCTCCTAATTTTTACAGTTTCCCTGCTTCCTCCTTGACTTCAGACCACAGTTCCTGTTTTCACTGCTGCAGTGTTCCTGCCCTGTAATCCACTGTAAATTTGGGAGCCAATATCTAACATAATAGTTCATAGGACCTTCATGGCAACCTCAGATCCTCTCCTGTGAATTAGGTGAATGTTGGCCACGGAAAGTGCAAGGACTTTTACAGACATCACTTTTCTCCTTTTCCATTTATGGCTTTTGGGTGGAATTTCCCATAGGTGAGGTTTCCCTATAAGTGAACTATATGGAAGTGACAGCTATATGTTCATTGACTTTTATTAATGATGCGTATAATGTCAGACCTACTTCCATCTGAACGTCACCTTTTAACTTATTCAGGAAATTGGTTCTATTTAGTTCCCAGATGCAAGTGGGTAGGGTGGGGTGGGAGGTGAGGGAACAAGGAGCTACCATCGACTGAGAAGGGATCATGTGAAATAAAGCTCAGTCACCCTGTGATACCAAATATAATTCTTATAGCCGGCCTATGACACACCTATTGACAACTCCATTTTACTATTAAGGAAAAAAAAAAGACTTGCAGAAAAAAGGCAAAGGTAAACTGACTTGCCAAAAATCACATTGCTAGAAAATAGCAGAGCTGAGATTAAAACCCTGGTATGTTTCAGTGCCTCCTTTTTTTCCCTTCCACTACACAAAAGCTTTGGAAAATCTCAGGGATTAACTGGAAAGGATGAATGCTGGAGAATGTTCTATGGTGAAAACATAGCTCCAACATTCTGAGCAATATTGTTGTGGCTCTAAAACTGCACAGAGATGAAAAAGATGGCATCAAAATCTAAAATCCTCTAAAGAAAAAGTGAACAATACTTTTTAATTTTTTAAGCATAAATTTCCTTTATTAAAATATAGTAGACATTCAGAAAAATGCAAAAATCATAAGTTTAAATCTCAGTTAATTTTTATAAAGTGAACAACTCATGTTACTACCTCCCAGATCAAAGAGTAGAACGTATGGCACCCTAGAAGGCCCAGGCTCTTTCTCACACACAAAGAAACTACTACTCTGACCTCTATCATCATAAATTATTTGTCTGCTTTGGAACATGCTATGAAATGACATCATGAAACATGAACTCTTTTGTGTCTGCTTATTTCACTCTACATTTGTGAAATGTAATTATGTTGTTGCCTGTTGAAGTAATTTATTCATTTTCATTATTGTGTAGTATTCCTCTGTGACTATACCACCACATATTCATCCACTTTACTGTTGATGAGAACTTGGATAGTTATGATACTACTTTTCACATTCTGGTACATGTCTTTTGGCAAACATATGTATGCATCTCTGCAAGGTTTGTGCCTAGGACCAGAATAGCTGGGATATGCAGCTTTAAGAGATACTAGGTGACAATTTTCCAAAGTGCTCATGTCAATTTACACTCCCTCAGAGTAGAAAAGTTACAGTTGCTCCAAATCCTTGTCCTTGCAGACACTTAAAATTGTCTGTCTTTTTCACATTTTTTCCCAGCTTTTTTGAGATATGATTGAAAATAGCATTGCATAAATTTAAGGTATACAAAGTGATAATTATATATATATATATATATATATATAGTGAAGTGATTACCACAATATGGTTAGTTTACACAACCATGAGCTCATATGTTACCATTCTTTTGTGTGTGTGGTGAGAACATTTAAGATCTACTCTCTTAGCAAATTTCAAGTATACAATATTTTAACTACAGTCATCATGCTATACATTAGATCCCCAGAACTTATTTATCTTATAACTGATATTTTGACCAATATCTCTCCATTTTCTCTACCTCCCCCACCTCTGGTAATCACTATTCTACCCTCTGCTTCTACGAATTCAACTTTTTTAGATTCCACACACAAGTGTAATCTAAAAGTGTCTTTCTGTGTCTGGCTTATTTCACTTAGCATAATGCCCTCCAGGTTCATACACATTACTGCAAATCGCAAAATTTCCTTCTTTCTTCGGGCTGAATAATACTCCATTGTGTATGTATACCACAGTTTATTTATGCATTCATCCATCAATGGACATTTAAGTTGTTCCCATGTCGTGGCTATTGTGAATAATGCTGGAGTGAATATAGGGTGCACATATCTCTTTGAGATAGTGATTTAATTTCCTTTGGATATATACCCAGAAGTGGGATTGCTGGATCATATAATTGTTCCATTTTTAATTTTTTGAGGAAGCTCCAGTGTTTTCTATAATGGTTGTATTGATTTATAGTCCCACCAACAGTGGGGCATAATTGTTCCCTTTTCTTCATACCTTCACCAACAACCATCTTTTGTCTTTTTAATAATAGCAATTCTCATAGGTGTGAGGTAGTATCTCATTGAGGTTTTGATTTGTATTTCCCTAATGATTAGTGATGTTGAATACCTTTTCGTGTACCTGTTGGTCATTTGTATGTCTTCTTCAGAAAAATGTCTATTCAGGTCCTTTGCCCATTTTTTAATTGGATTAATTTTTGCCATTGAGTTGTATGAGTTCTTTATATATTTTGGATATTAACCCTTTATAATTTCTCCCATTCCATAGTTCACCTTTCATCTTGTTGATTGTTTTCTGTTTGTTGTTGCTATACAGAAGCATTTTAACTTGATGTAACCCACTCATTTATTTTTGCTTCTGCTGCCAAGACCAATGTCAAGGAGCTTTTCCTCTATGTTTTCTTTGAGTCTTCTTTCCTTTTTTCTTAGCCCAACTAAAGTTTTATCAGTTATGTTTATGTTTTCAAAAACACAACTCAGTTTTGTTGATCTTTTCTATTGTTTTCCTATTCTCTGTTTCATTTACTTCTATGCTACTCTTTATCATTTCCTTCTGTAGGTGTCCTCTTCATAGTGTTTAACAGGCCACAAACATGAACAGGGGTGATATCTAAGATTTCATAACCTGAGGATGGATATATTCCTAGAAAATCCGAGTTAATATGCTGAGAGCATGGTTCCACAGAATACAAAATACAATGGTATTTGAGTTGTTTTTATTCTGCACTAAGCATAAATAGTATTCTGTGTGCTGAGCTGAAACAATATCACCTTGTCTAACATTGTTTCTTGAGAAAATATGGTTCAAATACTAAATACTATCCATATATTTCTTATGAAGAAATATAGTTCTTTCTTGCAACAACAGATCTCATCTGACTCCCCAGTGTCTGACTTAAGTCAGAAAAGGCATATCCTTTCTCAATTCTACAGAGTAGTGAAGAAGACTACATTGCTTCTCTGTAGGAGCTGGTTAAATCTGGCTCCTTGACTGCTTCCTGCCATGTGGGTCATAAGTGTAGGTAAGAAGTGATGTTACTAATGACAGTCTGAAGTGGACATTGGGTACCAGATTTGGAATGGGGGGTTCCATAAAAGAAATTAAGGTTACATTCAACTCTACAGCTGAATGTGAGTAGGGATGGGAGGAGTGGGGAGAACAGTCCTGAACTTCAGAAACAAAGGGACATGCCTCAGCAAGCAAGAAATAAATGGCTTCTTGCATCTCAGAGGCTGCTTCTTCCCCAGAAAAATAGGCCTATTTTATTTATTAAACAAATGTCCAAAATGTGCAGTATGCTTTAGAACCACAAGTAAATATCTTTGATAGCATATTCTTAACAAGACCCACTGCAGCTCTTTTCAATGCATGGCCTTCTATATACCCATACGTTTCCTTAGTCCAAGGCAAAATGGCCCAGGGCAACCCTATCTTTAGAGAACATACTTCATGAGGAATGGATACTCCATATTTAAAATATTCTTATCCAACTTCCCTTCCACTGCATCTGTGTATGTTGCCTGTGTTTCAGCCTTGTACTCACCTAGGCATTAAACCCCTCGCCTTCACCAATTTCTGCAAAAAAAAATAAAAATAAAAAAAATCAAAAAATCAAAAATCCAATCACAGCAAGTTTTTTGTGAGAGTGGAAGTTTATTGAAGATTTTGGACATTTTGGGGAAGTACTATACAACATTCCACCAACTCTCTACATTCTTCCTTCCCCTTTTTCCATGTCTTCAATCTCTTCCCCTTCCCAGTTCAAAGTAATTCAGTATGGCCCTCTATCAGTCAGGGCAGGCTGGGATGTGCTGTGGTACAAAACAACCCCCAAACCAGTCACTTAATACAAACATTTATATGGGAATGAGACCTTCATTGATGTGCTTTGAAAGTACCCACAGAGATAATCTGAGCCTAAGCTCTACGTTTATATCTTTTGTACCATGGATAGTTACTCGGATACTGAAAATATTACAATATGCCGAGGAGGACGTTATAGTTCCCTAAAAGGGGAACTGTATTTTGGTCTAATGGTTGCTAAATAAGAATTTACTTCAGAATCATGTGGGAACTTTTAAAAATTCAGATGCCTGGGCCCCATCCACAGATATTTTGATTCAGTAGATTTCATGTGCGGTCCAGGACTCTAAATTTTTAACAAGCTCCCCACGTACTTCTGAAAATTATCCAGGTTTGAAAACTACCCCTCTAGTACAGGGGTCATCAAACTACAGCCCTTAAGCTAAAGCAAACCCTGCCATCTGTTTTTGTAAATAAAGCTTAATAGGAATGCAGACATGCCCATTCATTTATATCTTGTGTATGGCTGTTTTGTGCTATAATGGCAGAGTTGAGTAACTGAGACAGAGACCATATGGCCCACAAAATGTAAAATATTTACTATCTGGTCCTTTACAGAAAAAGATTGCAAACCCTTACTCTTGTCTATTTCATGACTAATTTCCAGAGTCATGTGATTACTTGTGATGGGAATTAAGTAAGGCAATGCAGATGATCACTACTGAAAACAATAATACCTGGACTGAATTCTTTACAATCTTTATCTTCATATGAGAAAAATGATTGTTTTTTATATACAAATTACCAGCCAAATTTTTTCCTGAGTTATACTGTCCCCTAATGGTACAAATGTTAAATCACAGATGCTTAATCAGATTAGATGTTCCCCATTGTTAATCAATTCCTGAAATCAGTCACTATAGACTTTGTAGCAAGGGACTTCAGGAATCAGTTCAGGTGGTAGAACTGAGCAGGACTAAACGCGCTCAGAGAAGGTGGGCAATTTTAATGAGAATTAGAATCCCTTCCCTCTGTAAAATTCCTTTCTCTTCAAAGACTATTACTCTTTGCATATGCAATTAGATAGTCATTTATCCCAAGGTGATACATTTCTTGAGGACATTTCAGCCATTTGTGATGCCATGTCCATCTCCAAAA
Source organism: Lagenorhynchus albirostris (assembly GCF_949774975.1). NCBI lineage: Eukaryota > Metazoa > Chordata > Mammalia > Artiodactyla > Delphinidae > Lagenorhynchus > Lagenorhynchus albirostris. The sequence continues at coordinate 33,312,660 of NC_083099.1, forward strand.
TTGAAGCACAATACTATCAATATGGTCAAAATCACATGTGTACTCACTATGATGAACGGTGATGAAAGGAAAGAAAGCTTAAACAGGAATCTGGATGCATACACATAAATGCCAAGATGGTTACCAAGGCGGATTGCACCCATGTTGGCAATAATGAGTCAGCAGAGGATGAAACCACTGGTTTTCTCCTTGACTAATGATTAAAATCCTCTGAGTCGCTTTTAAAACATGATGATGGCCAATTCCTGACCCCCATCAGAATTACTTGGGACATCTCTTAAGGTGATGCTGGACCTTTGTAAGGTGGACCACACTTTGCGTAGGAATGAATTAGATCATCCCTAGCCACTAGCTACCATTTTCATACAAACTCAGTGGTTCTGAGACCTTAAAGTATGTAAGTATCACTTGGAAGCTAACTAAACATGCAAATTTGCAAGCTCCAGTGTCACAAATTAAAACTCAGTGCGGAGACGAGGGGAAGATGGCGGAAGAGTAAGACGCGGAGATCACCTTCCTCCCCACAGATACAACAGAAATACATCTACATGTGGAACAACTCCTACAGAACACCTACTGAACGCTGGCAGAAGACCTCAGACCTCCCAAAAGGCAAGAAAGTCCCCACGCACCTGGGTAGGTCAAAAGAAAAAAGAATAAACAGAGACAAAAAGGATAGGGACGGGACCTGCACCAGTGTGGAGGGAGCTGTGAAGGAGGAAAGGTTTCCACACACTAGGAGGCCCCTTCGCGGGCGGAGACTGTGGGTGGCGGAGGGGGAAGCTTCAGGGCCACGGAGAAGAGCGCAGCAACAGGGGTGTGGAGGGCAAAGTGGGGAGATTCCCGCACAGAGGATCGGTGCCTACTGGCACTCACCAGCCCGAGAGGCTTGTCTGCTCACCCGCCGGGGAGGGCGGGGCTCGGAGCCGAGGCTCGGGGGTTTCGGTCAGAGCGCAGGGAGAGGACTGGGGTTGGCGGCGTGAACACTGCCTGCAGGGGGTTAGTGAGGCACGGCTAGCCGGGAGGGAGTCCGGGAAAAGTCTGGACCTGCCGAAGAGGCAAGAGACTTTTTCTTCCCTCTTTGTTTCCTGTGCGTGAGGAGAAGGGATTAAGAGCGCTGCTTAAAGAAGCTCCAGAGACGGGCACCAGCCGCGGCTATCATCGCGGACCACAGAGACGGGCATAAGACTCTAAGGCTGTTGCGGCCGCCACCAAAGAAGCCTGTGTGCGAGCACAGGTCACTATTCACAACCCCCTTCCAGGGAGCCTGTGCAGCCCGCCACTGCCAGGGTACCGGGATCCAGGGACAACTTCCCCGGGAGAACGCACGGCGCGCCTCAGGCTGGTGGAACGTCACGACGGCCTCTGCCGCCGCAGGCTTGCCCCGCATCCGTGCCCCCCCTTCCCCCCCGCCTGAGTGAGCCAGAGTCCCCGAATCAGCGGCTCCTTTAACCCCGTCCTGTCTGAGCAAAAAACAAACGCCCTCCAGCGACCTACATACAGGCAGAGGCAGGGCCAAATCCAAAGCTGAGCCCCTGTGAGCTGTGAGAACAAAGAAGACAAAGGGAAATCACTCCCAGCAGCCTCAGAAACACCGGATTAAAGCTCCACAATCAACTTGATGTGCCCTGCATCTGTGGAATACATGAATAGACAACGAATCATCCCAAAATGAGGAGGTGGACTTCGAGAGCAAGATCTATGATTTTTTCCCCTTTTCCTCTTTTTGTGAATGTGTATGTGTATGCTTCTGTGTGAGATCTTGTCTGTATAGCTTTGCTTCCACCATTTGTCCTAGGGTTCTATCCGTCCATTGTTTTTTTTAAATTTTTTTTCTTAATAATTAATTTTAATAACTTTATTATACTGTACCTTCTTCCTTCCTTCCTTCCTTCCTTCCTTCCTTCCTTCCTTCCTTCCTTCCTTCCTTCATTCCCTCCCTCCCTCCCTCCCTCCTTTAGACAACGAATCATCCCAAATTGAGGAGGTGGACTTTGAGAGCAAGATTTATGATTTTTTCCCCTTTACCTCTTTTTGTGAGGGTGTATATGTATGCTTCTGTGTAAGATTTTGTCTGTATAGCTTTGCTTCCAACATTTGTCCTAAGATTCTATCCATCCCTTTTTTTCCTAAATAATTATTTTTTAATTCAAAAACTTTATTATATTTTATTTTACTGTATCTTCTTTCTTTGTCATTTTTCCTTCCTTCCCTCCTTCCTTCCTTCCTCCCTCCCTCCCTCCTTTCTTTCCTTCTTGCCTTCTTTCTTTCTTTCTTCCTTCCTTCCTTCCTTCCCTCCTTTCTTTCTTTCTTTCCTTCTTTCTTCCTTCATAGTTCTACTAATTCTCTCTACTTTTCCTCCCTCTTATTCTGAGCCATGTGGATGAAAGGCTCTTGATGCTCCAGCCAGGACTCAGTGATGTGCCTCTGAGGTGGGAGAGCCAACTTCAGGACACTGGTCCACAAGAGACCTCCCAGCTACACATAATATCAAATGGTAATAATCTCCCAGAGATCTCCATCTCAACACCAACACCCAGCTTCACTCAACGACCAGCAAGCTACAGTGCTGGAAAACCTATGCCAAACAACTAGCAAAACAGGAACACAACCCCACCCATTAGCAGAGAGGCTGCCTAAAATCATAATAACTCCACAGACACCCCAAAACACAACACCAGACGTGGACCTGCCAACTAGAGAGACAAGATCCACCCTCATCCACCACAACACAGGCACTAGTCCCCTCCACCAGGAAGCCTACACAACCTTAGCCACTGGAGACAGACATCAAAAACAACGGGAACTACGAACCTGCAGCCTGCAAAAAGGAGACCCCAAACACAGTAAGATAAGCAAAATGAGAAGACAGAAAAACACACAGCAGATGAAGGAGCAAGATAAAAATGCACCAGACCTAACAAATGAAGAGGAAATAGGCAGTCTACCTGAAAAAGAATTCAGAATAATGATAGTCAGGATGATCCAAAATCTTAGAAATAGAAGAGACAAAATGCAAGAAACATTTAACAAGGACCTAGAAGAACTAAAGAGGAAACAAGCAACGATAAACAACACAATAAACGAAATTAAAAGTACTCTAGATGGGATCAATAGCAGAATACCTGAGGCAGAAGAACGGATAAGTGACCTGGAAGATAAAATAGTGGAAATAACTACTGCAGAGCAGAATAAAGAAAAAAGAATGAAAAGAGCTGAGGACAGTCTCAGAGACCTCTGGGACAACATTAAACGCACCAACATTCGGATTATAGGGGTTCCATAAGAAGAAGAGAAAAAGAAAGGGACTGAGAAAATATTTGAAGAGATTATAGTTGAAAACTTCCCTAATATGGGAAAGGAAATAGTTAATCAAGTCCAGGAAGCACAGAGAGTCCCATACAGGATAAATCCAAGGAGAAACATGCCAAGACACATATTAATCAAACTGTCAAAAATTAAATACAAAAAAAGCATATTAAAAGCAGCAAGGGAAAAACAACAAATAACACACAAGGGAATCCCTATAAGGTTAACAGCTGATCTCTCAGCAGAAACCCTGCAAGCCAGAAGGGAATGGCAGGACATACTGAAAGTGGTGAAGGAGAAAAACCTGCAACCAAGATTACTTTACCCAGCAAGGATCTCATTCAGATTTGATGGAGAAATTAAAACCTTTACAGACAAGCAAAAGGTGAGAGAGTTCAGCACCACCAAACCAGCTTTACAACAAATGCTAAAGGAACTTCTCTAGACAAGAAACACAAGAGAAGGAAAAGACCTATAAAAACGAACCCAAAACAATTTGGAAAATGGGAATAGGAACATACATATCGATAATTACCTTAAATGTAAATGGACTAAATGCTCCCACCAAAAGACACAGATTGGCTGAATGGATACAAAAACAAGACCCTTGTATATGCTGTCTACAAGAGACCCACTTCAGACCTAGAGACACATACAGACTGAAAGTAAGGGGATGGAAAAAGATATTCCATGCAAATGGAAAGCAAAAGAAAGCTGGAGTAGCAATTCTCATATCAGACAAAACAGACTTTAAAATAAAGACTATTAGAAGAGACAAAGAAGGACACTATATAATGATCAAGGGATCGATCCAAGAAGAAGATATAACAATTGTAAGTATTTATGCACCCAACATAGGAGCCCCTCAATACATAAGGCAAATACTAACAGCCATAAAAGGGGAAATCGACAGTAACACATTCATAGTAGGGGACTTTAACACCCCACCTTCACCAATGGACAGATCATCCAAAATGAAAATAAATAAGGAAACACAAGCTTTAAATGATACATTAAACAAGATGGACTTAATAGATATTTATAGGACACTCCATCCAAAAACAACAGAATACACATTTTTCTCAAGTGCGTTTGGAACATTCTCCAGGATAGATCATATCTTGGGTCACAAATCAAGCCTTGTTAAATTTAAGAAAAAAGAAATTGTATCAAGTATCTTTTCCGACCACAACGCCATGAGACTAGATATCATTTACAGGAAAAGATCTGTAAAAAATGCAAACACATGCAGGATAAACAATACACTACTTAATAACGAAGTGATCACTGAAGAAATCAAAGAGGAAACTAAAAAATACCTAGAAACAAATGACAATGGACACACAATGACCCAAAACCTATGGGATGCAGCAAAAGCAGTTCTAAGGGGGAAGTTTATAGCAATACAAGCCCACCTTAAGAAGCAGGAAACATCTCGAATAAACAACCTAACCTTGCATCTCAAGCAATTAGAGAAAGAAGAACAAAAAAACCCCAAAGCTAGCAGAAGGAAAGAAATCATAAAAATCAGATCAGAAATAAATGAAAAAGAAATGAAGGAAACAACAGCAAAGATCAATAAAACTAAAAGCTGGTTCTTTGAGAAGATAAACAAAATAGATGAACCATTAGCCAGACACATCAAGAAAAAAAGGAAGAAAACTCAAATCAATAGAAATGAAAAAGGAGAAGTAACAACTGACACTGCAGAAATAAAAAAGATCATAAGAGATTACTACAAGCAACTCTATGCCAATAAAGTGGACAATCTGGAAGAAATGGACAAATTCTTAGAAATGCACAACCTGCCAAGACTGAATCAGGAAGAAATAGAAAATATGAACAGACCAATCACAAGCACTGAAATTGAAACTGTGATTAAAAATCTTCCAACAAACAAAAGCCCAGGACCAGATGGCTTCACAGGCGAATTCTATCAAACATTTAGAGAAGAGCTAACACCTATCCTTCTCAAACTTTTCCAAAATATAGGAGAGGGAGGAACACTCCCAAATTCCTTCTGCGAGGCCACCATCACCTTGATAACAAAACCAGACAAGGATGTTACAAAGAAAGAACTCTACAGGCCAATATCACTGATGAACATAGATGCAAAAATCCTCAACAAAATACTAGCAAACAGAATCCAACAGCACATTAAAAGGATCATACACCATGATCAAGTGGGGTTTATTCCAAGAATGCAAGGATTCTTTAATATACACAAATCTATCAATGTGATAAACCATATTAACAAACTGAAGGAGAAAAACCATATGATCATCTCAATAGATGCAGAGAAAGCTTTCGACAAAATTCAACACCCATTTATGATAAAAACCCTGCAGAAAGTAGGCATAGAGGGAACTTTCCTCAACATAATATAGGCCATATATGACAAGCCCACAGCCAACATCATGCTCAATGGTGAAAAACTGAAAGCATTTCCACTAAGATCAGGAACAAGACAAGGTTGCCCACTCTCACCACTCTTATTCAACATAGCTTTGGGAAGTTTTAGCCACAGCAATCAGAGAAGAAAAGGAAATAAAAGGAATCCAAATCGGAAAAGAAGAAGTAAAGCTGTCACTGTTTGCAGATGACATGATACTATACATAGAGAATCCTAAAGATGCTACCAGAAAACTACTAGAGCTAATCAATGAATTTGGTAAAGTAGCAGGATACAAAATGAACGCACAGAAATCTCTGGCATTCTTATATACTAATGATGAAAAATCTGAACGTGAAAGCAAGAAAACACTCCCATTTACCATTGCAACAAAAAGAATAAAATATCTAGGAATAAACCTACCTAAGAAGACAAAAGGCCAGTATGCAGAAAGTTATAAGACACTGATGAAAGAAATTAAAGATGATACAAATAGATGGAGAGATATACCATGTTCTTGGATTGGAAGAATCAACATTGTGAAAATGACTCTATTACCCAAAGCAATCTATAGATTCAATGCAATCCCTATCAAACTATCACTGGCATTTTTCACAGAACTAGAACAAAAAATTTCACAATTTATATGGAAACACAAAAGACCCCGAATAGCCAAAGCTATATTGAGAACAAAAAACGGAGCTGGAGGAATCAGGCTCCCTGACTTCATACTATACTAACAAGATACAGTAATCAGCACAGTATGGTACTGGCACAAAAACAGAAATATAGATCAATGGAACAGGATAGAAAGCCCAGAGATAAACCCACACACATATGGTCATCTTATCTTTGAAAAAGGAGGCAGGAATGTAAGTAGAGAAAGGACAGCCTCTTCAATAAGTGGTGCTGGGAAAACTGGACAGCTACATGTAAAAGTATGAGATTAGATCACTCCCTAACACCATACACAAAAATAAGCTCAAAATGGATTAAAGACCTAAATGTAAGGCCAGAAACTATCAAACTGTTAGAGGAAAACATAGGCAGAAGACTCTATGACATAAATCACAGCAAGATCCTTTCTGACCCACCTCCTAGAGAAATGGAAATAAAAACAAAAATAAACAAATGGGACCTAATGAAACTTCAAAGCTTTTGCACAGCAAAGGAAACCATAAACAAGACCAAAAGACAGCCCTGAGAATGGGAGAAAATATTTGCACATGAAGCAACTGACAAAGGATTAATCTCCAAAATTTACAAGCAGCTCTTGCAGCTCAATAACAAAAAAACAAACAACCCAATCCAAAAATGGGCAGAAGACCTAAATAGACATTTCTCCAAAGAAGATATACAGACTGCCAACAAACACATGAAAGAATGCTCAACATCATTAATCATTAGAGAAATGCAAATCAAAACTACAATGAGATATCATCTCACACCAGTCAGAATGGCCATCATCAAAAAATCTAGAAACAATAAATGCTGGAGAGGGTGAGGAGAAAAGGGAACACTCTTGCACTGCTGGTGGGAATGTGAACTGGTTCAGCCACTGTGGAGAACATTATGGAGGTTCCTTAAAAAACTACAAATAGAACTACCATATGACCCAGCAATCCCACTACTGGGCATATACCCTGAGAAAACCATAATTCAAAAAGAGGCATGTACCAAAATGTTCATTGCAGCTCTATTTACAATAGCCCGGAGATGGAAACAACCTAAGTGCCCATCATCGGATGAATGGATAAAGAAGATGTGGCACATATATACAATGGAATATTACTCAGCCATAAAAAGAGACGAAATTGAGCTATTTGTAATGAGGTGGATAGACCTAGAGTCTGTCATACAGAGTGAAGTAAGTCAGAAAGAGAAAGACAAATACCGTATGCTAACACATATATATGGAATTTAAGAAAAAAAATGTCATGAAGAACCTAGGGGTAAGACAGGAATAAAGACGCAGACCTACTAGAGAATGGACTTGAGGTTACGGGGAGGGGGAAGGGTGAGCTGTGACAGGGCGAGAGAGAGTCATGGACATATACACACTAACGAACGTAGTAAGGTAGATAGCTAGTGGGAAGCAGACGCATGGCACAGGGATATTGGCTCGGTGCTTTGTGACCCCCTGGAGGGGTGGGATAGGGAGGGTGGGAGGGAGGGAGACGCAAGAGGGAAGACATATGGGAACATATATATATGTATAACTGATTCACTTTGTTATAAAGCAGAAACTAACACACCATTGTAAAGCAATTATACCGCAATAAAGATGTTAAAAAAAAAAAAAAAGAGGCATGTACCAAAATGTTCATTGCAGCTCTATGTACAATAGCCAGGAGATGGAAACAACCTAAGTGCCCATCATTGGATGAATGGATAAAGAAGATGTGGCACATGTATACAATGGAATATTACTCAGCCATAAAAAGAGACGAAATTGAGCTATTTGTAATGAGGTGGATAGACCTAGAGTCTGTCATACAGAGTGAAGTAAGTCAGAAAGAGAAAGACAAATACCGTATGCTAACACATATATATGGAATTTAAGAAAAAAAATGTCATGAAGAACCTAGGGGTAAGACAGGAATAAAGATACAGACCTACTGGAGAACGGACTTGAGGATATGGGGAGAGGGAAGGGTGAGCTGTGACAGGGCGAGAGAGAGGCATGGACATATACGCACTAACAAACGTAAGGTAGATAGCTAGTGGGAAGCAGCTGCATGCACAGGGATATCAGCTCGGTGCTTTGTGACCCCCTGGAGGGGTGGGATAGGGAGGGTTGGAGGGAGGGAGACGCAAGAGTGAAGAGGTATGAGAACATATGTATATGTATAAGTGATTCACTTTGTTATAAAGCAGAAACTGGCACACCATTGTAAAGCAATTATACTCCAATAAAGATGTTAAAAAAAAAAAGTCACTTAGTGGTACCCAGTGAGCAAATAGTTTGGCCTGAGGAGTCCAAGATGGCTTCATTTCACATGCCTTGGCTGGAAGGCTAGGCCAGCTGGGACTGTTGCCTGGAATGCCTACACACAACTTCTCCAGTCTGGCAGCCTTGGCAGTAGGTCTCCTTACATGGCAGCTCAAGGTTCCTAGAGAGAGTGTTCCAAAATACAGAAAGTGGAACAGAGTCATTTCTGCCATAGTCTACTGGTCAAAAAAGTTCCAGTGCCCAACCAGATTCAAGGGGAGGAGCCATAAACAGGCTGAAGTCATGGCTGTGTGACCCTTTGAAAAATCTCAAGTGCAGCTGTATAGAAACCTGAACTCAAAAGGAGTTCATGCTTGGTTTATTGTTGTCTTGAAATTCTTTATAATTTTTGAACAAAGGGCACTACATTTTCATTTTGAACTGGGTCCCACAAATTATGTAGCCTGTCCTCATCATAAACCTCACCTTTCAATGGATAGAGTATTAAAAATTTTGTAGCCATCTTTAACGGGCCATAAGCTGCCTGCCAGAGACTTCATTCCGCACCATAGTTCTGTATTCAAAATTATCCTTTCAAAATGAAGACTGATGTTTGTGGGTTAAATTCACCATAAAGAAGGGAAACAAATTATGAGGTTGGAAACTGGAACAAATTCTGTGATAAGTTTAGGATTAATAAATATGTTGGAAACCAACAACACTGAGTATCTGCTGGCACCCTGTAACTGGTCACCTCTGGGCTCACTCACTCAGTTATGTCACTTAGGCATTAACCAACAGTTATCCAAGATCAGTATGTGTGCTGAATTTATCCATATTGTCCTTGATGAGAAAGACAGCCAGTAATCACTATATAGAAAGGAGTCTCCATGGTCTCAGCAAACCTGGATTTGTTTTGGGGGGGTATCTGCAAAACTATGTAAAGGTTATTAGGGAAGGCAGTGACAACTCCTATGCTTTTTGAGAACCCCAGCCACATCTGACATCTCTTTGGGTCATCAGTCATTTGCACTGCATTATGTTCTCAGCAGGAGATCAATATGATTGCTGGTGATGAATCTAAGCAACAAATGGCATCATAACAATAACAACTACCAAAAACCAAGATGAATAGAATGGGGACACAATTAATGGAGAACAAGGTCAGGAAAAGTTACGTACAGTATTTTGCACAAAGGCAAAGATTATTGAATTGAAAATATTGATATGATAAACTCTTGAAAGGTATTATTATCCAGGGAAAGTTTCTTAGAGAAAGAAGCTAGACTTTGAAAGAAATGAGGGTTGGCAGAGTACTGAAAGGAAATAGAAACTACATTGGTATGAGGACAAGAAGAAAATCAGCCCAACTAGGGTGGAAGAACGTGGGTAGACGGATGTTACTGGATAAATTAGAGGTAAGGAAAGGAGAGTCATTGCTCCAGGGCACTGGTCCTAGGCTTCGGAATCTGAATTTACTCCACAAGTTATGGGAAGTTACTGTAGTTTGCTATTGGTTTGGAGGGAATGAGTGATGGCTTTTTATTTTAGTATGCAAGTATAATAGTGGAAGTCTCCAGCTGATGCACATTCCAAAGGAGGTGGCAGAAACCTAGTGAATGATTCCCTGAACCACTGATCCACATTGAGGGTACAAGTATTAGAAGCTGGTGATCAGAAAGGACTTTAAAAGAGAGGAGTTCTTGAGATACTTGATGGTGGGAATGTTTCCCCTTATCTCAGGAGACTATTTGAAGAAGTTAATATGTATCTCTTGGAGTTTGAAGAACACAGTGGCCTGGTATCTGATTCCCTCCTGAAGAAAATTTATAGGGTAAAAGAAAGGATGACTAGCTACTTTGATGGAGGTAGTGAGAACTGGCCTGCATTCCCAGAATTCTTTGAGGTGAAAATGTGTTTCCTGTTGTGGTAGATGTTGTGATGCCTGAAAGACTTGTTCCTCCAGCCACTGGAAGTGATGCCAGCAGACAGTCCTCAACTGTCAGTCTCCTAGGGGATTGCTTTGGCTGAAGAAAGCTGATGACTGTCTGGTATGGGGGTACAAAGTCCCAGCCCCCCACCCCAATTTAGAACAACTCTGCAGAGCTATCCCAGGATCAGAACTCCCTGTAGATTGGCTAAGGTATCTGTCGAGGCTGCAGCAAAGCTCAGCTTCTCCCGCTAACCAATTTTGCTTCTTTCCCTTCCTTTCTACAGGTGTTGATCCCAAGGACACTCCCAAATAAACATCTTGCATGGTTATCTCCATTTCAGAATCTGTTTCCCAGGAAACCTGACCTGTAACACCTGTAGATCAGATATGGACCCCACCAGTAAGTCAACTAGCATGAATTATCTTGGGTCTGCCCAAGTGGGACCCTGTAGGGAGGAATAAACATCAGTGGACAGGATCCTTAAAGTATCACTGAATTCCTTACAGCTGGAGAAGCAGTGAGCACCAGCTGGAATATAGCTGCACCAGCCCAGGTCAAGAAAACTGAAGATTAAAGATTTCCAGTTATGAGGGGGAGAGAGTCTTTGAAGAACTTGCAAAACTATCTCTGAGAAGAGCCAGTTTTAACCATTTGCCAAGTCCAAAGAGCACAAACATCCAGTTCACAGCAGTGTCAATCAAATAAAGCCTTTCCCTCCCCTCTCCTGTCCTCCTTCCCAGGGCTCCAAACCTGGAGAGGTTAGAAACCCGGCGGAGGGGCAAGAACACAAGGTACCATAAGAGAGAAGACGCCAACCCCACACTTTTCTTGACTTAAAAGTTTAAAACTGTTTTCCCATCTCTCTCCATTTTTCATGATATCCCTCAAATACTGTCATAGTCTATCCTTTCCTTTACTTGGTGAGATGCCCCATATTCCTGTGAAGTGTTGTCTGCAGTGTCCCTTGTTGCAAAAAGTCAAAACCTCACCTTGTCCGTAGGCCCTGACGTAGCGCTGTGGTGGAACTGCGCGACCGCCAAGCTGCTCACTCCGCCCAGCTGCTCACTCCGCCCCGCTGCTCACTCCGCCCACGCGCGCTCCGCTCTCACTCCCAGCCCAGCCCTGCTGCCCCGCCCCATCCGTTCCGCTCCTCTGGCCCCGCCTAGCCACCCTGACCCGCCCCATCCCTGTCATCCGCCCACTAGCCCTCCCCTTCTCGATGCGCTCGCCCCGCCCCTTCCTGCTGTCCCGCCCCGTCTCACTCGTCTGGTCCCGCCCCCTCCTGGTAACCTGGTGGCAAGGAGCGGCGGCCGCCGGCGCCATGGGGACTGCCTCGTCGCTCGTGAGCCCCGCCGGCGGGGAGGTGATCGAGGACACGTACGGGGCGGGCGGCGGCGAGGCCTGCGAGATCCCGGTGGAGGTGAAGCCCAAGGCCCGCCTGCTGCGCAGCTCGTTCCGCCGGGGCGCGGGGGCGGGGGCGGGGGCCGGGCCGGGTTCACTGCCCCGCGGGGCGGGCGGCGGCGGGCTGCTGGGGGCCAGCTTCAAGTCCACTGGCTCGTCGGTGCCCGAGCTGGAGTACGCGGCGGCCGAGTACGAGCGGCTGAAAAAGGAGTACGAGATCTTCCGGGTCAGCAAGAACCAGGAGTTGTTATCCATGGGCCGCCGCGAGGCCAAGCTGGACACGGAGAACAAGCGGCTGCGGGCAGAGCTGCAGGTAACGCTGGGCCCGGGCGCTCACCGGAGACGGCCGCGACACCCGGGAAACTGAGCCCCGGGGCCGCCTGCCCACCTCCCCGCAGCCTCTTGGCCGCATTGCCAGTTGGACCCCTGGACGCCTGACTGCTCTGCATTTTAATTTGAGGGGACGTACTGTCTTGGGGTCTAAACAGATTCCTTAACTAACCGCCCCCCCCCTTTTCTATTTCTGGTCCATTCATTCAGATGCCTTGAAGCAATTAGCCTGAAAGTGTCCTGAAGCAACAAATGCTAATCTCCAGAGAAGTAGGTCCACACGGGGCACACATATACACCAAAGACTTTGGTGACATCTGTTGAGGAAACTCATCAAACCCTTCCTAGGAGTTTTTAACCACGCCTCGCCCTCCCACCCCTCCACCCCCCCCCACAAATTTACATACCTCGGAGGTGGGGCTTCTGTCTCAGTTTCTTTTTTTTTTTAATTTTTTTAAAATTTATTTTTATTTATTCTTTTAAATATATTTTTAAATTTATTTATTCTTGTTTTTTTGGCTGCGTTGGGCCTTTCTTGCTAAGAGCGGGCTTTCTCTAGTCAGAGGCAAGGGTGGGGGCTACTGTTCATCACCGTGCGCAGGCTTCTCACTGCCGTGGCTGCTCTTGTTGTGAAGCACGGGCTCTAGGCACGCGGGCTTCAGTAGTTGTGGCACACGGGCTTCAGTAGTTGTGGCACACGGGCTTAGTTGTTCCGCAGCAGGTGGGATCTTCCTGGACCAGGGCTTGAACCCGTGTCCCCTGCACTGGCAGGTGGATTCTTAACCACTGCACCACCAGGAAGCCCCTATTTTTGTTTCTTTGTGAAGTTCCATAGCTATTGGATTTCAGTGATCTTGAAGTGAATTTTTCTGGCAGCCCCTGATTTTCACCACCTTAACTGCTGTGGTTGAAAATGTTCCCTAGGTATAGTCAAATTTCCTTAATCCACTTGATTAAATTACTCTAAAAACAATTATTACATGCCCTTCCTGTAATAGATCTATTTTAACTGATTATTAGGAAAGTTATTTTTTTGTGAGCAAAGGCGTGAGATTTTGTGTCATCAGTTTGGGGCCCCTCTGAGGGTTGTAGTTTGTTTACTCTATTTTTCTTTACTATGGAAGAGACTTCTGGACAGCCCAAGTGTTCCTGAGCTCATTACAGGAGGAATAGAATAAATACCTCAGACCTGATTTTTCTAGAAGGAAGAAGCCTTCTTCCTTCTAGACTAGTCCTTCTAGTCAATCCCTCTCCACCCCTACCCCACTCCCATTAGCTGTTGTCTAATTAGCACTGTTATCTGAGAATACATAAGCAGTTTTATCTGTTGTCTTACAGATTTTCCTATTGGGCAGTCTTAATGCACTTGCATATATGAAGTGGACTTATGCATTTCAGATATCTGATTTCATGCATCCAAGCCATTGTCTTGGATTCACTGCATATTGCAAAAGACTGAGGTGGAGGTAGAAAAGAAAGCCAGACCAACCAGGGTAGAGTGCACTAAGTGTTGACAAATGTCACAGTCCCAGGTTATTTCCTGTTACCAATCCTGATTCCTTATGTAACCCTTTTGATTCCTTTTTCACATATCTAGACATTTTTTAAAAACCTTCTGTATTTATTTAATCCATTCAGTCAGACATTTACTGGAAGCCTATCGTGTATCAGGCACTGCTAGTGCCTCTTGGGGCTAGCAAGAGGAGTAAGACATGGAGCCAAGGAGTGCACAGTCTCACAGAAGTAATTATCCTTCAGGTTAAGCCTTACAAGTTGTACTTTTTGTTCTCTTAAAGATGGGAAAGCTGAGGTGTAGTGAAGATTAAGAACTAGTGCAGTATTTCAAAGAAAAAGCATTAATTTCCATTGAAAGCTTAATGTCAAATATCTTCATTTATAGTTCAAGCATATTTGCGTTTTTTTTTTTCCATTATGTGTTTGAATAGAATGGCAATATGCAGTTCTTGATAACTGGTGAAAAAGTAAGTAGATTGTTAAAATTCTAAGATATTTAATATGTATATAAGATAATGTAAAATTTGGGAGGCATGCTATTTTTGTTATAAATAATGAGGTAAATTATTCCAGGCACTTCAGAAAACTTACCAGAAGATACTTCGGGAAAAGGAAAGTGCTTTAGAAGCAAAATATCAAGCAATGGAGAGAGCAGCTACATTTGAACATGACAGAGATAAAGTTAAGAGGCAATTTAAGGTAAATTTCATACATCTTTATCCCCAAAGTGATATGGAATAAAAGCAGTATATTTTAAAAGTTCATATAATACTGCGATGAATAGCCAGAAGTAAATGATGTAGGAGCCATGAAAGTTATAAGAACTAAACTAAAGCACTTTTTACATTTTTGAGTTGGACGAGGTAAACTTAAGGTAGTTTCAAAGAAAAGGTATAAAAGTGAACATTTTAATAGGGATATGGGGGGGAGCGGGAAAGGAAAGTGTTTCTATTAGGGGAAAGCATTTAGAATGTTTGGGGATGTTTTCTATGGATAAGCATTACTGGCATTAAATGGGAGGGGGACAAATTTGCTAAACATCAGGTAGCACACAAGGCAGCTCCACACTACAGACACACATCCTGCTGGAATTCCAGTGGGTTCCGGTTACAAAACAGTGATGTAGAGGTACTCAGATTATTCATCCTACAAAAGGGGAGATCAAGGACCAAATGAATATTGATTTTGTGAAAGAAAGAATTTTCTCTTAAAAGTTGCTGATACAATTTTTGATTATGGAAAACGGTTTCAAAATTAAAATCCTTCTTTTAAAGATTTTTAGGGAGACCAAGGAAAATGAAATTCAGGATTTATTGAGGGCCAAGCGAGAGTTGGAGAGTAAACTTCAGAGGCTACAGGTTCAGGGGATCCATGTATTTGATCCTGGAGAGTCTGATTCAGATGACAACTGTACAGATGTTACTGGTAAATTTATTTCCTATATATAATATTTTGAGATTTCAATATAGGTATAATGATTATAGAGCCAACTTTGAATCCTTTTACTTATAAGTAATTGCTGTTACAAATAGAGTTGCACTTTCTCTTTCTCAGTTGTTATGACAGCTCTTTTCTATGAAGTCCATGATGTAGAGGCTGAGGTTCCTTCTCTCTCATTGTTCTACCAACCTTAACCCATAGCTTTTCTCTCTCTGGTCTAAGCCCCTCTAAGTCCCAACATCACATCTACAATTTAGCCAGGGGGAGGGAGGGAATACCTTACTTTCCTTGAAAGCACAATCTGAAAGATATACAGATTACTCCTACTCAAACCCCATTGGCCAGAACTCTACCTAGGAAGATGGGAAAGTGTAATCATTAGCGGGAGAGCCATGTATCCACATAAAATTTGGGGTTGTGTCACTAAAGGAAGAAGGGAAGAATGGATGTTGGAGGACAGTAGTCTATGTCACATTATTTTTCCACATAATTGATATATTCTTTACAACTATCAGAATATCTGCATAATATTTCACTGAGTGGTTTCCAATGCAGTTTTGTGAAATACTTTTAAAGTTTTTGTTTTACAATTAAACATAGAAAGTGTTTTTTCTAGAAATAAAGAAAAACTTGGAATCATAGACTGAAAGGGTCCACTGTGTTCCAAGGAAATAATAATGAAGTGTGATTGATTTTGAGAAATATTCTATTTTAAATGTGGTGGAAAAATGCAGTCACTCTACCATTTATTTAAAAAACTATAATTATATTCTTACAAACTGATGTATTTTGGAGTGAAATATGGCAACTAGCATCCTGGGACTTTTATTACTAACTTTTGAGGAAAAAAAGTGAAGTGATTCTTAATGGCATTAGTCCTCGTGATTATTTCAGTATTGACATATGTTAAAATGTACAGGGTTTCAAAACTATTATATTCTAATTCTCTTAGCAAGTTAATAAAAACGAGTTAATATTTCCTCATAGGTCTTTCTTCCTATTTCGATATAAACATGAAGAAGGAATGCTTGAGGGAATGTCACTCATTATTTGTCACCCACAAATAATAATCTCAGTTTTGCCAGAGATTTAGCCCAAATACCAGTTTACTTATGTTTAGTCAAGGATGCCATGAATTATTATTTATTAAAAAAAAATCAACGTGTTCATAAGTACCTATTGATTCAGACAATGTTTTTTGCTCTGAGAGGTTAAAGAAAATGTGCTCTTTACATCCTTAGCTTACATCCTAATGAATTACCAATATTAATTACTGGTGTGCTAGTAATAGTCTTCCTTTGAAATTCTTTCCTTCACATTTTACACTGATACCTAAATCATATAGTTAGGAATGTTTTTTAGAATTTTTTTGTTGGGGGGTGTTTTTAACTCCTCTCTGTTATTATAATTCTTTTGGTTATTGTATTCCTAATTTCTTTTCATCTTTCTCTTTTTAATCCCCTTTTTAAGTTTGAGGTGATAACCAGAATTATGTTAACCACCACCTTAGAACTTGCCAGAAGTTGGTGGCAAAGTACTTTCAAAATCATTGTTTTGATTTCAAAATCAAACTTTGAATATCTGTTGTATTTATAATATTGTTGTATTTTTTGCATTAGAAATCCATTGAATATATATGATAAGTTTTTGAAATTCCAATATAGTTTGGTTTTCATCAGATGAAATCTCTTGCTTTTACAGCTGCTGGACCCCAGTGCGAGTATTGGACTGGTGGAGCCTTGGGAAGTGAGCCCTCCATAGGGAGTATGATTCAGCTTCAGCAGTCTTTCCGGGGCCCTGAGTTTGCCCTTAGTTCTATAGATATAGAAGGACCCTTTGCTAACGTCAACAGAGGTAACACACGCCATTTGCCAATTACCTTGGTTAATGGTAGTGACTGTTTGTGTACTATAATCTTATGCTGGGAAAACTGCCATCAGCAGAGCATGAGACTTGTGTTCTGGGTGTCTTCCACTGTCAAACCATCATGTACTCGTGCTTGTCACTGACCAGGAATGATGAAGTTACATAATTCACATCAGGATCAGTTGGTGCCTCCCGGCCAGACTGGCCAATAGGTTCTAATAACTGAATTTCTGGTCTGAGTTCTCGGATATTTTAGTTGAGCGGTGGGAGCCTAATGTAGATTAACGGAAAAACAGTAGTGTTTAGTCTTCCCTCTGCATCTTTGATGGTGTTGAAGGTTAGAGAAGTTGTGGAGTAGAGTACAAAACTTCAGTTATATAATACAGTATTCTTATTCATTATCTTTTATATAATTTGGTATCGAAAACAGCTCTTAAGATCTGTTCAGAATTTCAATACCACCTCAGATCTGAAATGTTATAAGTAGCTCCACTCTTTTCTTAAAACTTTGAAATATAGGGACTTCCCTGGTGGCACAGTGGTTGGGAGTCCACCTGCCAATGCAGGGGACACAGGTTTAAGCCCTGGTCCAGGAGGATCCCACCTGCTGTGGAGCAACTAAAGCCAGGGCTGCTGAGCCTGTGCTCTAGAGCCCGTGAGCCACAACTACTGAGCCCACGTGCTACAACTACTGAGGCCCACGCGCCTGGAGCCCATGCTCCATGACAGAGACAGGCCACTGCAGTGAGAAGCCCATGCACCACAACAAGGAGTGGCCCCTGCTCACCGCGACTAGAGAGAGCCTTGCGTAGTGGCCAAGACCCAATGCAGCCAAAGATAAATAAATGAATAAATAAAATTTTTTAAAAACCTGAAATTATTTATCTATTAGCAAAATGAAAATTATTTTTTTAATTATGCATTTTGAATTAGTCAAATATGTCTTAAAATATTCATTCTCACTAACTATCTTTTGGTTATTTTTTGTACCATTCTTGAACTTTCTTTTTGACTCAATGTATTTCAAAAATAATAAGTAGATAAAACTATAGGCCAGCCTGGGAATGTAGGCTCTCCTCAAGTAGCAAACTAATTGAACAGCCCATGTTGCCTAGTTCCCTGACATTTGACTGGAGCCATGGGTACCCCAGCAAAGACCACTGGTGACATTGATTGCTTTATGCCCCAGGATAGAATTTGAGGTTAGAGAACTGATTGCCTTCTGATACCTTATTCTAGAAGCTTTGTCGGTATTACAAGTGAGATCAGATGATGCCTGTTGTTTTCTTTCAGACTTTTGGGGAATCATCTTGTCAAATGTTTTCTAGTAATTATTTTTCGGGAACTTACGAGAAATTTTATTTTCAGATGACTGGGATATTGCTGTAGCTAGTTTATTACAAGTTACCCCCTTGTTTTCACATTCTCTGTGGAGTAACACTGTCAGATGTTACCTCATTTATACAGATGAAACCCAGCCCGAAATGGATCTTTTCCTTAAGGTGAGGGCATTTATAAATTCTGTATTCACTGATTTAAAATAAAGTTAATATTGTGTCCTGGTTATGATACTACTGATTGCCTGAACCAAGTAGTTTACTACTCACTAGATTATGTCTTAAAGAGTAGGAAGCATCTTGGGCTTTTCTTAAGAAAACGTCTTACTCAGTATTATCAGTATATTCAAATTAAGGCCTTAGAACTTTATGCTTTTGAAAACTTCATTACACGTTCTCCACAGTGTTTACGGCCCTTACTGATGGTGCCTGCTATAGTTAATACCTGCCAGCTCTATTCTTGAATCTGTTTCAGATTATGTCAAAATTTAATCCTTGTCATGGTTTTAAATTTTTCAAGGCAGCCATTGGGGTTAATCTAAGGCAGGGGTCAGCAAACTACAGCCTGTGGGCCAAATCTGGCCTGCAGTCTGTCTGTGTATGACCTAGAGCTAAGATTGGTTTTTACAGTTTTAAACGGTTGAAAAAAATCAAAAGAAGAAGAATATTTTGACATGAAAATTATATGAAATTCAAATTTTGGTGTCTTATAAATAAAGTTATATTGGAACACAGCCACGTGCAATGTATTGTCTCAGGTTGCTTCTCACTAATGGCAGAATAAATTATGATGGAGACTAAATGGACCACAAAAACCTCTGCCAGAACAGCCAAGTTCTTAAGCTGTTATTAATTTGCCATCTGGCCCTTTACAGAAAAGTTTACCAACTACTGTTCTAACTGAATTTTAAATAAATATGCATGTCACATGCTATACCTGCTATATTAACATCATCCAGATTGTTGATTAATAAGTTCATTTAGCTTTCCTTTTTGATAATACTCAGTTTTGGTAAAAAGACAAAGTATTTTGAAAACCAAAGCTTCTACTCATTGAGTATAGGCTCTTCCCAAACACATGTTGAGGGAATTACTAACTTATTGCATAATAATCATCATCATACTAAGTGCCTTAATTTGTTATAGACCAACATATTTTTATATCTGTTTGCTTTAGTGTTCTAATATATCACGGCGGACACTTTTTACTATATAAATCTATGGATTTACATTTTTCACCCTATAACAATAAACAAAAGTCATTTATAATAATAATAATAAATAACTACCAAAGCAAAATAGTCTAATACTTTACTCCTGTTGTTTTAGGTTTATTATGAGATAAATCATTTTCTGAGCTAGGAAACAGTAAAGTTGCTAAGCTATTACTATTTTTATTTTATAGAGAAACTTGCCTTTTCTCTTAAAGATTTTCTTTACGATGTGATCATATAATTTTTAAAGTTTTAAATCAGAGAATATACAACATAACCGTTTTGATTTTAAGTAGTATGAAGCTGACTAGATCTTTAGTTAAATAAGCTGTGCTTTCTTATGTTTTAATTTGTTTTTAGGACTATTCACCTAAACTTAAAAGAATGTGTGAGACAATGGGATATTTTTTCCATGCTGTGTATTTTCCAATTGATATTGAAAATCAGTACCTCACTGTAAGAAAATGGGAAATTGAGAAGAGTTCATTAGTTATCTTATTCATTCATTTAACCTTACCAAGGTAAGCTGAAAATTCTATAATTTATTATAGAAGTTAAACTCATAAATAGAAATTGAGATTACCAGATGAACTTGAAAGATAAGTTCTAATTGCATTCTTACAATCAAAAACAATCCATGAAATTCAGTAAATTCTATGACTTTTAATATGTGAATAAAATAAAAAATTAAAAGTTTCACGCTGTTAGGCTTGTTAATAGGTTATAAGATTAACATCGTTAATGTAAAGATCATTTTAATCAGACGTCAGCAACCTATGGCCCTCAGGTCAAATCCAGTCAGCCACCTGTTTTTATAAATAAAGTTTTATTGGAGCCCAAGTATGGTCATTCATTTATGTATTGTCTACAGCTGCTTTCACACTACAACAGCAGAGTTGAGTATTTCAGCAGAGACTGTATGGCCCACAAAGCCTGAAATGTTTACTAGCTGACCCTTTACAGAAGAAGGTGGTGACCCCTGATTTCAATAATCAGCATTAACCTTCATTATTTTCTTTCTTCAGATACAGATTCAGAGGCACTTGAACACTTGCATAGGTGTTAAATCATATTTTTAATTCTCTGAGGAGCTAACTACTTAAATCCAGTAAAGTGAGCAGTTTTCTTATAATGTGAAATATAATCACATCAATGAATCTAGTCTGCAAATGAAGCTTTTTTTTTTGTTACCAGTTAGATATATAGATAGAAGACAAAGTAAGATAGATAGGAGGTTAAATAAGAAGTTAATTTTTCTTTCTATATTTTCTATCTGATTGGATTTAATCCTTCCAAAGCATTTTTCTCTTTTTATTGAGGACCAACTCTGACTTTAACTGTGTTTGGAAGTGTTTGGAGCCCTAAGCTTTATGAGAGTTCCTGCAATATAACCTATCATTGATCCTTAAGACTCTACCCGGAGACCAGGTGGCCAAGGAGCTACGTGGTCAAGGAACCTTTTCCCAAAATAAGTTTAAGGATTCCTTCAACTTGATTTCCTTTAGTTGGAGTCCTTTACCTCCCCTTCCCTCTTTTATTTTCCTGTTTTGTTTTTATATTAAGAATATATCTGGGGCTTCCCTGGTGGTGCAGTGGTTGAGAGTCCGCCTGCTGATGCAGGGGACACAGGTTCGTGCCCCGGTCCGGGAAGATCCCACGTGCCGCGGAGCAGCTAGGCCCGTGAGCCATGGCCGCTGAGCCTGCGTGTCCGGAGCCTGTGCTCCGCAACGGGAGAGGCCACAACAGTGAGAGGCCCGTGTACTGCAAAAAAAAAAAAAAAAAAGAATATATCCTGTTTTATTATTTAATATCTAGGTAGTATTTTATCTTAGGTGATAGTATATCTCACTTGTTGTTTTTCTCTTGTTAATGCTTTAATCCTTAAAACCATGTTGTTTTTTCTTTCTGTTTTCTTCTTTTTGCTTTTTTTCTCTGTTTCGTATTGGGGCTGGTATTTTAGCTTTTTACGCAAATTCTGAATCATATAATGGCTTTCCCCTGTATACACACAGTAATTTGCCTTTCTAGACAAACTTTCATTTAATGCTTTTTAGAAAGGGGAATTGTTTAGTTTTCCTTGTGGTGTAGAAAACACTAGTAGGTTATTTGAAGATTTTTCTGGAATTTAAATAGGAATGGTACAAACTGTAGTTACAGTACATTGAGCATAGTTAGAATTTTTTTTTAACCTTTACCACAGTCAAGATTTTAATAGCTATCTAACCTTCCCCATCTGCCTCTGGATCTTTCTTACAGTGTATCTGGGGTATAAGGATTCAGATCATTTATTGAATGAGTAGAGGCTAAAGGATTAGAGAAGAGAAAAATTTTGAAACCTTGAGGCTGATGATTTTTGTGTTTTAACTTGAAATTATATAATTGTGAATAGAATTAGGTTTTCCATTTATTTGCAAAGTCTCATGAGCATGGACCATTATTTTGAGCAATGTTTAACAGTATTTTTGAGAAGTTTTTTTTAAATTAGATTTTAAAATATTAAAATTATGTATGCTTTAAAATTTAATTTTTTTGTACCTACTCTCATTGTCTGCTAGTGAATATATTATACTTTAATATTGACACTAAGCTAGAACAGAGCTATAAAAACAACCATTTTTGGAAAGTTTCGCTTATTCTGCAGCGGGGCCTTTTCTGGCCACTTGTCATTGTAGTAAATCCCCCTTCTTGGCACTTAGGTTAATTGACTAACTGTGTGCTGCTACAGTGCAGCATAGCACAAGAAATACTGATTTCCAATCTAGCCTGTTATTGGAAGACTGTGAAGAAGCTTTTCTGAAAAACCCTGATGGCAAACCACGATTAATTTATCATCGTTTGGAAGATGGGAAAGTCAGTTCTGACTCTGTCCAGCACCTGATTGATCAAGTTTCTAACCTGAACAAGACCAACAAAGCCAAGGTAAAATTCATAGGTTTTTTTTAAGAACCTATGCTTGGCAGAGAGAGGCGCTGGCGTGTTTGGGGAGAGGAAGGAAGCCAGCGGGGCTGGAGCAGAACGAGTGAGGGGACATAAGTAGGAGCGGTCATCGGGGCCGATGCTGAAGAACCTTGTTTTTTTTACTTAGAGTGAGGTGGGGAGCCATTGAAGGATTTAACCAAAGAGGAAGAATTGACTGTGTTGAGAATCGACTGTGGTTTGGAGGGAAGGTAGTGGGATAGAGCAGAGGTGGAGAGCTGTTGCCGTCATCCAAATGAGAGATGCTGGTGGCTTAGACCAGGGTGGTGGTAGAGGATGTGATAAAAAGCAGTAGGGGGCTTCCCAGGTGGCACACTGGTTGAGAGTCCGCCTGCTGATGCAGGGGACACGGGTTCGTGCCCCAGTCCGGGAAGATCCCACATGCCACGGAGCGGCTGGGCCCGTGAGCCATGGCCGCTGAGCCTGCGCGTCCGGAACCTGTGCTCTGCAACGGGAGAGGCCACAACAGTGAGAGGCCCGCGTACCGCAAAAAAAATAAAAAATAAAGCAGTAGGATTCTGGATAAATTTTGACAGAGCCAATAGATTTCCTAACAGATTAGTTGTGGACTATGAGAGAAAGAGAGGCATCAACAGCAATATGTGCCTCAAAAGTGTATGATCTGTAGTGGATAAATCAGAATCTCTACTGTGCTTTTTTCCCAAGCACAGAGTCCTTCTATCTATTATTGACCAAGGATTAGTGTAAGGAGGAGCCTTTTCATGGTAACCTTTCCTGAAAGCATTGGGAAAAGCCAAAAACTGATGATGAGTAGAAGGATTTGATCATCCCTAGATGCGTGGTAGGATATATTTTAGAATAGAGATTACAGGCTTTGCATTACTAACTTGGTAAATGTTTAATGTAAATGTTTATAGTAAATGTTTATAGTTAGTGTTAAGAATACAATCAAAAACAACCCTAGGATTTTGACGAAGTTTCTGTTTCTCTATGCCTAGCCAGAAAATAAGATCAAATATGAATACAGGCATTTTTCTTGAGGCCAGCATAACATAGTGAAGAGTCTAAGACAAGAGTACATTTTTATTACAGTTAATCTCCAGAGCCATTTCATTCTTTGTTTGAATTATTTTAGTACCAGCCTAGTTCACTAGGTGCCACGACGAAAGATATTAATCTTTATCTTTTTTCTATTTATTCTATAAATATTGCTTTTAAAAATCAGTATACTAGAGGATGAATTTTTTTATATAGGAGTCAAATAAGATCCCTCTACTATGATTATAAATTTAAATGTAGCAAACTTCTTTGCTTTATTGGCATAAAGATGGATTTTGAAGGTTATGTGTATTGAATGGTACAGAATACATAAGATGAAATTAAAGTAGCTGTTTAACTCATGTGTGTGTGTCAATGTGTTGGCATGCATACGTGTGTATACACATGTGTACGTGTGTATATGTGTATATGTGTGTGTGTTTACAAAAAAAAAATGACCTTTATTCAGGACATCAAGAGAAGGGACACTCAGCAGAGTGATTAAAACAATAAAGGCTGGTGTTGGGCTTTTCCCAGCTTTGGAATGTTCATACCCACAAAGGTGAATTGATTAGCAAGGTATCCACAAGTTCTTACCTGAAGCAGAAGTGTGAGAATTCAGCCATTGGAATTTTCCTGAAAAAAGACCATTCCTTTCACCCTGGGCCAAGCCCCCCAGCCAAGCAGGGGAGGAACTGAGAGTGACAGTTGGGGCGGCGGTGGGGGGATTGCCTTGTCCTCTGTACCAGCTCCCCGACCTGTCCCCCAAGTGAAGGTCGTGGAGCTTCCCTCCGCCTTGGCACGTGGCTCCTCCCCCCACCACTCCTCTGGATCATTCCATAAGTAACCCACAGATTTGTTGAGCACCTACTGTGTGCCACGCCCCAGCCCACAGGGGAAAGCAGAGGGGGTCCCATTGTCTCCCACAAATGAAAGGTTGGTTCCCTCTGACCACTACAACCTGGGACCCCAACCCTTCCATATTTCCTCAGGTTACCCTGGTTACCCTTCCGAAACAAACAGGCAGAAAGCAAGCACTATTCAGGGAGGGCTTTTATATGAACCTATGTGTTCAGGTTATAGGACAAGAAGAAAAAAATAAAAACTATTTCCCCCAAGGCTGTGAGCTGAAAAGAATCAAGCCAAACTTAGGAACATTTTCCACACTCTCTGCTCCACATGATAAAGTTTATTTCTGTTTGCGTCCAAGTGCTGGCAGGGACAGAGGCTCCATGGCCTCACTATGCACCGTGGGGTCGCAGACGCTGCTACCAGGGCCCCAGCACACACCATCCACCTATCTGGTTCCTTAACAGGTTCCTGCTGTCACATGTCAAAATGGGCAGGTGTGTGCATCATCCAGACCAAAGTGGACTTTCAGTGGTGACACCAGGTTCTGGACAGAGTTTTGGTATCACCAACTCCAGTCACTTTCTCAGATGGACACATAAGCAAAACAGAAAGCATACTTTTTGTTTTATTTGCAACATTGTTCACACTAAATCCGTTGTGTGACCCTAGACGAGTTTTTTAACTTGCCTCAGTTTCTTCTCTTCTATGAAATGGAGAGAATAACAGTGCCTCCCTCGTAGGGTTGTGAGGGTAAATGAGCTAATATATGCAAAGTACTTAGAACAGTTCCTAACATATAAGCACTCTAAAAGTGTTTACCGCCCCCTCCTCCTCCTGTTAGTCTTGTTTTTTTCTTGTTGTTAAACTTCTTTTTTTCCCCCCAGATCATTGATCACTCAGGAGATCCTGCAGAAGGAGTCTATAAAACCTATATTTACGTAGAAAAGATTATTAAACAGGTAAATGTGCATTCCCTGTAAGATTTCTGCTCAAATATCTTAAGAGTGATTTCAATAAAATTGGGTTTTCCAGAGAAAATCCCGTATTTGGTTTTTTTTGAAAACAATACCGGGGTAAAGTGCCCTCTTTTCTGGCAAGAGTCCATCTGGTGGTATTATTGTGTTATTCCCAGTACCATGTATCTGTATCTCTCAGTTGTCTCACAAACGATTTGATGTTTTAATATCCGTTAAGTATAAAATGGATTACAAAAGTGGTAGGTAAAAAGGAAGTATATGAGGGATAATGTTCACCCTATTCAACAGAGAGTCTCCTTAGATTCTGTGTGCACCTTGAGTTTTTGTATATTAGAAAAATCTGTCTTGAATTTTTCTACCACATTATCCCCCTAGCAATAGAGAGGGGTGAAAACACACCTCTAGGTGTCTGAGATCATGGATCACAGAGGTGTCTCAAACTGAAAGTTTCTATGATGTCTCAGTATTATCTTGAAACTTTATGTGAATTATATATTCTGCTTGATGTTTACCTGTCCTTTTTTACTATTAAAAATCATTTAAAATTATGTATCAGCAAAAATTCTAATAATGATAAGAAAAAGAAAAATAATTCCCTATCTTCAAGTAAAATGGGCACCAGATGTTTAGCTTGTGTTTATCCCTACCTGCTGGCCCCTCCCTCAGGGTACCAGGGACCCTATTTGAGAAGTAAGGGATTAAATTGCTTTTTTAAATTAACTTGTGTTACAAGTATGCAGATTTGTTATCAGAGAAAAAGAGTGAGCCCCAAAATAAGATGAATTGAACAGAGTAAATGACATTAAGTGAAAATGGACATATTGACCAACTTTACCATTTGTAGGACAACATATTTTCAGTGATTAATATAAAGACTAGACATCATAGCAGAGATATTTGATATCAAGAAACCCCATCTTAGTAATTAAATGCTTGTAAAAATGTAAAGCAGCATATTTCTTAGACATTAGCACGGTCTTTAAAATTGTTCACCAGCCAGATATAACCAAAGATACTGTGTAACATTTTTCAGAAACCAGATTGCCTCTAACTTTATTTTTAATGAATGAGAGTGGTGTTTGTTTTTATTATTTTAATATTTCTTTACTTCTTTTCTTTATTTTTAAACTATTGCTTATTTTTATAGTTATAAATTGATCCCTGGAGGTACCATACAAAGGCCATAGGTTTGGGCTTGCCCTCCGAGGTAGGTGAGGGCCACGTTAGGCCTGTGTGCTGACAATACTGTACAAGGTCTTCACTTCCTTTGTTTGCTTTTGTGTGCTTGCTCTTGGTGTTCAGGACATCCTGGGCTTTGAAACTACAGACCTGGAAACTAAGGATTTGGGCAGTGAAGAGTCTATTCCAGAAGAAGATGATTTTGGTGATGTTCTGTGGGACATACATGATGAACAAGAGCAAATGGAAGCTTTTCAGCAGGCTTCAAATTCAGCCCATGAGTTGGGATTTGAGAAAGTAAGCATTTGGAGTATTGTTCCAACAAAGATCAGTTACTGCTTAAAGGCTGTATCATAATTGTGGTTTCACCTAATTATAGTCAAGGTTGAGGATTGTGTTAGTATCTGCCCTCATGGCTTAATTATCCATGTTGAGACATGTGCTTAGGTTTGTATCATATGAAAGATGTGTGAGATTCAAATATACTTACGAATATCAAACATGTTTAGTTACAGATTAGGATTTATCAACTACATGTTTATTATGCTACCATTTGCAATTCACCAGACCAAGTTTAGGATACCTAGGAAACTTGATAAAAATAGGAAGGCTCTCTATTGTTCCAATTCTTGGAGGAATCAAAATATCAAACATTCAGAAAACAAAGCAGAGTAGTTAATGCAGTAGGCAGGTCAGTCCTTCAGCATCCTTAAACATCTAAGCAAATAAACAAAACTAGAAGTGCACAAAGAATCTGTGTTCAAGTTCAAAAATACTTAATAATATTTTAAAATTAATATAAGAACTAATATCTTGAAGAATATTACAGTAGCTGTCACAGCTGTATTTTTATAGGATTTTTAATGACTTTCATAATTTAGACTGTCAATGTTTATGTCCTGGTTCCACCATTTCCTCACTATGGATTTTGATCAAGTTACTTAGCTCTAAACTTTGACTTTCTTGTCTGTAAAATGAGGATAATTAATAACACCTATCTCACATGGTTGTTTGGGGTTCTAAATCAGGTCATGCACATAAAGCACTTGGCACGGTACCTGGCATATGGTAAATGTTAAATTGTTGTCATTTTATAAGAGAGGAATTGCTATCACTATTTTATTATATAAATGAAGGACCTAAGGTCCAGATTATAGTTTGCCTAAGAGCATACAGGGTGTAGATTGCAGATGTGAGATTTTAACCTAGGTCTTCTGGCTCCAAATCCTATGCTTTCTTCTATGGCAAGGGGTCTTAATGTGGGAAACATGGGTCTATAAATGGGCTTTAGTTGGGACCACGAACTAAATTGTTAGGATTTACAAGGTCATAAATCAATTAAGCCCTTTTCTTATTGAGAAGTATCATTTCTATGAGAAATATTTGAATTCCTGGGGAATATGATATGACAAACAGAAAAATTGATAGAAAAACTATACCAAGTAATTATTTATTGTAGTTGCTGGAAATTTCTGCTACCCTAAAGCTCGCATAAACTACTTATTACACATTCTTTTGATTCCTCATCAGCTATCATTTAGACCACTGGTACACTTAATAAACATCCTAACCCCCAAGATGACTTTGGAAACTCCTTTATAACGACTGAGATATTTCAGTTTTCTGAGCATGTCCTTTTCAGCTCTGAACGAGGTTTTCCTATCTGGGGAAAGCCTAGGAAATAGGAGTTCTCAGACTTTGCATGGAACACATGCAGTTTCAGAAAGATCTCAGGTGTCCTAGCTTGGTTATCAGTAGCATGTTGGGAGACTCCAAGGCCCCAGACAAGACCCTCTCTTGTTTCTCTGGAAACTGAGACAGGACAGGTGTTCTTCTGGACAGGCGTTCTGACCAGGAGATGTAGGATGCCTGCTGGTGCCCTCAAGGCCACCTGTGGTACTTTCCATGGTTCAGGAACTTGGGGTAATGCAGTAGTCTCTCTGCAGCATTCTGCAGGACATCTGAATGGTGCAAAGCCCCATGGGGATCTGAAAGGTTGCCCCTCATCCATTAATACTATGGTAGGAGAAATTGGGGCCCATTCTTAGTTTTACTACTTTGGACATATTTAACCAGCCATAAAAATAAGCAGTTATGAGGGTGCTATTGATTAAAAGTAGATTTCATTTTTTCATGCAGCTTTTCTCCACTGATTTCAGAGGATAATCAGAAATTGACTCTATTTAGTGTTCTAAGAGGCATGTTCTTTTTCACAATTTAAATTCATTTTTATTTCTAGTATTACCAGCGCCTTAATGATCTAGTGGCAGCACCAGCACCAATTCCACCCCTTCTTGTATCTGGAGGACCAGGCTCTGGAAAGTCCCTTCTTTTATCAAAGTGGTATGATTCAGTGCAATTAAATTGTTATCGTTGTCATCATTTGAATTACTGAGCTCGTTCAACAAAATGAATTATTGGATGTCTACCTTGCTACAGGGCCTGTACTGAACATTAAAAAAGCAAAAAGAGTAATATAACAGACTCATGCCCTGAGATATATACAATTTGAAAGTTAGAGAGAAGATACAGAATGAGAAAGGAATAGGAAATGTGAGCATTTGTGATTGTGTACATAAATTATGTAGGTCAGAGCTAAGGGAGTGGTCACTGTGGCATGGAGTTAGGTGAATTATAGAGGGCATGTGCCTTTATTTTCAATTACTGGCTTCATCTTAAAAGTTTCATTGGGATTTTAAATATTTGAAACAAGACAAAGACTGACTATTTAGAGTGGAATAAATCATAAAGAATATCAAAATAAAGGATAATCTTTACTATGAATGCAAACTAGTTCTTCAAATTATGGACTAAGGTTCATATAAGCTAATAAACTCTTAGTTTTATTTTAGTTCATCATATTATTGAAAAACAAGGGGTAAGACCATTTCCTTTCACTTATAGTTATTATTTACATTGAGGAGTTGGTGTATGTTGTTTCCTTTTTATTGCCCTGTTATTCAGAGTTATGTTTGGAAATACTATTTTTGTACTTAACAAAGAAACTTCCTTTTTCCTTTAATAAAATACTTGTAATTAAAGGTTAATGCTCATTTTACTAATACTTTAACCTCAAATGTATAGTGTTTTGGTTTACGTTAGTAACACCAATTTGTAATTAAAATGAAGCTATAATTTTTAATGGTTTATTTAAAAGAATCTAAAAGTGGTGTAAAAATGGAAATTTCCCGTATTAATTCAAAATTGACTGACCATGTAATTACTAACAGGTAGCATTTGATGCTTAATGTATTGTGAATTCTTTTTTTGTTGACCGTAAAGGAGCTTCATCAGTCTTATAAAAGGTCTTTTTCTTTCAGGATTCAGTTACAACAGAAGAATTCCCCTAACACACTAATTCTTTCTCATTTTGTGGGGAGGCCCATGTCAACCAGCTCAGAGTCTTCCTTGATTATTAAACGACTGACTCTAAAGGTAGAAAAATATACCATCTTTTGGAGTTATCAGAAATTTTATTTAGATTCAGAAGTTGTCAGGCCTGAGTACCTGATGATAAACCAATTTTCAGTATTACACATTTGTTTTGGTTTTGCATAAGGTTAAAAATTATACTCAATGCAGCTGGGTCCTTTTGGTGACAATTTTGGTTTAAAATGCAGACAGAAATACTTCTCACCAGTTGTGATACAGTGTAGCTACTTTAATTTGCATGTGTTCTCACCTTGTAGTTGATGCAGCATTCTTGGTCAGTATCTGCTCTGACATTGGATCCTGCTAAGCTTCTGGAAGAATTTCCACATTGGCTGGAAAAACTCTCTGCCCGTCATCAAGGCAGCATCATCATCATTATTGATTCTATAGATCAAATTCAGGTATGTTTTCACTTTTTAACCTATTGATATACTCAGAAAGAGACAAAAATATTTGTAGTGACTATAGCAAACATTTAAATCATATGTTTGTGAGAAGAAAATGTTGATGTTGTTTCTTTTATTTCTGCTTAATTTCTAGAGAGGAAGCATGTAGATAAAATATATATATATGCCAGTAGTTGCTAGTATCTTATTGGGAAGGACAAACTGTATTTTCACAATTAGCAAATATTGTTCATTTTGACATGGTTTTAGGGCCTTGACATTTCCTTACATGCCCAGAATTCAGATCAGTGATAGTAGTGTTTTGCCACTTGTTCTTCTAATATTCTGAGATAAATCATCCAAAAAATAAGATTTTATCCTTAATAATAATGAGAAATTTAATGAGAATTTCAGTTTACTTGGGGATCTGTTATTGGGTTGCTTTTGAAATATTTTGAATTAATAGATGGAATTTTGTTTTTATATTTTTAAGCAAGTTGAAAAACACATGAAATGGCTGATAGATCCACTGCCAGTGAATGTAAGAGTAATTGTTTCTGTGAATGTGGAAACATGCCCTCCAGCATGGAGGTAAGTGCTAAATTTAATTCTTTCAGATTACATGAACTTTTTAAAGTATAAACAAAGAAAGGTTTTTGATATGTGTATTTCTCATATTTTTCATATGATGTCAGTGAGGATGGGGAGAAGTGGACAAATTCAAGAAAAGGATGCAATCTATAGGATTTGGTGGGAGGTTAGATCAGAGATGTGAGAAAGAAAGCTAGGATAGCTCCCAGGTTTCTGGCTTGAGAAATTAAGTAAACTATGGTTCCATGAACTGAGATGGGAAACACAAAGGATGGGCAGGTTTATGGAGCAAAGGTCATGACTTTTGTCTTTGGACATGGTTTGTTTGAGTTGCCGATTGTAGCTCCAATTGGTGATGTCTAGTAGGCAGTTAAATTTATGGGTGAGGAAAACGGGGAAGGCCGGGCTAGGAAAAATAGACCAGAGACCTGTGGTCCTGAAATGTAAGCTCACCTTAACAGTCCTCAAAAAGGGATGCAGTGGTTGAGTTCTGTAAGGCAGTGTTTCTTGACCTATTTTTGCCTCTCCACCCTAGGAGCCCGTTAGTGATTTTCTTCCTAATCACCTACCAAGAAGTGTTAATACCATACATATATCATATATCAATTCATGAATATAAATAAATATGTGTGTATATTTCTGCTTTATGCATAAAGAGAGTAAGATTTCCCCTCCCCAACAAACAATTTTCACCACGCCATTGAGAATGGATGTTGTAGGGTGTAAATTCTAATTGGATTACAAGTAATCTGTGGACGAAGACTGTCTGACACTATTCCTCACAGACACTAATACCTGTGTTGTTTTACTGATGGTATAGAACTGGAAATGTTATACACTTCGTGTATAAGCTATTTATAACAGTGTTTGTTGTGATTAATTGCTAAAAAATGAAATACTATTAATATGATTAACAGAGATTAATTTTGTTTATTTTATGAAGGCAGTATAAAAATTTAATTCTTGTAATGGACTTTGATTAGTCTTGTGGGTAGATTACAGCTTTGTTGTATTATTAAAAGAGAATTTCATTTTTCTTTTCTTTAAATAAAAGGTTGTGGCCTACACTTCATCTTGACCCTTTAAATCCTAAAGATGCAAAATCTATTATAATCGCAGAATGCCACTCTGTAGACATTAAACTGAGTAAAGAGCAGGTAAGTATTTTTAATTTTGCTGCTTTCTTTTACTCTCTATAGCTTTCCTTATAAAAACACCTTATATGAGACTTAAAATTCAATTTAGTACTCTATATGGTTCTAAGGAAAATTGGAACTTAGTAATAATTACTTTCTTAAATGCATTTACTCTTAAACTAATAACAGATATAGAAGAAGCAATAAAAAAAACTTTGGTCTTAAAGTTTACTATATTATATTAAGCAGTATTTTAAAAGCAAAAAAGCATTTGCATGTTGATGGCATCTGTGGTCCAGTACCACACGGCAGTGATGCCGCTGATGAGGTGGCAGGAACCGTGTTATTTCTGCAGGGATATTTGTTGATGGCTTGGTTGTAAAGACCGCTTAATTCCAGGGTGGTTTTGTATTTCTGTTTTGTTTTTTGGTAAACTGGTGCAGGAGAAGAAGCTAGAACGACACTGTCGTTCTGCTACAACCTGCAATGCCCTTTATGTCACTCTTTTCGGCAAAATGATTGCGTGGTAAGTGGTGGTTATTTTATGTCATCTTCAGCATGTTTGTGTTTGCTGCAGAACGCTTCTTCACCGTGTGAAACTGAAAACTGATCATTATGACAATCTCTTGGGCCACTAAGATTCTGTGTATTCTAACAGTGATACTAACAACCATGAGAATGTGACTTATGACTGAAGATTGCTGCTAGTCCTTGATTATCAGAACTTGTTGGATATATCTGTCTGGTTTTCATCACAATAACCTTCTCCTGACTGGAGGTTGCAAAAGAAGGCCATCTTTGGCCTCAATTTGGGGCCTACCCAGGAGTGCTCATTGTCGCCTCCTTGAGGCCCATAGCTTTGAGAAAGTGAGGAGACAACTAAGGCATAAAAATGTTATTTCAGGTGTCTTTCACTATCAGTAGGTAGGTATGTAGGTAGGAATTTTTAATTGTCTCTGTTCCCACGTCCTGATAAACCTTTCATCTTACAATTGGTCTTCTATTTTAGAAATCCATTCATAATTTGCCTTTAGATAAGCAGTAGAGAGTTTTACTACTTTTACTTCTTCTTCAGTACAGCCTCACCTACTCTGTCTGTTCGCAACCAGAGGTAAAAAGATCAACACTTGTTTTGGTATTCATCACAGTAGGTTGTAATCCTAGCACAACTCATATTCTAGACACTAAATCTAGTACTCTTGTCTCTTAATTCCACATTCTCACCTGAAGCACCAAATTTGAAACGAAAAAAATCTTCTGAAACTTTGAATTGTCCATGATATTTGATATTTTCGCTGTCCCCAGAGTTGTGGCGGTACATCTGTGAACATCAGTGGCTTGCATAAGTACAGTTCGAGAGTCATGCATTTCCTAATAGTTATTGAAATTATCTCTTTTAAGAGGGACTATGGAACCATTTTTTTGTTTTTTCCCTATTCTTTGCGTATCTTTGTATTTAAAAAGGAAACTACTGGTAAATATTGTGTAATATTTTAAAACAAACCCCATTTACTGATTTTCTTTAGCCTGATGTTTTCCAAATTCTGGTTCTATTTTTTTTAATTTAATTTGCATGGCTAACTAATAATACTTATTTATAATTATTTTCCTGCTTCCTGTATGTAGGCAGCATGCCTCTAGGTGATAAGAACCATGTCTTACTCATTTTTATGTTCCATAATGTATAGTAATTACTTGATACATAGTTAAGTCCCAGCATATGTTTATTGAATTGAATTAAATGGTAATACACTAAAATAACTGTGATGACTCTAGCAGCCCCATAAAACTAATGTTTTCCTGTGTCATGTTTTACTGAATTCCTGTTGTTATCAGTTAAACAGTACAAAACATAGAGTTAAAATAGAGCACTGTTTTTATTTACCCCAAGTTTTTCACAGATGTTGGCAGACTGTAAGAAATTAAATCTGTTCTCAATTCCAACAGTGCTGGGAGAGCAGGCAATTTAGATAAAATCCTTCTTCAGTGTTTCCAGTGTCAAGATACTGTTTCATTATATAGACTTGTTCTTCGATCTATCCAGGAGTCCATGACAAATGATATGGATAAAGAGCTAATGAAACAGGTAAAGTGTAATAAACTTATAAAGTGAAGATTATTTTGCCTTGTTTGTATTTGTGTGTGAATTGAAGTAAACAGTAAATCCGTGTAATGCTAAATATGTTTCGAGCATATACTATACCCACTACCATAGTGTGCTGTGGCCAGAAGTGATATCTCGGGGAATTTGCATTTTCCTGATTATCATGGAGAGTTTTCATCTTTTCATGCTTCTTGGTTATTCTTGTTTCCTCTTAGGTGAATTGCATGTTCAAGTCCTTTACCCATTTTTTAACAGAGTTGACTTTTTCTTGTTGATCTGTTAGGAGTTTTTAAATGTTCTACATATTGAATACAAATCCTTTGTTATAGAGTTTGCAACTCAGTGTCTTTTTCCTGTTCTTGTCTTTTAACTTTATGGCGTCATTATACAAAGTTTTATTTTAATGAAGTCAGATTTATCAACAGTTTCTTTCATGGCTTATGCCTGTTGTATCTTATTTTTTTTAATCCTTTGCTATCATAAAAGTATTCTTATATTTTTTTCCCTTCAAAATATTTTATAATTTTGTTCTTCATGTGTGAGTCCTTAACTCATATGATATATTTTTATTTATTGTGTGAGGTAGGAATCTACTTCTTTTTTTTTTTTTTTTTTTTTAGCTACATGACTTGCGGGATCTTAATTCCCTGACCAGGGATTGAACCTGGGCCATGGCAGGGAATTCCCAGGAACCTACTTCTCAGTCTTTTAAAATACAGCTAGTTAATTGTTCATTGTACTTAATACATCTTTTCTACTGATTTGGAATGCCATCTGTCAAATATCAAGCTCACATATAAACAAGAGTCTGTTTCTAGGCTCTTCTGTTCCAATTTACTATTCCTTGTCAATACCACTGTCTTAACTATTAGAACTTTAAAGTAAGCTTTGATATTTGGTTAGGCAAACCCCCTCTTAATATTTTCCATAGTTGTCTTGGCTAATTTCCCACATGTATTTTTAGAATTGGCTCAGCAAGTGCCATGGAAACTCAATATGCAATTTTTTTTTACATCTTTATTGGAGTATAATTGCTTTACAATGGTGTGTTAGTTTCTGCTTTATAACAAAGTGAATCAGTTATACATATACATATGTTCCCATATCTCTTCCCTCTTACATCTCCCTCCCTCCCACCCTCCCTATCCCATCCCTCTAGGTGGTCACAAAGCACAAAGCTGATCTCCCTGTGCTATACAGCTGCTTCCCACTAGCTATCTGTTTTACGTTTGGTAGTGTATATATGTCCAGGCCACTCTCTCGCTTTGTCACAGCTTACCCTTCCCCCTCCCCATATCGTCAAGTCCATTCTCTAGTAGGTCTGTGTCTTTATTCCTGTCAATATGCAATTTTAATTGTAGTTGGGTTGGATTTAGAGGCTAAGTTGGGGGAAATTATCATATAAGTCTTCTCCTTCATGGAAAGCTAAATAGCCCTCCATTTATTTAGTCATCTTCTTGAATGATGATTATCAATAACATTTTATCTTCTTCCCCATAAAAGTCTTAAACATCTTCTGTTAAAATTTGTTTCTAAGGACTTTATAGTTAAAATAACATTTTAAAATTGTTTGTTTCTGGTTATTCAATTTAATTTTTGGAAATTTACTAGCAACCTTGCAGAACTCTTATAGTTTTAACCTGGATTCATTTTTATGTCTATTTCTCAGGTTGGGGGTTCCCCTGGGTTTGACTTTTCATTCTGCCTCTAAGCCCACAGTCTTCTGTCTGTTCGCTGTTTCCCTCAGGCACTCCATCACTAAGGGGACAGCCTTTGAAAGGTCGCTGTGTTGGCAAGCATTCTATCATAGTTCCAGCTCCTTGCTTCACAGAGCTTAAAGGCTCCCCGTCCATCCTGACGGTGGGTGTGAAAACCCAAGCTAAGTTAAGAGACTGTTGCTTATCCTCTCTCCTCACTTCACCCAGGGACAGCAGCTCCAGCACTTAGCCCTCTAATTTTCAGTTTCCTATTTATTTGGGATACTTGGGGGATTTCCCTTTCTTTTCTGCAGGTTCAGTTGTGCTTTTGGAAATGTTTTGTTACATGTTATCTGACATTAACAGGCATTTGTAGTAGGAGGACTGTTTTCTTCCACCATCTTCCCAGAATCAGAACTCTGTCATTAGTTTTAATAATACATTTCCTGCAGTTTTAATTTTCACTAAACTTTTTCTATATGTGTGTTATCTTTGGTGTGCTAGACTTTATATGTACACTATCTTATTAGTGCCTTTTGGAAAGTGTGTTTTATTTTAAGAAATGTTTCTTAGTTTATTAAATCACTTGAATGATAAATTCAAATAAGTTAAAAAGTTTAAAAGAATTGTGGAAATTTTAATGGCTGTTAGTTACTAATAGAAGTGCTTTATAATCATTGTTAATTCTTTTTTCTCCCTAGATTCTCTGCCTTGTAAATGTTAGTCACAATGGTGTGAGTGAATCAGAATTGATGGAATTCTATCCTGAGCTATCCTGGGCTGTCTTGACCTCCCTTATTCACAGTTTACACAAAATGTGTTTGTTGACTTATGGTTGTGGTTTGCTCAAGTTTCAACATCTACAGGTAAATGTTATCTTAATAAGGTTTTTTCACTTATTGAAATGTCCACATATCATCGCATATGTATTATGCTATATAATACCACATCATTTCAAATATTTCAATTACAAGACAAAATTGAAATCTCAAATTTGGCATTACAAAAATTTTTTCCAGTGATTTTAGGTTAGATACCAAATTTGGCTAATATTATTCCTATGAAGTAAGTACCTTTGTGAAATGGCTATTACTTTAAAAGGTAGTTTTTTCAATTTTATATTTCATTGAATTGCTGGTATATTATATATGTTTTAAGAACTTGGGCTCTGTAAGTCACTCTGCCTCAATACACAGCCCAGCTCTTCACAGCTTAATGTAACCTTGGGCAAGTTCTCTGAGCCTTGGGCAGATGTTTGCAGCTTACCTCAGGGGTTGTAAAGATAATTAATTGAGGTGGTAAATAATTAATTGATCGTGGTAAGGTCCTAGACATGATGTCTAGCACATAGTAAATAATGACTAATATAACTTTTTTTTTTCCATATTCTAGTTTGCATCTGCTGATACCAAACTCCTGATCCTTCCCTCTCCCCACACCCTTCCCTTTGGAAACCACAAATCTGTTTTCTGTGTCTGTGAATCTGTTTCTGTTTCACAGATATGTTCATTTTTGTCATATTTTAGATTCCACATACAGTATTTGTCTTTCTCTTTCTGACTTACTTCACTTAGTATGATAATCACTAGGTCCATCCATGCTGCAAATGGCATTATTTCATTCTTTTTCATGAATGTCCATCTGTCAATGGACATTTAGATTTTTTCCATGTCTTGGCTATTGTAAATAGTGCTATTGTGAACATAGGGGTGTATATATCTTTTTGAATTATAGTTTTGTCTAGAAATATGCCTAGGAGTGAGATTGCTGGATCATATGATAATTCTATTTTCAGTTTTTTAAGGAACCTCCATACTGTTTTCTATAGTAGCTGCACCAACTTACATCCTCACCAACAGTGTAGGAGGGTTCCCTTTTCTCCACACCCTCCCCAGCATTTGTTATTTGTAGACTTTTTAATGACGGCCATCTGACTCGTGTGCGGTGGTACCTCATTGTAGTTTGATTTGCATTTCTCTCATAATTAACGATGATGAGATAATTTCACGTGCCTATTGGCTATCTGTATGTCTTCTTTGGAGAAATGTCTATTTAGGTCTTCCACCCATTTTTTGTTTCTGTTGCTTTTTTGTTATTGAGTTGTATGAGCTGTTTGTATATTTTGGAAATTAAGCCCTTGTTGGTCGCATCATTGGCAAATATTTTCTCCCAGTCTATAGGTTGTCTTTTTGGTTTTTTATGGTTTTCTTTGCTGTACAGAAGCTTGTAAGTTTGATTAGGTCCTGTTTGTGTATTTTTGCTTTTATTTCTATTGCCTTGGGAGACTGACTTAAGAAAACATTGGTACGATTTATGTCAGAGAATGTCTTGCCTATGTTCTCTTCCAGGAGTTTTATGGTACCATGTCTTTTATATTTAAATCTTTAAGCCATTTTGAGTTTATTTTTGTGTATGGTGTGAGGGTGTGTTCTAACTTCACTGACTTACATGTGGCTGTCCAACTTTTACAACACAACTTGCTGAAGAGACTGTCTTTTCCCCATTGTATGTTCTTGCCTCCTTTGTTGAAGATTAATTGACAGTGGGTGTCTGGGTTTATTTCTGGGCTCTCTATTCTGTTCCAATGATCCATATGTCTGTTTTTGTGCCAATACCATGTTTTTGATTGCTATAGCTTTGTAGTATTGTCTGATGTCTGGGAGGGTTTGTTCTTTTTCCTAAGAATTGCTTTGGCAATTCTGGGTCTTTTATGGTTCCATATACATTTTAGGATTACTTGTTCTAGTTCTTTGAAAAATGTCATGGGTAATTTGATTAGGATCACATTAAATCTGTAGATTGCTTTTGGTAGTATGGCCATTTTAACAATATTAATTCTTCCAATCCAAGAGCATGGGATATCTTTCCATTTCTTTGAATCATCTTCAGTTTCCTTTATTAATGTTTTGTAGTTCTCAGCATAAAAGTCTTTCACCTCCTGGGTCAGGGTTATTCCTCCATATTTTTTTTTTTTGGATGTGATTTTAAAAGGGATTGTTTTGTTTTTTTTACATTCCCTTTCTGGTGTTTCATTATTAGTATAAAGAAATGCAATGGATTTCTGTATGTTAATCTTGTATCCTGCTACCTTACTGAATTTGTTCATCAGTTCTAATAGTTTTTGTGTGGAGTCTTTAAGGTTTTCTATATATAGTATCATGTCATCTGCATATAATGACAATTTTAACTCTTCCCTACCAATTTGAATACTTTTACTTTTTTTCTTGTCTGACTTCTGTGGCTAGGACTTCCAATACTATGTTGAAGAGAAGTGGTGAGAGTGGTCACCCTTGTCTTCTTCCAGATTTTAGCGGGAAAGTGTTTATCTTTTCACCATTGAGTATTATATTGGCTGTTGGTTTGTCATAAATAACTTTTATTATGTTGAAATATGTTCCCTCTATACCCACTTTGGTAAGAGTTTTTATCATGATTGGATATTGAATTTTCTCAAATGCTTTTTCTGCATCTATTAAGATGATCATGTGATGTTTGTCTTTTCTTTTGTTGATGTGGTGTATCATATTGATTGATTTGCGTATGTTGAACCATCCTTGTGACCCTGGGATGAATCCAACTTGATTGTGGTATATGATCTTTTTTATGTGTTGTTGGATTCAGTTTGTTAACATTTTTGTTGAGAATTTTTGCATCTATATTCATCAAAGATATTGACCTGTAATTTTCTTTTTTAGTAGTGTCTTTGTCTGGTTTTCGTATCAGGGTGATGGTGGCTTCACAGAGTGTTTTTGGGAGTGTTCCTTCCTCTTCAGTCTTTTAGAAGAGTTTGAGAAGGATTGGTATAAGTTCTTCCTTGTACATTCAGTAGAATTCCCCTGTGAAGCCATCTGACCCAGGACTTTTGTTTGTAGGGAGTTTTTAAATTACGGATTCTATTTCACTTCTAGTTATCAGTCTGGTCAAGTTACCTATTTCTTCTTGATTCAGTTTTAATGGGTTGTATGTTTCTAGAAAGTTGTCCATTTCTTCTAGGTTGTTGAATTTGTGGTAATTGTTCATAGTATTCTCTTACGGCCTTGCACCAAAAAATATTAAACCCACACAGCCTACTCAGGGATGCTGCCATGTAAAAATAGCCCTCCAAGACCACAGTAGAAAATTGTTTCTCCTAAACTCATAGAGCAAGAGAAATATAAGTAAAATGAATCAGAGGAACCACTCCCAATTAAAAGATCAAGAGAATTCCTCTTACAGAACAAACAACGAAACAGACCTCTTCAGTCTAATAGACACTGAGTTCAAAAAAGAGGTAATGAAAATACTGAAGGAATTAAGAAGGACTATTGATAGAAATACAGATTACTGTAAAAAGGAACTAGAAACTATAAGGAAGAGCCAAGAAAAATTAGAAAATTCACTTGCTGAAATCAAAACTGAGCTTACGACAATGAATAGCAGAATGAATAATGCAGAAGAATGAATAAGTGATCTGGAAGATAGAATAATGGAAATCACCCTATCAGAACAGCAGACAGAAAGACAAATGAAAAAAAAATGAAAGCAATATAAGAGACCTATGGGATAATACAAAGCATGCCAATCTATGCATAATAGGGATCCCAGAAGTAGAAGAAAGAGAAAAGGGGATTGAAAATGTATTTGAAGAAATTATGGCTGAAAACTTCCCAAACCTAAAGAAGGAAACAGATACCCAGGTTCAGGAAGCACAGAGGGTCCCAAACAAGATAAACCCAAACAGACCTACACCAAGACATATTATAATAAAAATGGCAAAAGTTAAACATAAAGAGAGGATTCTAAAGGCAGCAAGAGAAAAACAAAGAGTTGATTACAAGGCAACCCCCATAAGGCTATCAGCTGATTTCTCTACAGGAGTGTTGCAAGCCAGAAGGGAGTGACAAGATATATTCAAAGTTCTGAAAGGGAAAAACCTGCAACCTAGGAAATTCCACCCACCAAGATTATCATTTAGAATAGAAGGAGAGATAAAAATTTTTCAGCCAAGCAAAAACTAAACCTATACTAAAGGAAATATTGAAAGATCTTATCTAAATAGAAAAGAAGTAAGAATCTAGGGAAGAGAAAACCACAATTGGAAAGTAAATCACTTAAATAAGCCAGTACACAGATTAAAAAAAACAATTTCACAGAATCACACATGAACCACAACAAACAGCAAAAGGACAAACGTGAAGATGTAAAAAAGGACATCAAAATCATAAAACATGGGAGAAGAGCATAAGAAAATGTAGATTTTTTTTTCTAGAATGTGTTTGAGCCTATGTAACTACCAGTGTAAGGCAAGTAGATATAGGAAGGGGTTAACATACTTGAAAAACAGGGTAACCATAAATCAAAAACATACAGTAGACTCACAAAAACCAAAAAGAAGAGAACTTAAGCATAATACAAAAGAAAATCATCAAACCATGAAAGGAAAAAGAAAAAGAAAGGGACAAAGAAGAAATATAAAATCAATGGGAAAACAAGGTTTAAAATGGCAATAAATACATATCTATCAATAATTACTTCAGCTGTCAATGGACTAGATGCTCCAGTCAAAAGACACAGTGGCAGTTTGGAGAAAAAAACAAGAGCTGACAATATGCTGCCTACAAGAGACCCATTTTAGGGCAAAGGACACACATAGATTGAAAATGAGGGGATGGAAAAAGATATTTCATGCAAATGGAAATGACAAGAAAGTGGGGTTGCAATACTCATATCAGACAAAATAGACTTTAAAACAAAGGCTATAAAGAAAGATAAAGAAGGACACTATATAATGATATAAGGATCAATACAAGGAGAGGATATTACACTCATCAACATATATGCACCCAATATAGGAGCACCCAGATACATAAAATAAATACTAACAGACATAACAGGAGAAATTGATGGGAATACAATAATGGTTGGAGATTTTAATACCCTACTCACATCAATGGACAGATCTTTGAGACAGAAAATCAATAAGGCAACAGAGATCCTAAATGATTCAATAGAACAGTTAGACTTAATTGATATTTTCAAGACATTACATCCCAAATAAAGCAGAATACACATTCTTTTCAAGTGCACATGGAACATTCTCTAGGATTGACCACATACTAGGGCACAAAACAAGTCTCAACAAATTTAAAAGTATAGAAATTATTTCAAGCATCTTTTCTGACCACAAATGTCATGAAACTAGAAATCAACCACAGAAAAATAAATGAGAAAAAAAACAATTACATGGAGACTAAGCAACATACTACTGAAAAACCAGTGGGTCAATGATGAAATCAAAGAAGAAATTTAAAAATACCTTGAGGCAAATGACAATGAAAACACAACCATACAAAATCTATGGGATGCAGCAAAAGCAGTTCTGAGAGGGAAGTTCATAGAGATAAGAAAAATCTCAAATAAACAACCTAACCCACCACATAAAAGAATTAGAAATAGAACAAACAAAACCTAAAGTCAGCAGAAGGAAGGAGATAATAAAGATCAGAGAGGAAATAAATAACATCAAGATTTAAAAAACAATAGAAAAAAATCAATAATACCAAGAACTGGTTCTTTGAAAGGGTAAACAAAATTGACAAACCTCGGGACTTCCCTGGTGGCATAGTGGTTAAGAATCCACCTGCCAATGCAGGGGACACAGGTTCAAGCCCTGGTCTGGGGAGATCCCACATGCCGAAGAGCAACTAAGCCCCTGTGCCACAGTGACTGAGGCTTCACTCTAGAGCCCATGAGCCACAACTACTGAGCCCACGTGCCACAACTACTGAAGCCTGTGCACCTAGAAGCCATGCTCTGCAACAAGAGAAGCCACCGCAGTGAGAAGCCTACACACTGCCACAAAGAGTAGCCCCCACTCACCACAACTAGAGAAAGCCCGCGTGCAGCAACTAACACCCAATGCAGCCAAAAATAAAATTAAAAAAAAAAATTTAAAACATTGGCAAACCTCTGGCCAGAGTCACCAAGAAGAAAAGAGAGAAGACCCAAATGAAACAAGAAATAGGAGAAATCACAACAGATACCACAGAAATACCAATATAATTCTTATCATCTGCAATGCCATGGTTGATTTATACATATAAACAAATGTAAATGAAGTCTTTCACTTGAGTATGCTGTGTTATATATGCAGGTGTGGAATGTTTGTAATTTCACAGGCTTGTCTTTCTCCTTTATCGTATATCACTT
Source organism: Lagenorhynchus albirostris (assembly GCF_949774975.1). Lineage (NCBI taxonomy): Eukaryota > Metazoa > Chordata > Mammalia > Artiodactyla > Delphinidae > Lagenorhynchus > Lagenorhynchus albirostris. The sequence continues at coordinate 33,355,847 of NC_083099.1, forward strand.
AAATATAATTTGCTCTTTTTAGTACTTTTGCAAAACACATTTCAGATTTTTAATGTATTCACCAGAAGTTTGAATTGAATTATATTTTGAGTTCTTACAGGAATTCTCATGTCAGTTTATCACATAAATATATACCAAATTTTAAAGTATTCTAATGCTCTTTCTATTATACAACTATAAAACTGAAATAATTATAAATTTCTTTTTACAAATTCATTGTTAGATTGTACAGTGACTTACAGAAAACAGACTGTAATGTTTTTTCTTTTTCTCCATAGGCTTGGGAAACAGTGAGACTAGAGTACATGGAAGGTCCCACCATTATTTCTTCATATAGGCAAAAGCTAACCAACTATTTCACCATGCAGCTAAGGTATTGTAAATGTCCATGTTGTTTTTCTGTAGCTTCTGCAACACGCTCTACCTCTGTGTCCTTATTTCTCTTTCTTGTGTAACTTAATGTATAAAAATTTCCTTATTATTTTAAAAGGTTAAGTCCTCTCCTATTCTGTTAATGCCAAAAGAACAAAAGATGATTATGTAAGTCAGTCTTTTAATATTATGCTGAAGATTTAAACTTAAGTGGTATCAATGCAGGATCATTTTATTATTTTTATTTTATTCTAGTTAAATAGTTTAAGTAGTTTAAAAATATGTGTGTGTCTGTTTATGCCTGTGTGTGTATATTTGTGTCTATTTATGTTTTTTTTAATAGTTCAATTTTAGGAAAATAAACTTTAGAGTTTGGTCAGTGGTCCTGAATATCACTTTGTTTTCATAGTTAGATTGGTCAAGTTTCTGATTTTGACCTAGTTTTCTCAGCATCAGATTATACTCAGAGTCAGGGATATATCTCAAATGTCTCTCTCCTACTTCAGCATTTGTCTGTAGCCTTTTAAAGTGATCTAATTGTAGCAATGTATTATTGAATGTTGTCCCTTCTCTTCTAATAGTCAGGACCGAGTGACTTGGAGGAGTGCAGATGAACTGCCTTGGCTATTCCAGCAGCAGGGAAGTAAACAGAAGCTGCACGATTGCCTTCTTAACCTCTTTGTGTCTCAAAACCTCTATAAAAGGTAAGAAACTTATTTGTAGGACACCTTTTCCCAGAAAAACAGATTTTAAACAGTTGTTCAGTGTAACAAAGAAAAATGGCATTCTTCATTTAAAAATTAGTCCAGTTTCAGTGGTAACTGAAGTATAAAACAGTGTGGGAGAAATTTTAATACAGTTTGCAAATTGCCACAACATCTACTTTTTCCAAGAGGTAAACAAGAAAGATAGAGTATTGCAGTTTTCATAAAATCAGACCTGGAATACTCTTGAGATAGCTTTGTATCTTAATCTTTCACTGAAGCAGGTTTAAATCCAGACCACCCAGAGAGGCGGTTCATGATGTCTGCCTCTCAGGGTATTCAGATATTTCAAAGTATAGCCTTCAAAACAGACTCTGGGCTCTACAGAGAATCTGACTAGTGTCAGAATTTAAAGAAAGGATTACCCTTTTTCATAAATGTCTTTTTTTTTTTTAATTTTTTATTTTGTCTTTTTGGCTGTGCCCTATGGCATGTGAGATCTTATTTCCCCGACTAGGGATTGAACCCTTGCCCACTGCGGTGGAAGCACTGAGTCTTAACCACTGGACGACCAGGGAAGTCCTTCGTAACTGTCTTATTGTCTCTCCTGGTGTGTTTGAATTTGCCTCCGGCAGAACCACCTTTTTCTGAGACAACCTTCTGATCTCTAAGCCCTACGAGGGGTTTTTTCTGTCTCACCTGGAAATTTACTCACTTTTCATAATTTATTTATTTTATTTTATTTACATCTTTATTGGAGTATAATTGGTTTAAAATGGTGTGTCAGTTTCTGCTTTATAACAAAGTGAATCAGTTATACATATACATATGTTCCCATATCTCTTCCCTCTTGCGTCTCCCTCCCTCCCACCCTCCCTATCCCACCCCTCTAGGTGGTCACAAAGCACCGAGCTGATCTCCCTGTGCTATGCGGCTGCTTCCCACTAGCTATCTATTTTACGTTTGGTAGTGTATATATGTCCATGCCACTCTCTCACTTCGTCACAGCTTACCCTTCCCCCTCCCCATATCCTCAAGTCCATTCTCTAGTAGGTCTGTCTCTTTATTCCTGTCTTACCCCTAGCTTCTTCATGACATTTTTTTTTTCTTAAATTCCATATATATATATTAGCATACGGTATTTGTCTTTCTCCTTCTGACTTACTTCACTCTGTATGACAGACTCTAGGTCCATCCACCTCATTATAAATAGCTCAATTTCGTTTCTTTATATGGCTGAGTAATATTCCATTGTATATATGTGCCACTTCTTCTTTATCCATTCATCTGATGATGGACACTTAGGTTGTTTCCATCTCCTGGCTATTGTAAATAGAACTGCAATGAACATTTTGGTACATGACTCTTTTTGAATTACGGTTTTCTCAGGGTATATGCCCAGTAATGGAATTGCTGGGTCATATGGTAGTTCTATTTGTAGTTTTTTAAGGAACCTCCATACTGTTCTCCATAGTGGCTATACCAATTCACATTCCCACCAGCAGTGCAAGAGTATTCCCTTTTCTCCAAACCTTCTCCAGCACTTATTGTTTCTAGATTTTTTGATGAGAGCCATTCTGACCGGTATGAGATGATATCTCATTGTAGTTTTGATTTGCATTTCTCTAATGATTAATGATGTTGAGCATTCTTTCATGTGTTTGTTGGCAGTCTGTATATCTTCTCTGGAGAAATGTCTATTTAGGTCTTCTGCCCATTTTCGGATTGGTTTGTTTGTTTTTTTGTTATTGAGCCGCATGAGCTGCTTGTAAATTTTGGAGGTTAATCCTTTGTCAGTTGCTTCATTTGCAAATATTTTCTCCCATTCTGAGGGTTGTCTTTTGCTCTTGTTTATGGTTTCCTTTGCTTTGCAAAAGCTTTGAAGTTTCATTAGGTCCCATTTGTTAATTTTTGTTTTTATTTCCATTTTTCTAGGAGGTGGGTCAAAAAGGATCTTGCTGTGATTTATGTCACCGAGTGTTCTGCCTATGTTTTCCTCTAAGAGTTTGATAGTTTCTGGCCTTACATTTAGGTCTTTAATCCATTTTGAGCTTATTTTTGTGTATGGTGTTAGGGAGTGATCTAATCTTATACTTTTACATGTACCTCTCCAGTTTTCCCAGTACCACTTATTGAAGAGACTGTCCTTTCTTCACTGTACATTCCTGCCTCCTTTATCAAAGATAAAGTGACCATATGTGCGTGGGTTTATCTCTGGGCTTTCTATCCTGTTCCATTGATCTGTCTTTCCGTTTTTATGCCAGTACCATACTGTCTTGATTACTGTAGCTTTGTAGTATAGTCTGAAGTCAGGGAGCCTGATTCCTCCAGCTCCGTTTTTCGTTCTCAAGATTGCTTTGGCTATTCGGGGTCTTTTGTGTTTCCATACAAATTGTGAAATTTTTTGTTCTAGTTCTGTGAAAAATGCCAGTGGTAGTTTGATAGGGATTGCATTGAATCTGTAGATTGCTTTCGGTTGTAGAGTCATTTTCATAATGTTGATTCTTCCAATCCAAGAACATGGTATATCTCTCCATCTATTTGTATCATCTTTAATTTCTTTCATCAGTGTCTTATAACTTTCTGCATACAGGTCTTCTGTCTCGTTAGGTAGGTTTATTCCTAGATATTTTATTCTTTTTGTTGCAGTGGTAAATGGGAGTGTTTTCTTGCTTTCACTTTCAGATTTTTCATCATTAGTGTATAGGAATGCAAGAGATTTCTGTGCATTAATTTTGTATTCTGCTACTTTACCAAATTCATTGATTAGCTCTAGTAGTTTTCTGGTAGCATCTTTAGGATTCTCTATGTATAGTGTCATGTCATCTGAAAACAGTGACAGCTTTACTGCTTCTTTTCCGATTTGGATTCCTTTTATTTCCTTTTCTTCTCTGATTGCTGTGGCTAAAACTTTAAAAACTATGTTGAATAAGAGTGGTGAGAGTGGTGAGAGTGGGCAACCTTGTCTTGTTCCTGATCTTAGTGGAAATGCTTTCAGTTTATCACCATTGAAGACGATGTTGGCTGTGGGCTTGTCATATATGGCCTTTATTATGTTGAGGAAAGTTCCCTCTATGCCTACTTTCTGCAGGGTTTTTATCATAAATGGGTGTTGAATTTTGTCGAAAGCTTTCTCTGCATCTATTGAGATGATCATATGGTTTTTCTCCTTCAATTTGTTAATATGGTGTATCACATTGATTGATTTGCATATATTGAAAAATCCTTGCATTCCTGGAATAAACCCCACTTGATCATGGTGTATGATCCTTTTGATGTGCTGTTGGATTCTGTTTGCTAGTATTTTGTTGAGGGTTTTTGCATCTATGTTCATCAGTGATATTAGCCTGTAGTTTTCTTTCTTTGTGACATCCTTGCCTGGTTTTGGTATCAAGGTGATGGTGGCCTCGTAGAATGAGTTTGGGAGTGTTCCTCCCTCTGCTATATTTTGGAAGAGTTTGAGAAGAATAGGTGTTAGCTCTTCTCCAAATGTTTGATAGAATTCGCCTGTGAAGCCATCTGGTCCTGGGCTTTTGTTTGTTGGAAGATTTTTAATCACAGTTTCAATTTCAGTGCTTGTGATTGGTCTGTTCATATTTTCTATTTCTTCCTGGTTCAGTCTCGGAAGGTTGTGCATTTCTACGAATTTGTCCATTTCTTCCAGGTTGTCCACTTTATTGGCATAGAGTTGCTTGTAGTAATCTCTCATGATCTTTTTTATTTCTGCAGTGTCAATTGTTACTTCTCCTTTTTCATTTCTAATTCTATTGATTTGAGTCTTCTCCCTTTTTTTGTTGATGAGTCTGGCTAATGGTTTATCAATTTTGTTTATCTTCTCAAAGAACCAGCTTTGAGTTTTATTGATCTTTGCTATCATTTCCTTCATTTCTTCATTTATTTCTGTTATGATTTCTTTCCTTCTGCTAGCTTTGGGGTTTTTTTGTTCTTCTTTCTCTGATTGCTTTAGGTGCAAGGTTAGGTTGTTTATTCGAGATGTTCCCTGTTTCTTAAGGTAGGATTGTATTGCTATAAACTTCCCTCTTAGAACTCGTTTTGCTGCATCCCATAGATTTTGGGTCGTCGTGTCTCCATTGTCATTTGTTTCTAGGTATTTTTTATTTCCTCTTTATTTCTTCAGTGATCACTTCGTTATTAAGTAGTGTATTGCTTTGCCTCTATGTGTTTGTATTTTTTACAGATCTTTTCCTGTAATTGATATCTAGTCTCATAGTGTTGTGGTCGGAAAAGATACTTGATACAATTTCAATTTTCTTAAATTTACCAAGGCTTGATTTGTGACCCAAGATATGATCTGTCCTGGAGAATGTTCCATGAGTACTTGAGAAAATTGTGCATTCTGTTGTTTTGGGATGGAATGTCCTATAAATATCAATTAAGTCCATCTTGTTTAATGTATCATTTAAAGCTTGTGTTTCCTTATTTATTTTCATTTTGGATGATCTGTCCATTGGTGAAGGTGGGGTGTTAAAGTCCCCTACTATGAATGTGTTACTGTCGATTTCCCCTTTTATGGCTGTTAGTATTTGCCTTATGTATTGAGGTGCTCCTATGTTGGGTGCATACATATTTACAATTGTTATATCTTCTTCTTGGATTGATCCCTTGATCATTATGTAGTGTCCTTCTTTGTCTCTTCTAATAGTCTTTATTTTAAAGTCTATTTTGTCTGATATGAGGACTGCTACTCCAGCTTTCTTTTGGTTTGCATTTGCATGGAATATCTTTTTCCAACCCCTTACTTTCAGTCTGTATGTGTCTCTAGGTCTGAAGTAGGTCTCTTGTAGGCCACATATATATGGGTCTTGTTTTTGTATCCATTCAGCCAATCTGTGTCTTTTGGTGGGAGCATTTAGTCCATTTACATTTAAGGTAATTATCGATATATATGTTCCTATTCCCATTTAATTAATTGTTTTGCGTTCATTATTGTAGGTCTTTTCCTTCTCTTGTGTTTCTTGCCTAGAGAAGTTCCTGTAGCATTTGCTATAAAGCTGGTTTGGTGGTGCTGAACTCTCTCAGCTTTTGCTTGTCTGTAAAGGTTTTAATTTCTCCATCAAATCTGAATGAGATCCTTGCTGGGTAGAGTAATCTTGGTTGCAGGTTTTTCCCCTTCATCACTTTAAATATGTCCTGCCAGTCCCTTCTGGCTTGCAGAGTTTCTGCTGAAACATCAGCTGTTAACCTTATGGGGATTCCCTTTTGTGTTATTTCTTGTTTTTCCCTTGCTGCTTTTAATATGTTTTCTTTGTATTTAATTTTTGACAGTTTCATTAGTATGTGTCTTGGCATATTTCTCCTTGGATTTATCCTGTATGGGACTCTCTGTGCTTCCTGGACTTGATTAACTATTTCCTTTCCCATATTAGGGAAGATTTCAACTATAATCTCTTCAAATATTTTCTCAGTCCCTTTCTTTTTCTCTTCTTCTTCTGGAACCCCTATAATTCGAATGTTGATGCGTTTAGTATTGTCCCAGAAGTCTCTGAGACTGTCCTCAGCTCTTTTCATTCTTTTTTCTTTATTCTGCTCTGCAGTAGTTATTTCCACTATTTTATCTTCCAGGTCACTTATCCGTTCTTCTGCTTCAGTTATTCTGCTGTTGATCCATCTAGAGCATTTTTAATTTCATTTATTGTGTTCATCATTGCTTGTTTCATCTTTAGTTCTCTTAGGTACTGGTTAAATGTTTCTTGCATTTTGTCTATTCTATTTCCAAGATTTTGGATCATCTTTACTATCATTATGCTGAATTCTTTTTCAGGTAGACTGCCTATTTCCTCTTCATTTGTTAGGTTTGGTGTGTTTTTACTTTGCTCCTTCATCTGTTGTGTGTTTTTCTGTCTTCTCATTTTGCTTATCTTACTGTGTTTGGGGTCTTACTGTGTTGGGAACCTGCAGGCTGCAGGTTCGTAGTTCCCGTTGTTTTTGGTGTCTGTCCCCAGTGGCTAAGGTTGGTTCAGTGGGTTGTGTAGGCTTCCTGGTGGAGGGGACTAATGCCTTTGTTCTTGTGGATGAGGCTGGATCTTGTCTTTCTGGTGGGCAGGTCCACATCTTGTGGTGTGTTTTGGGGTGTCTGTGGACTTACTATGATTTTAGGCAGCTTCTCTGCTAATGGGTGGGGTTGTGTTCCTGTTTTGCTAGTTGTTTGGCATAGGTTTTCCAGCACTGTAGCTTGCTGGTCGTTGAGTGAAGCTGGGTGCTGGTGTTCAGATGGAGATATCTGGGAGATTTTCACCGTTTGATATTATGTGGAGCTGGGAGGTCTCTTGTGGACCAGTGTCCTGAAGTTGGCTTTCCCACCTCAGAGGCACAGCACTGACTCCTGGCTGCAGCACCAAGAGCCTTTCATCCACACCACTCAGAATAAAAGGGAGAAAAAGAAGAGCAAAAGAAAGAAAGAGAGAGAGAGAGAGAGGGAGGGAGGGAGGGAGGGAGGGAGAGAGAGAGAGTGAGAGAGAGAAAGAAAGAAGCGAGGGATGGAGGGAGGGAAGGAAAGAAAGAAAGAAAGAAAAGAAAAGAAAGATAAAATAACAAAGTTATTAAAATAAAAAATAATTATTAAGAAAAAAAAATTTTTTAATAAAGAAAAAAACAAAAAAAACGGACGGATAGAACCCTAGGACAAATGGTGGAAGCAAAGCTATACAGACAAAATCTCACACAGAAACATACACATACACACTCACAAAAAGAGGAAAAGGGGAAATAATAATATATCTTGCTCTCAAAGTCCACCTCCTTAATTTGGGAAGATTTGTTGTCTATTCATGTATTCCACAGATGCAGGGTACATCAAGTTGATTGTGGAGCTTTAATCCGCTGCTTCTGAGGCTGCTGGGAGAGATTTCCCTTTCTCTTCTTTGTTCTCACAGCTCCAGGGGCTCAATTTTGGATTTGGCCCCGTCTCTGCGTGTAAGTCGCCGGAGGGCGTCTGTTCTTCGCTCAGACAGGACGGGGTTAAAGGAGCAGCTGCTTCTGGGACTGTGGCTCACTCAGGCCGTGGGGAGGGAGGGGTACGGAGTGCGGGGCTAGCCTGCGGCGGCAGAGGCCATCGTGATGTTGCACCAGTCTGAGGCGCGCCGTGTGTTTTCCCGGGGAAGTTGTCCCTGGATCCCGGGACCCTGGCAGTGGCGGGCTGCACAGGCTCCCCGGAAGGGGGTTATGGATAGTGACCTGTGCTCGCATACAGGCTTCCTGGTTTCGGCAGCAGCAGCCTTAGCGTCTCATGCCCGTCTCTGGGGTCCGTGATGTTAGCCGCGGCTCACACCCGTCTCTGAAGCTCCTTTAAGCAGAGCTCTTAATCCCCTCTCCTCCGCACCAGGAAACATAGAGGGAAGAAAAAGTCTCTTGCCTCTTCGGCAGGTCCAGACTTTTCCCGGACTCCCTCCCCGTGGTGCACTAACCCCCTGCAGGCAGTGTTCACGCCGCCAACCCCAGTCCTCTCCCTGCGCTCCGACCGAAGCCCGAGCCTCAGCTCCCAGCCCTGCCCGCCCCGGCTGGTGAGCAGACAAGCCTCTCGGTCTGGTGAGCGCCGGTCGGCACCGATCCTCTGTGCGGGAATCTCTCCGCTTTGCCCCCCGCACCCCTGTTGCTGTGCTCTCCTCCTTGGCTCCGAAGCTTTCCCCCTCCGCCACCCGCAGTGTCCGCCCGCGATGGGGCTTCCTAGTGTGTGGAACCTTTCCTCCTTCACAGCTCCCTCCCACTGGTGCAGGTCCCGTCCCTATCATTTTGTCTTTGTTTATTCTTTTTTCTTTTGCCCTTTCCAGGTACATGGGGACTTTCTTGCCTTTTGGGACGTCTGAGGACTTCTGCCAGCGTTCAGTAGGTGTTCTGTAGGAGTTGTTCCTCGTGTAGATGTATTTCTTGTGTATCTGTGGGGAGGAAGGTGATCTCCGCGTCTTACTCTTCCGCCATCTTCTCCTCATACCCACTTCTCATAATTTAGATGCATAATTTGTTTTACTTCTTAGTGAACGCTCTCAAATTTCTTTGTTTCACCTTATAGATTATTTCTGATCTCATCCCAGTTTTTCATGATTTCATTTGAAATCAGATTCATCCTTTAGTTTACCATCTCTCCCATCCTTCTTAATACCATCAATAGATGAATAAGCTTACTTTTATCATTCAATTCCTTGATGAAAATACAAAGCAGATATTCTGACAGTTTGCCTGTGTTTCATTAGTCTTCTGTTCTGATTTCTATCATTTAAAATAATTTTGGGGTGAACTCAGCAGTTGACTGCATATCATGAAATGTCTAAACAGGGTTATGATAGGTTTCCATTGGTGAGTAACCACAATGATATTAATGGTAACAGCCAACACTATGGAGTACTTGCTACAGGCCATAATCTCCTTACAGTAACACCTGAGGCAGGTGGTGTCAGTGTGCCTCTTCTGCAGATGAGGATGATGAGGTGTAAGAGAGCACACAGCTAGGCTGCTGTGGACTCAGATGGCAGTTCCAGTCTACACCCTTACTTCACTACACTGGACTAGCCTACTAATAAACTATCGATAGCTTGATATGAATTATGGCATCTTCACTCAATAGTGGGGTTTAAAGTTTCTTTTTCATTAAATTACTGTTATTTGTTGCAACAGAGGACACTTTGCTGAGTTGCTGAGTTACTGGCAGTTTGTTGGTAAAGACAAAAGCGCGATGGCAGCAGAATACTTTGATTCATTGAAGCAGTATGAGAAAAACTGTGAAGGCGAGGAGAGCATGATTTGCTTAGCTGACCTTTATGAAACCCTGGGGCGATTTCTCAAGGATCTAGGCCTTCTCAGTCAGGTAACTTCAACAGGGAGTTAGAGACTGTGTGGGTTTTCATGTTTACTCTTCTCTCCTTCCTAGGAGTTAATGCAGCTTTTATTTGTTGTGCTAATCAGATCTTACAGCATTTCACTCACTTTAATTGGCCTTTAACCTTTTTCTTCCCCCAGGCTGTGGTGCCTTTGCAGAGGTCTCTAGAAATTCGAGAAACAGCTTTAGATCCAGATCACCCACAAGTAGCTCAGTCCCTCCACCAACTAGCAAGTGTGTACGTGCAGTGGAAGAAGTTTGGCAATGCTGAACAACTATATAAACAGGCATTGGAAATCTCAGAAAATGCCTATGGTGCGGACCATCCACATATTGCTCGCGAACTTGAAGCACTTGCAACTTTGTACCAGAAACAAAATAAGTAAGATTTCAATTGGTAATTCTCTGGTTTTATGACAGGGAGTTACAGTTCTTAATGTACTTATGTGGGAGGCTTTGTTTTGTGGCTGTGTATTTTTCCATATCCCATATTTTCCTTATCCTATATTCTTTCGAATCCACCATGTTCAAATATTATTCTTGGTCTGGGGGGTGAACAGAATATTAGAACTACAAGATTCATCTCTATTTCAAGATGTGCAAAGGATAGAGCATGGACTTTGGAGTCATATAGTTAGGTTTGAAACCGGGCTTCTTCGCTAACTCTGTAATATTGAGTGTACTACTAATACAGGGGGCAGCAAACTGTTGCCCACATGCCAAGTCCAGAAGGTCCCCTGTTTGGGACGTAGAGTTGTAGTGTAACACAGCCACATTTTTTTCATTTACATGTTGTCTGTGGTCGCTTCCATGCTTCAACAGCAGTTTTGTATTTGCAACAGAGACCACGGGACCCACAAAGCCTGAAATGTTTACTATCTAGCCTTTTACAGAAGAAGTTTGCTGATCCCTAGTATAATAATCCCTCCGAATGATATCTCTTCCTCTATGTGAAATCATTTGTTTTGCTCAGTCAGAAATGATACATATTGGAATTTTTTCTTTTAACTTCTAGAAGTATTGTTTCACACAGATTTTGTGTGATTTTCACATTTCTATTTGACAAAAAAATAACCTGTGTGGAAGCTGATATAGCAAACTAAAGTTTTGGATTTTCATTTAGTTAGATCACCCTTTAGAGATTCAAAATGAGTTTAATCAGTTAAAAACAGTTAAATGTCAGCTACTTGGAGGACTAGATTTATTTTGTTAGATTTTGTTTTCTGAAAGTTTTTGTTAAAGATTTTTAATTCCATATGACTATCACTTCTAGAAATAATCCTGTATTTAATTAGCCAAAAAAACTTTACACTGGTGGTTTCATTTCACTGAAGTATGACACTTTGGACATATGTTTCTTTCGTTTGACTTTTTTTTTTTTTTTTAAGATATGAACAAGCTGAACATTTTAGAAAAAAATCTTTTAAAATTCGTCAGAAAGCTACAAGGAGAAAAGGCAACTTGGTAATGCAGATTTCTTCTGTGTTGTGTTTTGAACAAAAAGGAATTAGAACATCTCTGAATATCATAATGTAGATGCATAAACCTCACATATTTAAGAACTTTAGATTTTAAAGTGACTTCTACGGAAGTACTGATTAACATTTTCTTATTTATAATACATGTTTAAATATTAGTATCACTGAGAAGTACAAATTAGTAGACTTTTAAAAAGTGGAACTATGTATTGTGGTAATCATTTTACACTACATACATATCATCATGTTTTACACTTTAAACTTACACAATGTTATATGTCAATTATATCAATAAATCTGGGGATTTTTTTTAATTTTTAAAAAGTAGAACTATTCAGTTAATTTAAAGTTAATTAAGATTTTAGAAGATGGACTTAAAAGCTGTATCAATTCTTTAAAGGGTTGGAAAACAGAATAAAAAAAATTTAGTAAACACTTTATGTTAGATTCAAATGCCAAGAAATTATTACCCTTGAGTGCAAAAAATTTTTCATTTATCTAAGCTGCTAGTAAGATCTAAATATAGCATATTTGTTTGTTTTAACTTAAAATGCTATGTGCAATTTTTTAAATTGAAATATATTTGACATCTAACATTGTGTAAATTTAAGATGTACAACATGCTTATCTGATGCATTTATATATTGTAATATGATTATTACCATAGCGTTAGCTAACACCTCTATCACATCACATAATTATCATTTCTTTTTTGTGGTGGGAATAATTAAAATCTAGTCTCTTAGCAAGTTTGATGATTTTAATACAGTATTTTTGCTTGTATTCGCTATGCTGTACATTTGAGCTCCAGGACTTATTTGTCTTCTAGTTGCAAGTGCTATTTGCAATTTTAAGTACCCGATATTTAAATGTTTAGTAATAGGGTTAATAAATATATGCATGTTAATTGTTTCCTAATCTTTTTGAAGCACTTTGGGATTCAGTTCATTTTGCTAAAATAATCTCATAATTATTTTCACAAAATAGTTTTTTAATGAATTTAAGAATGTGATGCTACATGGAAGTATATATATTTTCATAAATCATTAGATTAATTCAGTATGATATTTAAAGTAATTGTAATCTACTTTAAAGGGAAAAAAAAGGAGAAAGGATTTTTTCAGAACCCTAGTATATTGCTTCAGAATCAAAGATTGCACTTACTTGGTGATTGTTGTGAATTTCTTGTGTTTGCTGCAGTATGGATTTGCCCTTTTACGTAGACGGGCCCTACAGTTAGAAGAGCTCACGTTAGGTAAGGATACACCTGACAATGCTCGGACCCTCAATGAACTGGGTGTGCTCTACTATCTTCAGAACAACCTGGAGTGAGTACCTTGGTGTTAATAATGAAAACAGGTATCCATTTTGTCTCTTAGATACAAAGCTGTTTTACATTAATATCAAGCTAAGCTGGAAAAAATTGATAGAAACCATGCCGAATTTCATGTATGGTATGTTATGAACATGGCCACACTTAACAAGGACCATGACATTTTCTCTACTGTTTCCTTTCACATTGTTTCTTTAGTAACTAAAAAGTTATTCTCTAGCTTCCCTAGTATGTTTTATATGTTTATGAAAAGTGAGTTTGTGTAGATATTGTACATAAGATCTCACATAAGAACAAACTTGGGACTAAAGAATGTAGATGGCTGCTAGTTTTATTCTTCAGTTTATTTGAGCATAAAGACTCACAAAGGCATTAATATGTATGACAAAGAGGTGTTTTTGGACTTCTTTGTATGTCAGAAAAATATAACAAATTTGACACTTTGGATACCAGAAAAACACAACAATATTTAGCCCACTTCACAAAGGGTTCTTTAATTAAAAATTATTTAGTACTACAAAGGGAGAAAGAAAGAATACCAAAATGTTTTGAGTTTGGCCTAGTAATTTTTAAAGATAAAAAAATTTGTTTTGGAAACTATTTATGGGTTTGTCTTTTAGAAATGAAGTGGAGAATTGAGACAATCGTCCAGATACTTTAGGCTTTCACACTATCAGGAAAGCATTTTTAGTTTTTGGAAAAGGGCAGGAAGAGATGAGGGGGTGGGAAAGAGGGGGAGAGGATTTTGAGCTGAATCCTTCATTTTAACTATCTTGGATTTAAGAATAAAAGTGCTTCAGTTCTCCACCTAACTATGGCTAGGGATTCTCACTTCTAGAGAATAAATTGTTTAAACCATTTGTGGCTTTTGTTCATAGAACAGCTGACCAGTTTCTGAAGCGTTCCTTGGAGATGAGGGAGCGAGTTCTAGGACCAGATCACCCTGACTGTGCCCAGTCTTTGAATAATCTGGCGGCTCTATGCAATGAAAAGAAACAGTATGATAAAGCAGAAGAACTTTATGAAAGAGCCTTAGACATTCGGAGACGAGCATTAGCTCCTGATCACCCTTCTTTGGCTTATACAGTGAAGCATCTTGCAGTCTTGTATAAGAAAATGGTAAGTAATCCTTGGCATGCCTACATGTGTTTTATAATATACCAATTAAGCCATAATTGCTATTAGCAAAATAATTTATCTTCTGATGGATAGACTATTCCTATGAGCTTTTAAATCATAGTGATTTAATTTTTAAACAAGTAGCTGAGTAGAACATTTAAAATATTACTTCATCAAAGAGACACAAACAGATGGAGAGATAAACCATGTACTTGGATGGGAAGAATCAATATTGTGAAAATGACTATACTATCCAAAGCAATCTACAGATTCAATGCAATCCCTATCAAATTACCAATGGCATTTTTCACAGAATTAGAACAAAAAATTTTACAATTTGTATGGAGACACAAAGGACCCCGAATAACCAAAGCAATCTTGAGAAAGAAAACCAGAGCTGGAGAAATAAGACTCCCTGACTTCAGACTATACTACAAAGCTACAGTAATCAGGACAGTATGATACTGGCACAAAAACAGACATATAGATCAATGGAACAGAATAGAAAACCCAGAGATAAACACACACACCTACGGTCACCTAATCTATGACAAAGGAGGCAAGAATATACAATGGAGAAAAGACAGCCTCTTCAATAAGTGGTGCTGGGAAAACTGGACAGCTACATGCAAAAGAATGAAATTAGAACACTCCCTTACACCATACACAAAAAGAAACTCAAAATAGATTAAACACCTAAATGTAAGGCCAGACACTATCAAACTCTTAGAGGAAAACATAGAACATTCTTTGACATAAATCGCAGCAAGATCTTTTATGATCCACCTCCTAGATTAATGAAAATAAAAACAAAAATAAGCAAATGGGACCTGATTAAACTTAAAAGCTTTTGCACAGCAAAGGAAACCTTAAAAAAACAAAAAGACAACCCTCAGAATGGGAGAAAATATTTGCAAACAAAGCAAATGACAAGGGATTAATCTCCAAAATACACAGATAGCTCATGCAGCTCAATAACAAAAAAACAAACAACCCAATCCAAAAATCGACAGAAGACCTAAATAGACATTTCTCCAAAGACATACAGATGGCCAACAAACACATGAAAAGATGCTCAACATCACTAAGTATTAGAGAAATGCATATCAAAACTACAATGAGGCATCACCTCACACAGGTCAGAATGGCCATCATCAAAAAATCTACAAACAACAAATGCTGGAGAGGGTATGGAGAAAAGGGAACCCTCTTGCACTGTTGGTGGGAATGTAAATTGATACAGCCACTATGGAGAACAGTATGGAGGTTCCTTAAAAAACTAAAAAGACAACTACCATATGACCCAGCAATCCCACTCCTGGGCATATCTCCAGAGCAAACCATAATTCAAAAGGAGGTATGCACCCCGATGTTCATTGCAACACTATACATTGCAGCACTATACTTTACAATAGCCAGGACACAGAAGTAACCTAAATGCCCATCGATAGAAGAATGGTAAAGAAGATGTGGTACATATATACAATGGAATATTACTCAGCCATAAAAAGGAATGAAATAGTGCCATTTGTAGAGATATGGATGGACCTAGAGATTGTCATACAGAGTGAAGTAAGTTGGAAAGAGAAAAATAAATATCGTATACTGCTTTTATGTGGAATCTAGAAAAATGGTACAGATGAACTTACTGGCAAAGCAGAAATAGAGGCACAGATGTAGAGAATAAACTTATGGTTACCAAGCGGGGAAGGGGAGGGTGGGACAAATTGGGAGATTGGGATTGACATATATACACTACTATGTATAAAATAGGTAACTAATGAGAACCTACTGTTTAGCAGCACAAGGAACCCTACTCAGTGATCTGTGGTGACCTAAATGGGAAGGAAGTCTAAAAAAGAGGGGATATATGTATAACTGATTCACTTTGCTGTACAGCAGAAATTAACACAACATTGTAAAGCAATTATACTCCAATAAAAATTAATTTTAAAAAATAAATAAAAATATTATTTCAGACTTAACTGGTTTAGTTTTTAAAAATACATTCTAAATACAAATGCATTTGTCAGCACTCTAATTAGAACTTATTCTTCTGTTACATTTCAGAAGTTCTAAAATTCAACCAGGATTAGGTTTGCTGTGTTAAGCTACCAGAAACATAACGAATCACCCAAATGTTAGGGCTGAAGGAGGAGTCTCTTGTAGCTGGTTAAATGACCATTTTAATTTCATTCTTTCTTTTCTTTGCTTGCAATTAAATGTAACCATTCTTTACCATAGGGTTCTAGCCTGAGTGATATTTGGAGTGTTTATAGCTGTTCTCAAAAAAAAAAAAAAAAAAAAAGAAAGAGAAGCAGAGAAGTCTGCTTTCATTTAGCACAGTTACAGAGTTAGATTGTATTTAGACTTTGTTTGTGGGAAACTTGCTGGTCCTCCTGGTACTGAAGTTGATGTCTTAGTATGAAGGATCCATAGTTGCTATTTCTGCCTAACTTTCAAGTAAAAAGGAAGAATAATCTGGAAAGGATTTGGTGGAAAACAAGTTCTTATTTTGATGCTATCTCTAAATTATGTACAGTAGCAAACATACTTTTTACTTCATCAGAAATAGTAATAATGGATGATCCTAAAGGACTTTCTGAGTTATCAAAGAAAATGTTTTCATATTCAGTGTAGCTGTACTTATATGTTCTATTTGATGTCAGTTGTCTATAAACTTAACCATTAAATTGGGAGGAAATGCTTCTGAACTTTTTTCCTCAAAATTACTTTTTCATAGAAAATTATATTTATGGAACAAGCTCTGATCAGAAAGTATTTATTGCTTTAATATTTTTGTTAGATTTCACTTTTGTTTTTTAGGGGAAACTTGACAAAGCTGTACCTTTGTATGAGCTGGCTGTTGAAATCCGGCAGAAATCCTTTGGCCCAAAGCACCCTAGTGTAGCTACTGCCTTGGTGAACTTAGCTGTTCTTTATAGCCAAATGGTAAGTTCCCACACTGTAATTCTTTATAAGTGAATGGTTTTAACGTATGAAATATAGGTAAACATGTATTAGATCTGGCACAGTAAAAATAATTAAAGGACATTTAGGTTATCTACTAATGTTCCCTTTAATACTTGAGAAATTATTGAAGTTATATTTGTAAGATAGTCCCTTCCTCTTAGTGTAAAACACTGAGTGTTTAGTTCATTGCATAGGCTTAGTTTTTTTAAATTCTGGAGACTCCCTACATCTCTATATCTAATATTGTTCTTAAGCTCTGTCATTTGCCTGTGATGAGTGAAAAACAGGTATGGTACCCTGTGGGCAAAAACAGGTTTGTGCTTATATAATTGGATTAATGTCATTGGCTACCAAGCCGAGTCTAAAACTGAAGTTTCTGACTTTTTATTATACTGCTTCTCCCATTATTATTCCTAAATTAATCTGTTTATCCACATCTTGTAGGAGGATATTAACTTTTTAAAAGTGCTTATTACCCAAGTAGGTCAGCTTAGTCTAGAATACCTTAATAGTAATTTCAGAAACGCAGTGTGTTCAAGTGACCATTGTTTCTTTTTTAATAAGAAAAAACACATTGAGGCCTTGCCGTTATATGAAAGAGCATTAAAGATTTATGAGGACAGCCTGGGTCGGATGCATCCTCGAGTTGGAGAAACATTAAAAAATTTAGCTGTGCTTAGGTAAGAATTTTTCACTTTCCTCATGCAGCCAAAACCCCTTTTAAAACATCTTTGATTCATCATAGAGCACCACAAAATATTTATTGCTGATATGCTTTTTCTTGTAGTGGGAGGGGTTGTTTGGGGTTGATCTATATACTTCAAGAGATACTGAAGTAATATCCAGAGTGGAATGAAGGTGACATGATCTGTTTTGTAGAGGAGTGTATCACGGCAAATAGAGAAGGACGGTTTACATTTGCAGCTAACTGGCTCTAGGGTAATCTGGGCAATTTGCTGTCCTCAAAGCTGATTTACCATTAAGTACATGTTGATTTTTGCATTATGTTTATCTCAGGATGCTAACTTCCCTTAGCAGTTTCACTGCATCCATTACAACATAGTCTTAATGGTGCCCCTATGAGACACTTAACAGCACAAGACAGAAAGGAGAAGAGTTTGGGTATTCTGTTTTATTGGTCTGCCTGAATGAATGCACTGGAAAAAATGAGCAATTATCAACAACTTGTTTTTCTGTATTCTATAATATCATCTAAAATTGTTAAAAGGTTATAATCTCATTTTGAGAATTTTTTTTGTCTCAAAGCTATGAAGAAGGGGATTTCGAAAAAGCTGCTGAACTATACAGAAGGGCAATGGAAATAAAAGAAGCAGAAACGTCTCTTTTGGGTGGAAAAGCTCCTTCCCGACATTCATCAAGTGGAGATACGGTTAGCTTAAAAACAACCCATTCTCCTAATGTTTTCCTTCATCAAGGACAAAGGTAATAGCAGCAACTACAATTCATTGCAAATGCAACTTAGGATAAAATAATTAAGAAACATTTGGAACATTAGAATTTAAAACTTATAAAAATAGTTTTTAAGAAAACTTATTTTTGTGTGATTTAACTGATATTTGTATGAAATTGTATTGGACTACATTGAAGTTTGAGTCATGATTGTTTTGATTTTAGTTCTTTAAAAGAATTAATTTTCCTATTGTGTGGGAACCAAGGATGTAGACACATTAGAATCCTAAGATGACATGAAGAGTTGATCATGGAGAGTAGACTGGTCTCTGTTCTACAAGAGCTGGCAAAGCAGCCAAGACAAGCGGTTCAAGAATTCCGTGATTCTTCTCCTCTCTCAAGTTACTTTAGCCTCATCATTCCTCATCTTGCTTTTCAGCAGCAGTCTGGCCCAGTTCTCTACCTCAAAGAAAAGTTTCAAGGAGTAAAGGGATAATGTTGACGGAAAGTATGAATTGTCTTCTGTAAAACGAACTAGTAATAGGAATCTCTGACTGCTACATTTTTTTTATTCTACCTTTTCATTCAGCAGATTGGGCCAAGCCCTCTGCTTTCCATGCTCTCTACACTGTATATTGTTTTTACTGTGTAGTATGTACCTGCACAATCTGAAGTCATTAATGCAGTAACAGGTCAAGCTCTTTGGCATTCTTTGACCTTTCCCAAAATATGGACATGACCTTCTTTCTTAAATGGCCTAAATCTATGTCTTCATTTATCTTAGACTCAAAGTAGTTGGCCATTTTATACTGAAAATTAAATATTTTTATAGATTTTATAAATATTGCCAATTTGGGATAATGTTTTGTACCATTTATGTATTTATATATAAATAAAATCTTCAATTTTAATACTTGTAAGATTCCAACATGTATTAATTGTAAAGGTGAAAGATGTAATAACCATATTTCACTGTTTTAGAATAAAAGTGGAATTTCAAGTTCTTTTTCCCACTCCAGTGTATATTGGGTTGGCCAAAAGTTTCGTTCGTTTTTTTCCGTAAGATGGATCTAATAGCACTTAGTTGTCTTTAACTTCATTCGTAACAATGTTGTTAAATTGTATGTGACAGCTATCATATCAGTGTGCATTTTAAAAAAGATTTATCAAAATTGGTGAATTTTTGTATAGCCATTTTAATATTGAAGATGGAAGAAAAAAGCAACATTTTCAGCACATTATGCTTTATTATTTCAAGAAAGGTAAAAACGCAACCAAAACGCAAAAAGGATTTGTGCAGTGTATGGAGAAGGTGCTGTGACTGTTTGAACGTGTCAAAGTAATTTGCAAAGTTTCATGCTGGAGATTTCTCGGTGGACTACGCTCCACGGTTGGGTAGACCAGTTGAAGTTGATAGGGATCAAATCGAGACATTAACTGAGAACAATCACATTATACCACGTGGGAGATAGCCGATATACTCAAAATATCCAAGTCAAGCACTGAAAATCATTTGCACCAGCTTGGTTATGTTAATTGCTTTGATGTTTAGGTTCCACATAAGTTAAGTGAAAAAAACCTTCCTGACCGTATTTTCGCATGTGATTCTCTACTTAAACGTAATGAAAACGTTCCATTTTTAAAACAAATTGTGACAAGCGATGAAAAGTGGATACTGTACAATAATGTGGAATGGAAGAGATTGTGGGGCAAGTGAAATGAACCACCACCAACCAAACCAAAGGCCAATTTTCATCCAAAGAAGGTGATGTTGTGTACATGGTGGGATTGGAAGGGAGTTCTCTATTATGAGCTCCTTCCAGAAAACCAAACAATTAATTCCAACAAGTACTGCTCCCAGTTAGACCAACTGAAAGCAGCACTCCATCAAAAGCGTCCAAAATTAGTCAACAGAAAACACATTATCTTCCATCAGAATAACGCAAGACTGCATGTTTCTTTGATGACCAGGCAAAAACTGTTATAGCTTGGCTGGGAAGTTCTGATTCACCCACCGTATTCGCCAGACGTTGCACCTTTGGATTTCCATTTATTTCAGTCTTTACAAAATTCTTGTAATGGAAAAAATTTCAATTCCCTGGAAGACTGTAGAAGGCACCTGGAATAGTTCTTTCCTCAAAAACATAAAAAGTTTTGGGAAGATGGAATTACGAAGTTGCCTGAAAAATGGCAGAAGGTAGTGGAACAAAAGGGTGAATACGTTCAATAAAGTTCTTGTTGAAAATGAAAAATGTGTCTTTTATTTATAATATAATAATACAAGAGGATTATATTTATATAATTAAGAAAAATGTTGAACATTACAAAAAAGACTAGAATGTTGTCAGTATTCACTGAGTAGTTTGCTCAACTTGAGCTTCAGTGACTCCGTAGGATTTTGGTTCATGTTCTCTAAGGCTTGGCTACTCAAGGTGGTCTGTGAACCAGGATCATCAGCGCCACATGAGAGCTAATTAATTCAGACAGCCTCTCCCCAGATTCATATGCACATATGTTTGAGAAACAGTGGTCTAATTCTAAGGCACGAGAGTGGTGACTTAAAAGAAATGAGGTAGGATCTTACAAAATGAGCATCATTCTTCCCCCTTCTGGGAGAAATTCAAGAGGGAAAAAAGAAGATAAATATAACCATAACACATCTTTCTGGTTATGGCCAGCTGTGAAAGGCACAAGTAATTGAATTCACAAATATACTAGCTGTGAAGGGCACAAAGTAATTGAATTCAAATATACCAGACATTGATTTTAGAATTAATCTTTTAGAGTTTAAAATTTGATTATTTAGTGGTATAAGAAATTTAACACACTATAAGTAATATATTAAATTTAAATGGCTTAAACTTTAGGAAATAATCTGAGATTAATATTTTAGAAGAATCCTGAAAAAAAGAAAAAATAGCAAAAGAATAATATGCATTTCTTTCTTTGTTCCTATAAAATTTGGACTTAAAAAATATACAAAAAGTGAAAACTTATATTATTCAAAGTGACTTTATGGTAAGTTTGTTGGGGGATGATGACTACTTCAAAAGGTTTAAGTTTAAATATAATTTAAGACTATATTTTTAAAAAAGGACTATATTTTGGTCTAATTATACTATCAACTCAAATGTTTTCATGTAGAATGCCTACTTAAAAAGATAAAAATAGCTGAGACAGTCATTTCTTTGTATTTGAGGTACTCAAATAGGATAATTATGTGCACATTAATATACACCTTTCACAATGAAAAATATAGCTTTCAGACATTTATAAATTGGAATTGGTAGGCTCCAAACTATGGTAGTTATAATTTTCATTCATTAATACTTTACAGAAAGAAAAATATTAAAAAAAATGTGATGGGGTGGTCAAAGCTTCATTAATATTGTTAAATGTTTATTACCTTTTTGGGTTGGTCAGTGTGTTTATAGGTATTCAGGGAGTAATTTTACATAAAGAAACGCATACTACATTACTTTTTTTTTTACTATTTACATAAAGGATTTGAGTAATACCACAAATTAACTTCCCACTAACAATTAACAAGGGATTAAAGTTGAACATATTGTTTGTTTTACTGTAATTTAGAGCCTTTGTGCTAAGGCAATTTTGGGAGTGTTTCCATCTTTCACACTAGAAACAATAGTGTTATAAATCTGGTCAAGCACTATGGGTTTATTTAGTAATGTAAAATCCAGTGATGATTAATTTTTCATAGCTGCCTACATATATACAAGTTTTCATGGCATACAGATTGTCAAGAGAGCTCTCTAGGTTACAAAAGATACTTGTTACCAGATTTTTTCTGCTAAAATAATAACTTTAATGGAAGATATAAGACAAAAAAATTAGATACGATTTGGTACAGTATAAGACACCAGCAGGGTACAGTGCCAAATTAAGAACAGATAAAAAAAAGGTCTTTAGAAGATAGCAGGTTCTAATATGTATATGTATAACTGTTTCAATTTGTGTACACCTGAAACTAACGCATATTGTAAATCAACTATACTCCAATAAAAATTTTTTTAAAAAAGGATAGTAGATTCTAGCTATTTATCAAACTATATAAACTTATAAGTAAAAGCCTTACCAAATTAGTGTACCAGAGGTACCAAATTAGTATACCAAAGGAATGGGACTTAGAAAGACTGCATTTCTTTTTTGAAATTCAAAGCATCTCTAGAAACTAGAAAAGTTATTTTACAGATGACTACACGAAAAATTTAAACAACAAATGACCTACTAAGGCAACGTAAATATGTTTCAAGGCTAGAAAAACTATCCCCATACTTTCCTGACATCACTCTAAACATAAGAATCGCAGTATGCTAAAATCTCAAAGCTAATATATTAAACATATTTGATATTTGGGGCTTTCTGAAATTATTTTTAGAATTTTACTTTACAAGTGGGAAATGCACTTTTAATTTTTTAATGACATTTTCCTCCTAGACATAGAATTTAGACATTTATATCTTTTCAGAGCAAAAAAGTCATCAAAATAGGAGACTAGCATAGTACCAGCCTACAGATAATGGTTACACATGCAGGTGTCTTTATTAGTCTCCAAACCATTAGGAATTTATTTCAAACAACGTTCTCTAAGTCTTCATTATTTGTATGCAAAATCCAGAGAAAACCAGTTTATCAAATTACGATTTAGTGGTCACAATCAGGGAAAATACACTCTTCCCTGTGAAGAAATACATGTCAGTCATTGCAGAGGCAATTTAGACCTCTTTTATTGTCTGTTAACCAGGACAAACCTTTGCCAATGTCTAATTACCCACGGAATCAAATTCAAATAAAATAAAGTATTAGAAGGTAGCCCATATGATGGGTATAATTTAGATGATCTTAGCCTAAATTTATCTTTTGCTCAATAAAGCACACTGACTCAGATATATGTTCCATAGATGATATGCTTTTTCTTAATCAGTGCAGAAATATAATTTGTACATCCTGAAAATATCTTTATCTGTCTATCCATGAAGAAAGCTTCCTCTTATTTGCCTCTGTCTTGTTTTGAATATATAATTCAGAGGTTTACAAACTTTTCCAATGACTGTATTTCAGCTTGTGTTTCATCAGGAAACATTTGAAAGGATGTTTTTATTTTATAGGTTTACTATTTGAAATTCATTGTTGCTCAAGTTAGTAGTAGTGGGCAGTTTTCCTGTAGAGAGCAATTCCAAACACAATAAGTAGATGCCTGCTGGCTCTTATCAATAGGTTGTACCTCTTGTCCTTTCCCTATATTTGACCACACACTATTCTGTTGTCCATGGCCTCAGGCAAATCAAATTGGTCCTTTCTTCCCACCCCTCCCAAGAGGCCAAAACAGTTCAATGGCTAAGTTTTAAATAAGATTTATAACTGCCTGCAATAATCCTTTGAAGTTTTCTTACTAGAATGAAACATGAGTTTTAGGAGAGTTTCTGATTTAGTTGAAGGTGGGGGGGAGTAACAAGCAATAGTCACAGCATTTTTAAACAGTATAACAATTCAGTGAAGATTATACATCAACTGATGTTGCCCTAAGTTTTCTCAGTTTTAAATGATTTTCTTTTTAATTGCTAGGGAACAGGTTTAGACACAGGAAATACAATACAGGCCAGTCCATTATTTACATGTTCTTCATCTTGGCCATGAGGTCTTCCAAGCTTTCACCAGAATCTTCCACTGTTACTTCAGGTACAGGATCTTCTTGCTATCCATAAATGAGGGAAACATGGTGAAAAAAATAACCAATTAAATAAAGTTCTTAATGCTTAGGAACATATAATCAGTAAGCCTTAACCATGTTCAACAAGTTTACAAAGTACAATTTCTTTAATAAATATGCCTTCTAATTTTTAGGATAGACAAGCAGTAATTTCAATGTTCTTGAGATCTCTACAGAAGTGGTATTTTTAAATGATATTGTGGCTAAAACTTATCAATATACAAAAAAAATGGTACTGTCATTTAATCAAAATCTATTTCACTTGATCCACAAGTGAGTGAGCAAAACTATTTTACATCTATGTTTTCAAACAGTTTAAACTGTGCTGTGCCTGTATTTCCATATTAACACTGAATAACTCTCTCTTTCACAAATCTTAATGCCTATAATGTAAAACACCTAAAATAGGAAATACTGCATTGGCATTATAAAATAGGTTGAAGATGAAAGAAAATAAATAGAAATTTTCTCTTATATTTACTTATGGTAAACATTTTAGATGTACCTTTTGCGGAACTGTATATGCCACTGTAATTCCTTCAGGTAAGTCAGGAATTGGACCTGAAGAATTTTTCAGTTCCTCTTCTGAAACCTCAGATACCAACTCAATACCTGTAAGGTTAAACTTGATCTTAAAACAGTTTTTAAGGAACTTAATGAGCAATAATCATTCAAAACTTGTATATCGGGCTTCCCTGGTGGCGCAGTGGTTGGGAGTCCGCCTGCCGATGCAGGGGACGTGGGTTTGTGCCCCGGTGTGGGAGGATCCCACGTGCCGCGGAGTGGCTGGGCCTGTGAGCCATGGCCACTGAGGCTGCGCGTCCGGAGCCTGTGCTCCGGCAGCGGGAGAGGCCACAACAGTGAGAGGCCCGCATACCGCAAAAAAAAAAAAAACTTGTATATCTTAATTATAATCAGTTTCCCTCCCATAAAAGATTGTTTTATGCTGCCATTTCAATTTATGAAACAATTCTTACCCCACTCATTGTCGTCATGTATTATTTCTTCCTCTTCTTGAACAACCTCCTGTGTGGGCAGTGCTGCTACCTTTTTCTGTAGAAATCAAACAGTATCAGTGGTTTTACTCATTTTCAGTTCTCTGAAACATCAGTCAGAATTGATCAGAACCAAGAATTCAGATAGGCTTTTTTCTAAGGAAGACATACAGATAGTTAGCAGACACATATCACTAATCATCAGGGAAATGCAAATCAAAACCAAAATGAGGTAACACCTGTCAGAATGACTATTATCAAAAAGACAACAAATAACAAGTGTTGGCGAGGATATGGAAAAAAGGGAAACCTTGTGCACTGTTGCTGGGACTGTAAATTGTTGCAGCCACTAAACAGTATGGAGGTGCTTCAAAATATTAAAAATACAACTACCATATGATCCAGCAATTTCACTTCTGGGTATTTTTTTTTAAGAAAACAAAAACACTAACTCAAAAGATATATGCAGGCTTCCCTGGTGGCGCAATGGTTGAGAGTCCACCTGCCGATGCGGGGGACACGGGTTCTTGCCCCGGTCTGGGAAGATCCCACATGCCGCAGAGCAGCTAGGCCCGTGAGCCATGGCCACTGAGCCTGCACATCCGGAGCCCCGCGTACCGCAAAAAACAAAAAAACAAAACAAAACAAAAAAAAGATATATGCACTCCAATGTTCACTGCAGCACTATTTACAACAGCCAAGACATGGAAGCAACCTAAGTGTCCATCAACAGATAAATGGATAAAGAAAATGTGGTACATATATACAATGGAATATTATTCAGCCATAAAAAAGAATCTTTACTATTTGTGACAACATGGATGGAACTAGAAGGTATTATGCTAAATGAAATAAATACCATATAATCTCACTTAAATGTGGGATCTAAAAACAAAACAAAATGAAAAGAGACTCACAGATACAGAAAACAAATGATGTTGCCATAGGGGAGGTGGGGAGTGAAACAGGTGAAGGGGATAAAGAGGTATAAACCTATAATTATATAATAAATAAGTCATGGATAAAATTTACAGCATAAGGAATATGGTCAATAATATTGTAATAACTTTGTATGGGGACTGATGATAACTGGACTTATCATGGTGCTTATTTCATAATGTATGCAAATGTCAAATCACTATGTGGTACACCTGAAACTAACATAATATTGTATCAATACATCAAGTATATTTTAGTTTAAAAAAATTAAAATTAAAAAAAAAATTTTTTTAATGAATTCAGACAGTTTTATCTTACCAAAAGCAAGAAAGGACTTTGAACAGAATTTTCATGTTAAATTATGGTGAATAAATTAAACCTTTAAAAATCCAGAATCCATTTACCTTGTATTCCAAATCTAAATATTTTTTTTTTAAGTTATTGTCCTATGCAATATGATCTCTCATGCATTGTGACACATTGACATATACCTTATATTCTTCCTGTTGCTTCCTACAATTTCTGTCATCACACTGAGGATTTGGCTTCATGGACATAGTAGGGAAAAAATCCTGCATTGCATTGTATCCAAGGTAAAAACTAACAGTACCAAAATTTAACAGAAACCTAGAAAAATAAATCAAAGTAGACTTAACTAAAGAAATAAAACCATAAAAGTATTAGAAAAAAAGTAACTGACTTTTTAAAAAATGACTTTAAAGAAGGTAATGATTTTTGTTAACAAGCAACCCAGAAAACAAATTTCTTATCTTGTTTACAGGGCCTGGCTTATAGTAGATTTTGTTGAATGAATGCAGTGAAGAAAGGCTACTCCATTTCATCAACCATAGAATGCACTATTATTTTTTGAACATGTAATAAAGATAAAATGCTGCCAATTAAACTATGACATGTCAACAACTTTAAGAAGCATATTAATTTCACAGAAGTTATGTGGCAGAAGTGTATCTTAAAAATCTCTGAGATATGGTACTAAATCTAATTTTTTAAAGTTGTTTATATATAACTTGCTGCAAAGTTTACAATCTTAAATTTGTATTAAATCTCAATAAAATGTTACAAAAGTATTCACCCATGTAATATTCACTACCAGATCAAAATATAGTTGGCACTCAGTATCTATGGGAGATTGGTTCCAGAACACCCCCCACCCACAGGATACCAAAATTAAGCCCCTTATATAAAGTGGTATAGTATTTGCATATAAACTGTGCACATCCTCCCATATATTTTAAATCATCTCTAGATTACTTATAATACCTAATACAATGTAAATGCTATGTAAATAGTTGTAAATACAATACAGATGCTATATAAATAGTTGGAAGCTTGTGGCAAATTCAAGTTTTGCTTTTGGAACTTTCTGGAATTTTTTTTTTTTAATATTTTCGATCCACAGTTGGTTGAATCCACAAATGCAGAACCCAAGGAAATGGTGGGCAGACTGTATAGTGCATTTCCAGTATGCCATAAAGCTCCCTGTGCTCCCCTTCCAGTCAAATCTGATTCCTTTTAGAAGCTTATAGAAAAGCTGAAAAATCATGTACAAAAGATAAAGAACAAAAGGAAAAAATCTGCGAATGCATGTTCTTAATATACAACAAGGAAAGACAAAAAAAACTGAGCAAAGGATGTGAGAAGACAATTCACAGAAAAATATAAGTGCTCAACACTTTTCACAACTGGAAATTAAAATGAGATACCCATTTTTCACCTATCAAATTGACAAAGATAAAGGAGTTTGATGAGTCTAACACCACATACAAAACTAAACTCAAAATGGATTAAAGACCTAAATGTAAAACTGGGTACTATAAAACTCCTAGAGAAAAACATAAGCAGAACACTCTTTGACATAAATCACAGAAATATTTTTTTGGATCTGTCTCCTAGAGTGATGGAAATAAAAACAAAAATAAACAAATGGGACCTAATTAAACTTAAAAGCTTTTGCACAGTGAAGGAAACCATAAAAAAAATTAAAAAACAACCTACGGACTAGGAGAAAATATTTGCAAACAATGCTACCAACAAGGGATTAATTTCCAAATATACAAACAGCTCATATAGCTCAATATCAAAAAAACAAACAACCCAATCAAAAAATGGGCAGAAGACCTAAACAGACATTTCTCCAAAGAAGACATGCAGATGGCCAATAGGCACATGAAAAAATGCTCAACATCATTAATCATTAGAGAAATGCAAATCAAAACCACAATAAGGTATCACGTCACACTGGTCAGAATGGCCTTCATCAAAAAGTCTACAAATAATAAATGCTGGAGAGGGTGTGGAGAAAAAGGACCCCTCCTACACTGTTGGTGAGAATGTATATTGGTGCAGCCACTATGCAGAACAGAAGTTCTTTAAAAAACTAAAAACAGAGTTATCATATGATGCAGCAATCCCACTCCTGGGCATCTATCCAGAGAAAACTCTAATTCAAAAAGATACATGCACCCCAATGTTCACAGCAGCACTATTTACAATAGCCAAGACATGGAAGCAACCTTGTCCATCAACAGATGAATGGATAAAGATGTGGTATATATATACAATGGAATATTACTCAGCCATAAAAAAGAATGAAATAATGCCATTTGCAGCAACATGGATGGACCTAGAGATTATCAGACTAAGTGAAGTCAGACAGAGAAAGACAAATATCATATGATATCACTTATATGTGGAATCTAAAAAATTGATACAAATGAACTTATTTACAAAACATAAACAGACTCAGACATAGAAAACAAAGGGGATAGTGGGAGGGGGCCGAGGAGGGAGGAGGATAAGTTAGGAGTTTGGGATATACACACTACTGTATATAAAATAGGTTAACAACAAGGACCTAATGTATAGCACAGGGAACTATACTCAGTATCTTGTAATAACCTATAATGGAAAAGAATCTGAAAAAGAATATATATCACTTTGCTGTACACCTGAAACTAACACAACACTGTAAATTAACTATACTTCAAAAAAAAAAGTTTGATGACACCCAACGTTACCAAAGATATGGCCAAACCAGGTACTCCCACACTGTCATGGAAATGTACCAACCTTTTGAAGGAGAAATTTAGTAATATCTGTCAAAGTAAGTATTGCATAAACTTAGAAATTCAAATTCCACTTCTAAAAATTCACACTGTACAAAAATCTACTCTACAAAGATATATGCAAGATGCTTTTTGCAGCACTGTTAATAATAGCAAAAGAATCTGTAAGTAGCCTAAATGTCCATCAATAGAGGGTTGGCTAGATATGGCACACTGGTAAGAGAATACTTTGTAGCCATGATTTTTTTTTCCCTTCTTCATAACATACTGTAAAATGTTGTGTTTAGATTAAGACCTACTGAAATTTGACAGGCTATTTGTCTCATCTGAAACAGCCCCAGACAGTTGCCTTGAGGGTTCTTATGTATTCTGGTATTTCTTTGCTGATGGCTGATAAATGATATTAGAGTGCCTCCCTGTAACATGTTGCAATTTGTTTTTTTTTTTTTTTTTGCGGTACGCGGGCCTCTTACCGCCGCGGCCTCTCCCGTTGCGGAGCAAGGCTCCGGACGCGCAGGCCCAGCGGCCACGGCCCACGGGCCCAGCCGCTCCACAGCACGTGGGATCCTCCCGGACCGGGACACGAACCCGTGTCCCCTGCATCGGCAGGCGGACCCTCAACCACTGCGCCACCAGGGAAGCCCTGCAGTTTGTTCTTATTATACTGGATGCTTAAGAAACATAACTAAGCTTATTAACATTGTAAAGTGAGGGAAAAAAATGGCCTGAGTCAAGGCACAACTAAAGCAGTTCTGCTTTTCATAAAGTATGAGTTGGTTCAAAAACTCTATGACAGGGCTTCCCTGGTGGCGCAGTGGTTGAGAGTCCTCCTGCTGATGCAGGGGACACAGGTTCGTGCCCCGGTCCGGGAAGATCCCACGTGCCGCGGAGCAGCTGGGCCCGTGAGCCATGGCCGCTGAGCCTGTGCGTCCAGAGCCTGTGCTTCGCAACGGGAGAGGCCACAACAGTGAGAGGCCCTCGTACCGCAAAAAACAAAAAACAAACAAAACAAAAAACCTCTATGACATTAATTTTAGCTTCAAAGAAACGTTTGTCTTTATTAGTTATAGTTCAGATGGTGCGGTTGCTGGGTATCTGTTTACGGATAGCAGAGATATAACCCTAGTTAATGTTTAATCACATTCATATTATTTTTGGAAATGTTAAACCAAGACAGTGGAAGCGAGTGTGTTTATGGGTCTTCACCCTTTGGCCAGATGTGCAGAAATTTAAATCATTTGGTTAATGCTTCATAAATAAATATACAATACCACTGTACCATTGAACAAGAACTATGCCAAATAGAGAGTAACACAAATATATGTGTGTTGATATATGTAATATTAATATATATTTAAATTAAATATATTTATATATAAAAGTATACACATATTATACATAAAATTTTTAAATATGTGTATTTAAAATTAAAAAAACAAATTAAATACTTAGCTAGTCATTCCAATATTTGAAATGTTTGTCAAAAGCAAACAAGACTATTCAGAAAAATTATCCTTCACTCACTTTAACACATTTTGTACCAAGATCCCAGCAACCACTCCCATAGTGGTAGGAAGACTGGCTGCACAAACACCTTCTCGTTTCAGAGTCTTCTCATCAATATTTGCAGCAACTACAAGCGGTGGAGCACACTACATGAAAAAGAATAAACGAAAATATATTTCAAAAGAAAGGGAAAAAAGTATAAGTTACTCCAAATAATATTCCATGAAATTCATTCAAAGTTTGGTCTTTTCTTCGAATTGTAAACATTTTCAATGCCCCTAGGAACTCCAGTACTTAACAGTGAAAAATAATAACCCAAAATGAATCATGCATACCGCAAAACAAGCAGATTCTCCAGGAATTATGAGCTGTATATGCCCTGAAACTGCATTTTCACTGACCCCAGACTCCATCCATGTTTGTCCAAGCTCATTACAAGCCTTAATAGAAATAGGTGAAAACACAAGAAAGAACATAAAAAAGCAAAAAGTAATTTACCATAAGTTCTTTTCATGAAAAACTGGAGTTTAAATGAATTACAAAGAGTTTTTAAAAATTAATTTTCAGAAACAAAGAAGAAAGTTGTAAATAATGGAATTCCTTAGCAATCGCCACTCTCCTTAAAAAAGAAACTGATAGCATTCAGGTAAGCAGTCAATATAAATATCTAATTAAATTGAACCATAGTTTATTGGATTTCTTATTAGATTAATGTAAAACTTCATTTTTCTAAAATAATTTCAGCAACAAAAAAATGCAAAATGTCATTTGCAAAGTTGAAAACACAGTAATTCAAAAGAAAAAGAATTCAGTTTTAGTTTTGAGAAATCATGTGTGTAGGGCAATTTATACACATTTATACATTTACTTAAAATAAATCAACAAAAGTAAAAACCAATGCCGACCAAGAATAAGACAGTATTATAAGATATTCATTCATTTTAAAAATTGTACATCAGAAATATCTGCTGTTTTAGTTTGCTCTATTGGCATAAGAGAGAGTAGGATACTGAAATATATGCCACACCAACAAGGCTAGATAGGTCACATTAGAATAAATTTCAAAAACAGGATGAGAGAACATTAAAAACAAACAAAACACATTATCAAAGGGTTTAAATGCAGAACTATTTTCAGAATGCGGAATATATACTGACAGAATATACAGGAAAATAGATAAATCCATGAATATAACACATTATACAATAGGAATACTCACTGTATTTATTGTCATTCGAGCTTCAAAATTGTCCACACAGCTAAGAACTAGGTCAACAGGTTTTCCTTCTTCTAATCCACCATTACTAGGCAAAGAAAATAAATTTTATTTGAAAAAAATCAGGACACAAAATACACTCTAATTAGACTTTATTTGTTCAGTCAATACATTTAGTCTTTCAGTAAATGTTTGAGTATAATTATAACATAGCATTTAATATTAAAGACCCAGTATACATCGAGTATTCACTATTACGAACATAATATCAATGATATTACAGTATTTCTTATACAAGATGTAAAAGGGTGTGAGAAATATAAAATCTGTTCACAAAAGTTACCATTTCCCTATCAGCTTTCACAGACTTTTACTCATATTTCACTACAAATGTAAATGTAATAAAGTTAACTGAATACAATCGAATATTTCAATGGTGTTAGTCTGCAGAAAACCACTTTCAGATAGAAGTATAATCTATAACACAGAACTCATAATTGAGGCCCCTTGTTATATCATAATAACAGGTTTTTTTAGATTTGTTTTTATTTTGTTGTTACTATAGTTTTTTGGACAATATATGTTTTTTACTGAGCTCCCAATACATAAAAATTACACAAAAAATTTAAAAACTATTTTAAAAACAAAATATATATCAACCTACCAACTCAGTGAATTAATTAATCATTGACAGATTTTCTAATAATACTTAAAATGAGCTGGACATTGTGCAAAATATTCATAAATAAAATTTTACCTTATTCTATTCATGAAATGTTCAAAGTTTTCTACTGTGGTTATATTGTAGTTGTGTACTTCAAAAAGAACATCAGGATTAATGTTCCTAAGAGGGAAAAACGGAATGATTATAAAAACTACTAGTAAAACAGTAAGAGAAAGCAAGATAAAGAACTAAAAGAGCTAAAAATCATTTAACAGATGTTAGAGAAATGGCATTCAAGCCACTCAAAGAAAATCCAAAGTCCTCTTCTACCTCTTTTGCCCCACTTCAAGGACCAGGTTCAAAACACGTAGACTGTCAGAAGGATTACAAAAATATTCCCACAATCTATGTGTTGGGAATTAAGCCTTTATTACCTCTGTTAGCTACAGTTCAGCCTGACAGAAGAGCTTCTTTGTTTCTTATCCAATTCAGTGCAAATATGTTTAGGACCACAAAGAACCGTCCTAGAGTAAGGGTTGGCAAAGTCTGGCTCTTGGGCCAAATCTGACTACCACCCTGCCACCTTTTTTTTTTTTGTAAGTTCTGCAAGCTAAGAATAGTTTCTACATTTTTAAATGGTTGCAAGAAAACAAAAAAGTCAAAAGAAGAACAATATTTCATGATGTGAAATTTTATATGAAATTTAAATTTCAGAGTCCATAAATAAAGTTTTTATTGGAGCAGTCGTGCTCATTCACTTTTATTGATATATTGCCTACAGCTACTACAACTGCATAGTTGAGCAGTTTTGACAAAAACCATATGGCTCTCAAAGCATAAAATATTTACTCTCAAAAAAGAGGCTGCCAACCCAGATCAAAGAGGTAAGAAAATTCTTTTTGTATAAGTGAAACCTGCATTTTTATAAAGGAAAATACAGGTGCATTTATATGTTAGTTTAACTCATACTAAATACACACAGGAAGATTTCACCAATTTCACTGCCTTCAACTGGTATTCCATTTACCTCAAAGTATGTTCTGCTGCTTGAACTTTACTTAATCCTGCTTGATGAGGCTGGAAGAAAAGTCTGTTCATATTGGCCAGTTCCACCTTGTCATAGTCAAAGAGTAGCAACTAAAATGAAAATAGTGGTATTCTGATGAAAAACGTACCAAAAAACAAACTAAAAGTAACAAACTAGTCAGCTTTCCACCTGATGGGTTTAACTGTTTGACAGTAATAATACTAATTCTGAAATACTAGGTGCCATATATTAACTCATTTAGTGACCATACAATATATAGGTACTCTTATCCTCGTTTTAGAAATAAGACAACTAGGGTACATGCCCAAAAGCCACTCAGCTAATATGTAGTAAAAATGGGATTCAAATTCAGGCATTCTCAATCCAGCATCTGTACCCTAAACACAACACTGTACTGCCTCTCTAAATGATTAGCTCAAAAATTAATGTTCATTCCATTTCATTGTAATTTTTACAAACTGCGCCAAAATCCTACTTCATTCCAATGTTTGGCTAAAAACCAAGAACCCATTAGATAAATGAAATTTTTAAATAAGATAAAAACAAATGCTGTAACTTAAAACCATAGTATAACACAATTCCTTTCATGAATAAGGCACTATATATACTCATGCCACGGCTAAAACATTATTCCAAACAGAATTATTAACCAATCAGTTAATTGTTGTTTCCTGCTATATATTTAGGCATGACAGCATTTGTCAAACACACTCACACAACTTTAAAATGGCCGAAAGGTCCATTTCTTATCAGTAAGAACAGGTTGAACCCAAGTATATCCACAGTTCCTTTTTTTTTTTAATTATCTAAAATTAAATTTTTATTGGATGAGACTAAGAGTAGATTAGACATTGCAGGGGAAAAAGAGGATCAATGAACTTGAAAGCAGAGCAATGCAATTTATCTAAAGTGATGGAAAAAAGAACCAAAAAAAACAAGAAACAAAAAACTGAGCCTCTAGACCTATGGAATAATTCAAAGCAGTGTAAAAATGATATACAGTTCCCGAAGTCTCTTCTTTATCTAAAATTCTGTGACTTTGTAATATAATTCTCAGCACCCTAAATCTAACAATAAAAACAAAAATGGGATTTTCTTCTTCTCAATTCAGAAACTAAAAAATGTTTACCCAGCCCATAAAAACAACACATAGGTAACTCTCAGTATTTTGCTAGAAAAGATATCACTTATACTCTCTATGAAACTTTCTAACCCTACCTAGAGTCTCCAAAATTTGGTTTACTTAACCTCAGTCAACAATATTTATTAGGTCAGGCCAAGTTTTAAATTTGAGTTTCGGCCTCATAGCTGGTTTATGAGTAAGTTGTAGGAAATCCTATATTTGGGGACAGGAGGTATGAGTAGTAACCGTGTCACTAACTAGATCTGCTTCTGGGTAAGTCACTTTCACTGTTTAGGACTGTATTCTCATCTGTAAAATAAGGCAGTTGACCTAGATCTGGTGATTCAGTGTGCCCCAGGAACACCAGAACTTTCAGGGATAAGAAGTGGGCTCTGGATCTCCAATCCTCCACTTCCCTACGCAACCCCATGAAACAGCTTCTTGTTTCTCTGTTTTACATATTGAAGAAAGAGTTCTGAAACTTACCTATGTAGATCCTTAGCTTACAAACTTGAGTTTACACTGGAACCACTGTATTTAAAAAATACAAATGTGTAGGTCTCAACCCCAGAGGTTCTAATTAACCTATTATGTGGTGCAGTCCGAACCTAAGAATTTTTTTAAACATACAAGGTGATTCTAATTACAGAAATATTTGCTAACTGTTCTAGACCCTTGTTACTCAAAATGGGGCCTGGGATAACCCCATCAGCATCACCTGAAGCTTGTTAGAAATACTGGAGTACTTCCACAACTTTAATATGCCTACGAATCACCTCGAGTTCTTGTTAAAATATAGATTCTGATTCAGCATGTCTTGGGTGGGGCCTAGGAATCTTCATTTATAACAAGCTCCCAGGTGATGCTGTTCTTAAAGCATGGTCCCCGGAACAACATCATCAGAACCACCTGGGAACCTGTTAGAAATGCACATTCTTAGGTCCACCTGAAACCTATAGAATCAAAACCACTGGGGTAGAGTCTGGCAATCTGTTTTAATAAGCCTTCCAAGTGATTCTAGTGCACACTCAAACCTGCGACCAGCAAATCTCCATGATCTCTACCACCCTTGATCAATCAGCCAAGGCATATATGTCAGGTATAAGCAATTACTGGCTAGCTTTTATAAACTTCTTGAAAGCCTTTAAAATGTTAAACATTTTTAGCATTTTGGTGTTGTCTTTTCTATATTGATAAATAAGTGCCAACTTTGAAACCACTTCCTTTTAAGAATTTGGGGCATGGAGTGGACCAACATATTAAAAAGCATTGATAAAGCAAACATTTTTCCACAAAGTTTAGCAAAATGATATACAATTGTGGAAAACTTATGTATTCAACCACTATCTATCTAACATCATGGACTCTGGCTTTACAAATCTAAGATTGGTAGGCTGATTTCTGGTACAAAGTTAACTTCTCCTTCCTACCCAATCAAATCAATTTTAGAAAATAGTATGGGACTTCCCTGGCAGTCCAGTGGTTAGGACTCAGCACTTTCACTGCCATGGCCCTGGGTGTTCAATCCCTGGTCAGGGAACTAAGATCCTGCAAGCCACACGGTACAGCCAAAAAAAAAAAATTTTAGAAAAAAGTAAAAAAAAAAAAAAAAAAAAAAAAAAAGTATGGGCTAAAAAAAATCTGGAGCATTCACCATTTCAAATTCAAGAGTAAGAAAGGTACATGCTTTCTAGTTTGTCTTATATAAAAACTGTATTTAAAAAAATTTTTTGGATGTTTCAATGTTTCACTACACACTTTATCAATTTAACAGCCTTCTTCCTAAACTTGTATGTCTAAAACACTTAAATCCCAACAGAAAAGTTCCTGAACAAAATCAGATAGTCCTTGTTTAATTAGTAATAATATTAGCTTCCTTTTGGGCGGGTTTATGTCTTAACCCCACCCACTGGGGTAGAAAAAACAACCTGAATAAATACACCACAAATCATGGACCTAGAGTCTGT
Organism: Lagenorhynchus albirostris; assembly: GCF_949774975.1. Classification (NCBI taxonomy): domain Eukaryota; kingdom Metazoa; phylum Chordata; class Mammalia; order Artiodactyla; family Delphinidae; genus Lagenorhynchus; species Lagenorhynchus albirostris. Next base: position 33,392,341 of record NC_083099.1, read on the forward strand.
CATGCAGAGTGAAGTAGGAAAGAGAAAAACAAATATCGTATATTAACGCATATATGTGGCATCTAGAAAAATGGTACAGATGAACCTATCTACAGGGCAGGAATAGAGACACAGACATAGAGAACAGACATGCGGACGCCGCAGGGGGCGTTAGGGAGGTGGGATGAATAGGGAGATTGGGATTGACCTATATACACTACCATGTGGAAAACTGCTAGTAGGAACCTGCTGTATAGCACTGGGAGCTCAGGTTGGTGCTCTGTGGTGATCTAGATGGGTGGGATGCGGGGGGATGGGGGGTAAGGGGGTGGGAGGGAGGTCCAAGAGGGAGGGGATATATGTATACATATACTGATTCACTTTGATGACACCAGAAACTAAAACAACATTGTAAAGCAACTATACCCCAATTTAAAAAACAAAAAAACCTGGGATAGAAAAAAATTAAATAAATAAATACACCACAAATCAATAAGCCATTAGTAAGGAGAAAAGAAATTCTAATTTGTACCTGATTTACTCCAGAAGTGATTGGGTTCCCTAAATGATAGACAAAGAGAGATGTTTTTACCTTACCAATGCCACATCTTGTCAGCATTTCAGCAGTCACACTGCCAACTCCACCAACACCTACTATTGCTACAGCAAAGGTACGGATTTTCTGTAAAATGCAAAATTATATATGTATTGGTTAATATTCTTCATCGGGGCTTCCCTGGTGGCACAGTGGTTAAGAATCTGCCTGCCAATGCAGGGGACACGGGTTCGAGCCCTGGTCCGGGAAGATCCCACATGCCGTGGAGCAACTAAGCCCATGCGCCACAACTACTGAGCTTGCGCTCTAGAGCCCACGAGCCACAACTACTGAAGCCCGCACACCTAGAGCCCGTGCTCTGCAACAAGAGAAGCCACCGCAGTGAGAAGCCTGCACACCGCAACAAAGAGTAGCCCCAGCTCGCCGCAACTAGAGAAAGCCTGCGCGCAGCAACAAAGACCCAATGCAGCCAAAAATAAATAAATAAATAAACAATAATGCTTCATCGGAAATGTCATCGGAAGTTATTTTCATTTACTGAAATCATCTTCAAAAACTTGGAAGGGTTTATCTTACCTCATAGTCACTTACAATTCCCATTCGTTTCAATGCCATCAGGCGGCTTAAAACAAAGGAAAGAAATATTTTAAGGCTTACAAACTTTTAATTAATAGTGATATAGGTAAACATACATCATCACAGAAAATAAACTGTGAGAGAAGAAACAGTGAGTGTGAGAGAGAGAGAAATCTTTCAGCTAATTTTTACCAGATGAAACTAAATTACTTCAGCACTGATGCCTGAATACCCTCCCTCCAAGATGTAGCCTGTGCAACAAGATTTTTTAAAAGTTCCTCATACATTCTAATGTGCAGTCAAGATTGAGACCTATTGACTCAAATGTTTCCAGAGAATGGGTCAAAGTGAAATTTCAACATTTTCCCATGCTTATTAGTATATGTAAATATTTAATGTTTAACTCATATTTAATGTTTAACATCAGAATAATCTCATGGCTGGAATTCCATTCACTTGTTGCCTCTGCCCACAATGGATAATGTCTACTTTCAGTAAGCACCTCTTATACCAAGGACTCTAAGAGGTATTTACCTAGTTACTGCTAGTCTGTTATCTTCTGCAGTATTTTAGGGTTTTTTTAAAATACATATACTTTAAAACTATACACATATACATACAATCCCCATTAGTTTACACTTTAAGAGTCAAATAGTTCTATTAGGCTTGTTAGGAAACTCAGCAGTGTTCTGGCCTGCACCCCCATTTTCCTCTCCTCACTCATTTTTAACTCTGTTACCAGGATATCTCTAAGTAACATGCTAACACTGTTATTTCTTGATTTTCAGGTTTAGGTACTATCTGAAGATTTCACTCTTTATCATTAAACACAAATATTTCCCATCTCACCAGCCTCTTGATATTGTTATATGGTCATTTTGGTTAGATGTTAATACTGTTCACAACTGGACAATGTAGTATATTAGAATTTACCCTTTCCTGTATGATCCCCACCCTTGAAGTTAATAATTGTGTTTGTTCTTATGTTTACTTTTCTATGTATTTTCACAAATTCAACCCCAGTTGTCTAAAATTCCTCTAGATACAGTCATATACATGAGGTGTTCTAGCAATTTCTTCTTAAAGATATACTAGAATCTTCTGACATGTCCCCATGTGCACATTTACTGCACATACAGCTCCCATCCTGCATTCTCCCTTCATCATATTACAAATTCTCTTCAATTCTTCATCCTGTATTAATCTCCTGCTTCTGGTACCTTAGAGCTCAAAGGTTCTAAAGTGTGGCCTATGGATCAGTGGCCTATGGAATTTGCTAGAAATATCATTTCTTGAGTCCCCACCCTATAATCACCAAGCGAATCAAACTTTGGATGTGGGGCCTAAACAATCTGTGTTTGAACAAGCTCCCCAAGTAATTGTGATGCACACTAAAGTTTGAGAGCCTCTGCTGTAGATTATTTCTTAATTTATTCTCTTGCTATGGATGGAAGAACATCTTCTCATAGCTTTGTAAAGGGTACAAGGAAGGTAAATTTTGAGAACATGTGTGTCTGAAAATGTTATTTACCAAACTTCTTAAAAATGTTTTATCAAAATTCTATTTTTAGAAATGTATTATAAAAATGACAAATTGAAGGGTACATAATCGTTGAAAGCTACACCTACACACACACACACACACACACACACACACACACACACTTAGTTGACAGTTTAACTTGGTATAGAATTCTGTTAGAAACATTTTCCTTCAAAATTTCTAAGGTGTTGGGGAGGGGGAAGGGTGAGCTGTGACAGGGCGAGAGAGAGTCATGGACATATACACACTAACAAACGTAAGGTAGATAGCTAGTGGGAAGCAGCCGCATGGCACAGTGATATTGGCTCCGTGCTTTGTGACAGCCTGGAGGGGTGGAATAGGGAGGGTGGGAGGGAGGGAGACGCAAGAGGGAAGACATATGGGAACATATGTTTATGTATGACTGATTCACTTTGTTATAAAGCAGAAACTAACACACCATTGTAAAGCAATTATACCCCAATAAAGATGTTAAAAAAAAAATTTCTAAGGTGTCTTCTAGCTTCTGAAATCTCATGATGTCCCTTAGAGTGAATCTATTCTCATCAATTGTGCTGAGTACTTGTTGGACTCTTTCAAATAGGAAACATGTTTTTTCAGTTCTGGGAAATTTCCTTGAATAACGTGATGATGTCCTTGTTTGGTTGGTTTGTTTTTCCTGGACTTTCTGAAACTTCTATTATTTGGAAGTCGGACCTCTTGGACTAGTCCTCTACTCTTAATTTCTTTCTCCTATTGTCCACCATTTTAGTTTTCTGCTCTGTTCTCTGGATTTCTTTCAACATTATTTTCCAAATCTTCTATTGAGATTTTCACTTTTGTTATCATTCTCCATTTGCAAGAATTCTTTTCAATTATCTGAATGATTTCTTTTTGTAGTAACTTGTCCTGTTTCATTTATATAACATCTTTCCTTTCTGAAGATACTAATAATAATATTTGGGTTGTGTTCCCCTTACATAGTCTATTCAAATAACTAATTTTATTTTCCTTCTTTCACATTAGGAGCTTCTCTCATCCTTTATTCTGCTCATATTTAAAAGCCAGACACTAATAAAGGCAAGGATGTGGGCATTGCTTGTTTGACTTTGGGCTTCACTGTAGGGTGATCAGTTGAGAAACCCACAATGTCAGTGTCTTTCAGTCTCTCTTCTTGGTGCTCTCAGATTCCCCAGAGAAGAACTTTCAATTTCCAGCCTGAAAAGTCTTTATGCCTGTAAGTTTGGGGGTGTTAAATGGAAGAACAAGGTTGGGAGTCCTAGCATTCAGTATGTAAACATTTAGTTAATCCCCTTTCTTCAGGTATGAAGACTTGCTTCAATTATTAATATAAATCCTCTATTTTACTCTCCAATGAGTAAATCTCTAGTCTTCTCTCCTGACAGAGAAGAGGCATTTGCCCAGCTACCCAAAGTGAAGTAGTGAACCTGGGTTGTTTCTTCAACAGATTTTCAGCCATATCTTTCTTAGCCCTACCTTAAGCCCTTCTAGAAATACTATGCCTATTCTTGAGCTTTTGGGGAATTCTGTGGTATAAACTGGGTTGCAGCCTTTAGAGTCAATTTCTTTGGATCCTTTAAATCAGTTATCAGTCATCCATCCCTTTTCTAGATTCTAAAACTGTCTAACTATAATCTTTTAAGTACAGGGACTCACCCATCCCCCAATTACTTATAGAAACCCTCTTTTTCAGTGGGGATTTATTCCTTTTTAAAAACTCCTTTACTTTCATTTTAGTGGGATTGGGTAGACAGTGATAATATATGCCTGTGATCAATCTGCCATCTTTACCTTGATGCTCTCTTTAATCTTTATATATAATGCTGAGAAGAATGCAACCTCCTTTTATGAATGGGGGAAAAGATTCAGGTTAATTAACTTGCCCAAGATTAGCTAAATGGCAAACAATTATTCAGAGCTGGGTTTTTGAGCCAGTATTTAAAACCAGGTTTTCTAATTTCAAAGCCTCTCCTCACCTCTTCATTTAGTCAACATGCTTCTAATTATATTACATACCACACAATTTTACAGTTACTTGTGTTGATCATTATTCTACAACCAGTGAATCTCCCAAACTAAAGCAAAAGGTCTTTGAGAGTCAGGGGCTTTATATTATATTTCTACTGTATCACCTGATGCAATTAAAATGATGTAAGAGACCTACAAATCCCTCTCCTATATTTTTTCTGATAACCATGTATCAATACTTTATCATATTTCTTACCACTCATATTGCAATCCCATGTTTACTTTTCTATCTATCTCACACTCATCTGGTAACCTCTGGAGAGAAATGACCATGTCTACTTTGTATTCCCAGTGTCTATGCATAATAATAAGTGGTAGATAACATTATCCAGCTGGAGATGAAAAGGTGCTCACTAAATATTTGCTGAATGAACAACAATTCAAAAACTTAAGGCTGACCTTTATCAAATTTCCATGTACTAGTGCAGAGCTTTGGGTGACAACTGCCATCTCCTAAGTAGCAGTTTTAATAAAGACAAATGGTGCAAATAATATAGAAAACACTAAATGTTTAAATTTGAGTTCTGAATGTTAGGTTTGTGGTCATTACAATGTCAAGGAATCATCTCACATTAAAATGATATCTGAAAGATGATTCTAAGTATATGATCGGACTTCCCAAATGATGCAGTGGTTAAGAATCCGCCTGCCAATGCAGGGGACATGGGTTCGAGCCCTGGTCTGGGAAGATCCCACATGCCACAGAGCAACTAAGCCCGTGCACCACAACTACTGAGCCTGAGGTCTAGAGCCCGCGAGCCACAACTACTGAGGCCCACGTGCCACAACTACTGAAGCCCACACACCTACAGCTTGTGCTCCACAACAAGAGAAGCCATCACAGCAATAAGAAGCCCGTGCACTGCAACGAAGAGTAGTCCCCGCTCAACTAGAGAAAGCCCGCGCACAGCAACAAAGACCCAACGCAGCCATAAATAAATAAACAAACTTATTTTAAAAAATAAATATATGATCCACATTGCTTTTCTTGGAGGAAATATTTCAAAATTTTCATTTATAAAATTGAAAAATGTTTAAGAATGCCAAATGGAATAGTTCCCACTCATTCTAATTAGAGATGTCAATTCATGCTTATTCAACCTCTAAAAATTTTGGATGGCTAACACCTCATATCTCAAAACTAAAAGAAAAAGAAATTTTTTTTAACATAGTAAGATAGGGCTTCCCAGGTGGCGCAGTGGTTGAGAGTCTGCCTGCCGATGCAGGGGACACGGGTTCGTGCCCCGGTCTGGGAGGATCCCACATGCCGCGCAGCAGCTGGGCCCGTGGGCCCGTGAGCCATGGCCGCTGAGCCTGCGCGTCTGGAGCCTGTGCTCCTGAACGGGAGAGGCCACAACAGTGAGAGGCCCGCGTACCGCCAAAAAAAAAACGTAGTAATATTAATGAGAGAAAAGCAAGAATCTGGCATGATTTCACTTAATTTGAGTTAAAATGAACTCTTTTGTAATTATGGAACAATTATAATTTTGGTCAGGTTTTTCTATTACAAATAAAATTGTAATTAACATCTTTGTGCCTAAATACTGGTCTGCATTTTAGGTTGTAAAAAAAAAAACACGCAAAAAAATAATAATAATAATAAAGGGCTTCTCTGGTGGCGCAGCGGTTGAGAGTCCGCCTGCCAATGCAGGGGACACGGGTTCGTGCCCCGGTCCGGGAAGATCCCACATGCCGCGGAGCGGCTGGGCCCGTGAGCCGTGGCCACAGAGCCTGCGCGTCCGGAGCCTGTGCTCCGCAACGGGAGAGGCCACAGCAGTGAGAGGCCCGCGTACAGCTAAAAAAAAAAAAAACAAAAAACCACGCACCCTAAGACTTCCACTGAGGCTTTATATGTCATAAATAAAACCCTTCTTTAAAATCCAAACTCTCCTGCTCTTCGAAGAGAAAGAGCAACAATATCTTTCCTGTTTCACCTACTCTAAAACTATCCAGTTTTTAGCCACACTACTTAATGGCTTATTTATTTTTACTGGGGAGACAGTTCCATGTGAACTTTGGAGTAAGACAAACCTAATGCCAGTCCAGGCCTTTTTAGCTACTGTTAGCTCTATGACCTGCGGCAGGTCACAGCAGCTCTCTAAGCCTCATTTTTCTCACTTATAAACTAGGGATAAAATAATAGTAGCAATCTCCTAGGGTTGTGGTGAAGAGGAAGAGTGACAGTGCACGCCCGCTGAATTAACAAATCTTAGGAAAAGAAGAAAGGAGAGGAGCAGACAGGCCTGGGGAAGTCCAATGGTTTTAGAGCTAATCCAGCTCTTTCCACCATGCCCCCAATTTAAGAAACACTGAGAAGACTTTATGAAGCTCCCAAGTTTATGCTTAGCGGGTTTTACATCTGGTGTCTTTTGAAAGTTTTTACTCTCAGTTTTACGCTGAGCGAGGAAGACTAATAGAAGCAGGGGCGGTAGTTAACTGAATACGTGTCCTCAGCAAGCACAGGAGCAGCACCATATGGCTGATTCAGTTGGCTTTTTTAAAAAAAGGAAGAACACGTTTCACCAGTACTAAGACTTGGTCTTGCCCGTTTGGTAACAGGACCCCAGAACAAGAAAAGGCAGGTGCGAGGCCGTGTGAGCTGGACAGCAGCGGGGAGCGCCTCACTCCTGACCACCTGAAGACGGTGACCTCGCCCCTCTCCCCGCCCCGCCACGCAGGTCACCTGTAGGGGTTGGAATCCACCACCTCGGGGCTCATCTTTTCGATGCGGGCCCGACCGCCTCCTCCATCGCCGCCCCCCAGGGCCCGGCGACTTCTCTCCTGGGCCAGTTCCCGCTCCAGCTCCTCGACCCGCTGCTGCAGCCGCTCCACAGACTCGGCCATGGCTGGGACCCCGGCCGCCAGCGCTCCCAGCCCCGGCCGTCGACGTCGCCGCCGCCCCACGCTGTTGGCCTGCTGGGCCCGCGAGGGTTATGTGAGGAGGCACCTTGCGGCGGCCTTCCTAGCCCACAACCCTGAGGAAGCCCTCCCAGCGCCTCCCGGACTGACCGTCTCCGCCGTACCCGCGAGCCTCTCAGCGCGCCGCTTCCGGTGCGTTGCAGTCATCGTTCCCCCTCAAGGAAAAACCAGCCCTTTCAGTTTCCCTCTTCGCCCGGGCCGAAGCAGGGTCCGAGTCATCAGTGTCCAGAGCCGGCGGCCTGCGATGTTGCCTTTCCAACCGGGCGGCCAGGAGGATCCCCAGGATCTTTTATTCCTGGGCTCGAGGTCCTGACGGGCCCTTTTCTGAAACGGACCCTATAGGTCTTCCGCCTACCGGTGCATTAAATTTGGAGGCGGAGGAGGCTTCGGCGATCATATTTACCCGTAGTGACTAAAGTGGTTTTGCTTTCTTTAGAATTGAGGCCTCCAACTCTGAGGCTGACTGAAACTTTTAAATCCAAACACACGAGGCCCTTCTGGCATTTCCTGACACAGCCCAAGTCCTGGGCCAGTGCTGCCCAGCGGCGGCACCTGGGTGGGGGGTGGGGGTGTGATTGGCTGGAGCCGCGGGCCCGCCTCCGCGCGGGCGTCTCGGACTAGCCCTAGGCTGTGGAGCGGCGCTCCGGTGCCAGAGGTATCCGAGCCGAGGAGACTTGTGGTTTCTCTGACTCTATGGTCTGAGGCGGCAGCACTGATCATGGAGACCGGTGCCTCCCGCGAGCCCGAGACGGCCGAAGTGCTGCCCCAGCACAAGTTCGACTGCAGGTCTCTGGAGGCCTACCTACACCAGCACTTGCCCGGCTTTGGGGCCGAGCCCGAGGCCAAGCTGACCGTTGCCCAATACAGGTATCGACGCCAGCCTTCTCCGCCAGCAAAAACAGATCTGTGCCTTGTGTTTTTCTTCCTCTGGCCTTGGTGTGTTCCCAGTTTCCCCCATCCTGTTTCTTTTTCCGCAATGACGCACTCTGAAGGCGAGAGCTGCCGTCACCCGTCCCTTGCATTACATTCTGAGTATTTCCAATTCAAGGGCAGTGATGGAAGCACGATAACATTCACGATTCCAACTACAAGAAGGAATCTTTGTTAACAACTATATTCATTGAGGCAATTAAGGTTGGAAGGTCTGTGGGATATAAAGAGGCCTTCGTTCAGCGTTTGTCCTATAACCTTTTTTTCTGAGAAGCGGATGTAATTTCGTTCACATTGGCATATTCTTGGAGGCTGAGTTAATGGTACCAGTTGGGGGGGTCCGAATTCTTATCCTAGATCTTCCATTTAACAAATCACAGCGCCACTTTGGGCTTTAGTTCTTTCTGAAGTAGGGGTATAGAACTGGATGACCGTTCTGAGAGCACTGTTCCCCACCGTGAATCTGGCTCTAGTCTGATCTTGTATAATAGAAAATAATTTTCAAATAGACTTTATTCTAAAGATAGTATTTTGATAAACAGAGCTATAGAAGCAGTCCTGGCTTCCAGAAAACTAGACGTGCCACTTACTGACTGGGAATTTAAATACTATGGTACATGAACTCTCTGAGAACTAGTTTCATAATCTGTAATAAATATCTGCCTGTTCTGCTTGATCCTGATAATTAAATGAAGTAATACAGGTGAAATGGCTTAACACTGTAACAGAACTGTATACCAGTGGCATTTATCACTGACATTTATGCCAAATTAAAAACAAAAAAATAAAAATAAAAGGCACCATGTCACAATAGATATTGTAGGATGAAGGAGAAGGTGGAATAAAATATGGCTGAGGTTTCTAGCCTAGAAGGCTTGTGTTATAAACTAACAGCTCAAAGTTCAAATTTGCTATGGGAATCTGAACAAGTTATTTAACTCTTTTGAGCATTGAATCCTCCTTTGGCAAAATGGGGATAGTCATATTTCTCTCCTAGAGTTGTTGGAGAATTATCTAACTGAGAGTTAATTCTGAATTAAGTTGAATGTTAAATAAACCAGAATTGTGCTTGATAAATGGAATTAGTTGTGGCGTAAATAGTATATATGTGTGGAACTATCTCCACAGAGAATACACATTTATTTCCAAAACACATGAAAAAGTTTATGAAAATTGAAGACATGTTAGGCCACAAAGGAAGTTTCAGAAATTCTAAGGCGTCATTCTTAAAAAAAAAAATTCAGACTATAAATGCCAAAAGTTTAGAAATCAAGAGAAGATAGCTAATAAATACATTTTAGAAACTAATTGAAATACAGATTAAAGAGCCAATAATCTACAGAAAATAATGGAGTTTATTAAAGTTCAGTATGCAAAAATCAATTGCATTTCTTGACTTTAGCAACAAAAATGTAAAATTATAATTTTCAGAAAGATAAAATTAATAAGAGAAACAAATATAAATTTCTCAAATATTAATCGAATAAAGTATGTGCAAGGAAATTTGTAAAGGAAATTATAAAACTGTATTAGGACCTTAAAAAGAACTAAGTAAATTGAGAGATGCCATGTTCACGAATAGGAGAATTCAGAATTGTACGTTTCTCTTTTTTCCCAACTGATCTATAGATTCAGTGCAATGACGATCAAAATCTTAATTTTTTCCCTAACTTGAAAAATTACTCCTAAATTTTATGTACAAGAGCAAAGAGCTAAGAATAAGCAAAAACACTCCTGAAGAAGAACAAAGTGGGAAATTTGAATTAAGATGGCACATTATTAGCACAGAATAGACAAACAGATCAATAAAATAGAGTCCACAAAAAGACCCGCATGTTTATAGAACTTTGACATATGACAGTGCTGGCACAGAGAATCAGTGTGTGTGGGGTTGGAGGGAGAAAAGATTTTTCAGTAAATTATACAGCAATAATTATTATCTGTATGAAAAAATTGAAAGTAGACCTGTCCCTTACTCTACCTCACACAGTTCCAGGTGGACTACAGACTGGAATGGTAAAGGCAAAACTATAAACATTTGGAAGACATATAGGAGAAGATCTTTATGACTTTGGAGTAGAGAATAAAATCTTTAAAAAGACAAAAGCACAAACCATGAAAGAAATGATTGATAAATTTTTAGTGAAAGAATCCTTAAAGTGAAAGAACAAAAGAAAATATTTTCAGTGTATATAATGGATAAAAGATTAATATCCAGAACATATAAAGAACTACAATAGCCCAACAGAAAAATGGGCAAAAGACTTGAAGATACTCAACCTCATTACACTGTAATAATTGGGGAAATGCAAATTAAAATTACAAGATACCATTTCACACCATCATATTCACTTTTTTTTTTTAATCTGACAATATCAAGCAGGATATGAGATAACAGGGACTCATCCACTATTGGTGAGGGTGTGAATTAGTATAACTGCCTTGGAAAACAATTTGGCACAGTCTTGTAAAGATGAAGATAGGAAGACAAAGCCCCATGACAAAGCAATTCTATTCCTAGTTTTATACTCCTGAGGAATTCTTGTACCAGGGTATCAGGAAATAATCTACAAAAATGTTCATTGCACTGTTTGTAATAGCAAAAATACAGGAATAAAACACGATGTTCATCAATAGTAGAATGGATGAATAAATTGTAGTATATTCATGTGATGCAACACCATACAGCAGTGAACATGATTCATCTGCATCTATACACAACAACACAATCAAAAACTGGACAAATAAGCAGTATATTGTTTAAAGAGATAAACTTCAAGGGAATGATATATTTAAAAATCAAGACAGTAGTTACTCTGAAGGGACAGGGAATTCCCTGGTGGTCCAGTGGTTAGGATGCAGCGCTTTCACTGCAGTGGCCAGGGTCAATCCCTGGTGGGGTAACTAAGACCCCTCAAGCAGCACGGCACAGCCAAAAAATTTAAAAATGAAGGGAGGAACACAAAGAGAGCTTCAGAGATACAGTAACTTTTTTCTTTCTTAAACTGGGTAGTGAGAACACTGGTGTTTGTTGTGTTATTCTTTATGCTTTACAAATTTTGTAAATATTTTTAATCTATGCAAAATTTATTTTTAGAATTTGCAAAAGTTAAATCATATTAGAAATAAAAATATTTAGATTTAAACAATAATGAAGACATTGTGTAACTTGATAGAACAAAACTTATGATTTCCAGCTATGTGCATAATATGTGCCTGGCACTGCTCCAACCACTGGGGATATAACAGACAAAAAAATCTTGCCTTTTTGGAACGTCCATTCTATTTGGAGAAGAGAGATGATAAATAAAATCACTTTCTAAATATTACAGTGTAGAAAAAGGTGATGTGTATCATGGTGAGAAACAAAGGAGAATAGGAAATGTTTAGGAGGAGGGAGAAGAAAGGCCTCAGTGAGAAGGTGGCATTCAGCAAAGAGAGATGGGGCTGTGAGCAATGGGGAAAGAGTATTCCAGACAGAGGGAACAGCAAGAGCAAGGGCTCTCCAGTGGGTGGAAAGACTACAGGCTAATGTGCCTGGAGTTGTGTAAGCAAGGGCAACAGGAATTCTGTTGGCTGTTATAAGGGTTTTGGCCTTTACGTTAGTCGAAATGATGAGAGATTAGGGATTTGGGGGCAGAGGAGGGAAGTGATTTGTCTTTTTTTTCTTTTTTTTTTTTTTTTGCAGTACGCGGGCCTCTCACTGTTATGGCCTCTCCCGTTGCGGAACACAGGCTCCGACGCGCAGGCTCAGCAGCCATGGCTCACGGGCCCAGCCGCTCCGCGGCATGTGGGATCTTCCCAGACAGGGGCACGAACCCGTGTCCCCTGCATCGGCAGGCGGACTCTCAACCACTGCGCCACCAGGGAAGCCCTGATTTGTCTTTTTAAACAGAATCTCTTTGCCTATTGTGTTCACTGAAGGAGGCAAATACAGGGAGACCAGTTTGGAGTGTATTGCAATGACCTAGTACAGACCAATTAGTGGTATGGACCAGGGTAGTAGTGTAGGATAGGTGCAAAGTGCTCATATTCTGGATTTATTTTGAAGAATTTACTGACTGATCAGATGTGGGGTGTGAAAGAAAAAGAAGAGGAGACAAATAGTGTTCCATTTTTGTCTTGGCAACTGGAAGGATGGAGTTATCATGAAATGAAGTAGAGATGACTGTAGACAATCAGACTGGAAGGCAAATATCAGGAACTCAGTTTTGCAATCTTAACTTTCAAGATGCCTTTTGGAGTGGATATGTATAGTAAGCAGGCAGGTATATGGGTCCAGAGGTCAGGGCAGAGATCTAAACTAGACATTTACATTTGGGAGTCATTGAGATAGAGAGGGTATTTAAAGCCATGAGATCTTACCTAGATGATGAGTCTACATGAAGATACAGAAGGTCTATGAACTTATTCCCAGGCATCCTAATATAAGAAGTTAAAGAATTAAGGCAGAACCTACAAAGGAGTCTCAGAAGGAGTGGCCAGAGAGATGGGGAGAACCATGGTCTGATACCATAGCAGTATTAGTGACCTTGAAAAAGTAATTTCAGTGGAAAGATAGGAATGAAAGCTTGATTGAAATGGGTTCAAGAGAAAATAGGAGGAGAGGAATTGGAGCAAGGAATATAAACAACTCTTGAATTTTTCTACAAAGGCGGAAATAAATGTCTTTCGTAGAGGGGGAAGTGGGGTCAAGAGAAGTCTTTAAAAAAAAAAAGGCAGCATGTTTATATGCTGATGGCAGTGATCCAGAACAGACAGAAAAATTTGTGTAGGTGAGAGGGCTAGAACGAAGTCCTTGAGTGGACAAGAGTAGGATGGGATCTAATTCACAAGAGAAGGGATTGTCCATAGATAGGAATGTAGACATTCTTCTACAGACTCTGTAGGGAAGAAGAGTATATGGGTACAGGTGCTTCTATGCAGTAGATATGGTAGTGTAAGCTTGTGGAAGTTCTCACCTGATTGCTCCTATTTTCTCTGTGAAATAGGAAACTAGGTAATCAGCTGAGAGTGAAGATGGTGGGAAAAGTGTTGGAGGTTTGAAGAAAGAGGAGGAATTGTAAAATAGTCATCCAAGAGCATGGGAGAATGAACAGGCCAAGGAAGTATATTATGATTGCTGGCAGCATTCACTTTGAGGTTCATAGTCATGAATTTGAAGCAAGAGTAGTTATTTTAGTAGATATTGTTGATACTTTGCCCAGATTCTCTTGGATTCCTTTTTACTGTTTCCATGCACACCCTGGTTTGGTGGCTTCTGCTTCCAGTAGCCAGCACCTATGGCTCTTTTATAGACTGTTCTTGCTTACTGGAGCCTCTTTTGCCCTGAATGTTGTAGTGCCTAAGATGGCTCTGGAATGGAGGTACGAGTGGGAATGAAAGAAAGGAAATTATGATCAGAGATAGAAATGCTTAAAAAATAGGATAATGCAGTGCTTGAGTTGTTGTTATTTATAAGGTATAGGGTGTGTCCCATAGAATGAGTGACAGTTCTCTTGGATATATACCTAGGAGTGAAATTGCTAGATCATATGGCAGCTGTACCTTCAATAAGAAGCTTTTAGTTTTCCTTTTATATTTCACCTGGGTCATTTACCATCATAAAACGCCAGTGCTTCATATATGACTGCCTTATCAAAAATGCATCCAATCAGACATTTGGCATTAAAAAATGTCTTTGTAAGGTTCATTGCAACTTGACTCTTTGGAGCATCACAAATAAATTGTCCCATGTCAAGACAGACAACACAGCTTGAAGTGGTCCCATTTCCTGACCATTGTGGCAATGATCTCCACTTCCCTATGCTAAAAGGCACCCCCCACCCAGGATTAGATGGTGCCAAGATGATTGCTGGGGAGGATGGGTCTGGCTTATCAGAGTTAGAAGTAGACACTGGACATACTGCTGCATTCAATCTGGACTGCTCTTGTTCTTTGCAGATGGAGGCTGGAGGCCTAGGGAGAAACTTCAGAAAAAAAAATGTTTTTAACTTTCCCCATTACCTGTTACCTCGGATTAATTCGTCTGTTTTTTTTAGTTTAAGGCCTCTCTTTCATGCTGTTGAATTATTTAAAAGCTGTGTAAATGAAGGTATAGATTGAATAAGTTTGGTAGCTGGAGTGTATTTCCTTAGTTCACGTGAGAATTTCTGTTCACAGGGCAGAGAAAGCCAGTGCCCTGGTGTCTGAGTCACCTGGGGCACTGTTGCACTTCCTGGCCCAGATATCCACTCTAGGACCTTGCTTATCAGAATTCCCACTTTAGAGAGCTGTACTTGGAGTCCTCTCTCCAATGGCAGATGACAGAATACCAATCCAGCTGTTCCAGCATCCTTTAATTAATTTTCTGACTGATCACCTACAATCTCTTCTCCCAGCCTTTCTTTGCTTAGATCTAGACATTGTTCTAGGTGCACTTCTGATGAAACTCATAATTTGCAAGTAGGAAGTGTGGTCTTCTCTTCTACCTGTGTAGGTTGTAGATTCTCCAGCTGCCACTGTGTTACCATCTGCTGTATATCATCCAAAAGCTCATGTTCTTAGCTGCTGATAGCACCCCTCTTGGCTTTCTAGCATTGAAATGGGTTCATTTTCATTTTGTGTTTTCTTTTGAAATTTCAGCAGGATTTGGGGAAAAGGAAAAATATATCTTTGTTATTGACCTTTTCTCTACTCTTATCTAGATCAGGACAGTCCAATCCAACCTTTTATCTCCAGAAGGGCTTTCAGGCATATGTACTCAGAAAAAAACCACCTGGTTCACTTCTTCCTAAAGCACATAAGGTATGGTATACAAACGCAATGATAAATTCCTTGTTGACTAATAAATGGATTTTATACACACAAAACAATTTAAATTGCTTTTAAAAATAATCTCAATTATTAGATATAGAAAATGCATTTTATTTCTTAGATGAAAATTTCACTTGAATTGTATCCCCCCCCTTTTAGTTTTTATTAAGGATTTGAGTTTGAAATCTGAGGCTGTGTTTAGGCTGTTAATTCTGAGCAATATCCAGTCCTCTTATGGATTTGATTCCTTCCTATACAATTAGCTAGAAATACAGTCACCCAGTAAATATTTTCACTGCTACTCATTTATAGATATTTTGTACTTTGGTTAAATTATGTTTTAAAAAGTACAGTATTATATCTTATAACAATATATACTCACTGAATACTTTAATATATTTGATATGACAATTCCCTGATCTTCTGGTGATAAAAAGAAATATTTAAATAATCATTTTTATAGTATTCTCTAAATTGACAGTGAGAATTATAAAAGATTTTTGTTGAAAACTGACTCTGTTTTCAGAAAAACAGATATCTATGGATTTTTAAAGAAGAGAACATTAAAAGCATAATGCATATTTTGAATATTATTATAATCATGTATAATAGGTGCTTCCTAGGCCCAGCTGACTAGAGATGGGCCATTGAAGCGTGGATTTAATATCACAGTAATGGAAAATGCAGATTCTGACCTTCTTAGTCCCGTATCATATTCCCAGAAAATGAAGTGACTTGGATGCTTAAGATAGAAAAATTTTGCTAACTTTTATTAAGCCTCAACACGGCATGGCTGAAGGAAAATCCCCACTTGTAGGGAGAGATTTATGCCCCAATAAACAACTGGGTTTGTCTCCTCTTGATAACGACCTAGATGTCTGGAAGACATCAGAACATAACATAATGCTTTCAGCCCAAGGATCTGGAGTACTTTTGTTTCAACTTCCTTCATTTTTTCCAAATCTGCATTGGAAAAAAGCAGTGTTCCCACACTGCCATCCACTTTATGACCAGCCTCCACCACTCTACCCCACCCCCCTTTCCCAGCACCAGGTGGTTATAAACACTTCTTTCTATAGCCATTGGCACCACTGGCTGCTCTTACCTTGGTTATGGGTTTAGTCACTTCCCTGCTGTAGTTATTGCAGCAGTAGCTGCTTTATCCCTGTTGTGAGAGTGAGCTGCATGGTTTCTTCTCCTTAGAAGTGGTCAGCTACCACTGCCTGAGTCTGGGGAAGTGGACTTTGCAGGTAGATGAGTTGGCATCAGAATTCTGCAGTAAGCTGTGTCCCTGGGTCCTGAGTGATAAGCCTGTACATCTGTCCTGGTTAAGGAAGCCCTTTTCTTCTCCTGTCTTATTTGGGCTCCTGCTTCAGAACCAGCTTGCTTCTCATTGCCTTCTTACCCAGTAGTTATCTTGAGCTCCATGGCAGCTCTGGGTACCGGGAAGGATCCCCACATCCCTGCCTTGGAAACAAGTTCCTCCATTGATCTCCCGAAGGAGTGGGTGCATTTCCTTTCTACCGGCACCCACTGGCCTTCCCCAGCATTCTGTACTTGACTGTGCCCAGAGTGTTGGAATAGAGAGCCCCCATGGGAAACTGGAGTTGGGGGCGTGGGGGGGCTGGGGAGCAAAAGCAAGAGTGAGCCAGCAAGCAGGGAACTGATAAGAAAAAAAAGGGATGTTTTTATGATGATACATGCGAAATATTGTGGTCAGGAAATGTCACCTTCATATTATCAGAGTTAGGAATAAGCCCCATGCATGTACCTATCCTTTTAGCCTAATTAAATGATCAATTTTTAGTGCTGGCCTAATTTATAATTGTAATAATCATACTAAGACTACTTTATTTTTTTAAAGCAATTATTTTTTTGAATTTTATTTATTTTTTTATACAGCATGTTCTTATTAGTCATCCATTTTATACACACCAGTATATACATATCAATCCCAATCTCCCAATTCATCATACCACCACCACCACCCACCGCTGTTTTCCCCCCTTGGTGTCCATACATTAGTTCTCTATATCTGTGTCTCTATTTCTGCCCTGCAAACCGGTTCATCTGTACCATTTTTCTACGTTCCACATATATGCGTTAATATATGATACTTATTTTTCTCTTTCTCACTTACTTCACTCTGTATGACAGTCTCCAGATTCATCCACATCTCTACAAATGACCCAATTTCATTCCTTTTTATGGCTGAGTAATATTTCATTGCATATATGTACCACATCTTCTTTATCCATTCGTCTGTCGATAGGCATTTAGGTTGCTTCCATGACCTGGCTGTTGTAAATACCACAGCAATGAACATTAGGATGCATGTGTCTTTTTGAATTATGGTTTTCTCCAGGTATATGCCCAGGAGTGGGATTGCTGGGTCATATGGTAATTCTCTTTTTAGTTTTTTAAGGAACCTCCATACTGTTCTCCATAGTGGCTGTATCAATTTACATTCCCACTAACAGTACAAGAGGGTTCCCTTTTCTTCACACCCGCTCCAGAATTTGTTGTTTGTAGATTTTCTGATGATGCCCATTCTAACTGGTGTGAGGTGATACCTCATTGTAGTTTTGATTTGCGTTTCTCTAATAATTAGTGATGTTGAGCAGCTTTTCATGTGCTTCTTGGCCATCTGTATGTCCTCTTTGGAGAAATGTCTATTTAGGTCTTCTGCCCATTTTTTGATTGGGTTGTTTGTTTTTATAATATTGAGCTGCATGAGCTGTTTATATATTTTGGAGATTAATCCTTTGTCCATTGATTCATTTGCAAATATTTTCTCCCATTCTGATGTTTGTCTTTTCGTCTTGTTTGCTTTGCTAAAGCTTTTAAGTTTCATTAGGTTCCATTTGTTTATTTTTGTTTTTATTTCCATTACTCTAGGAGGTGGATCAAAAAAGATCTTGCTGTGATTTATGTCAAAGAATGTTCTTCCTATGTTTTCCCCTAAGAGTTTTATAGTGTCTGGTCTTACATTTAGGTCTCTAATCCATTTTGAGTTTATTTTTGTGTATGGTGTTAGGGAGTGTTCTAATTTCATTCTTTTACACGTAGCTGTCCAGTTTTCCCAGCACCACTTATTGAAGAGATGGTCTTTTCTCCATAGTATATTCTTGCCTCCTTTGTCATAGATTAGTTGACCATAGGTGTATGGGTTTATCTCTGGGCTTTCTATCCTATTCCATTGATCTATATTTCTGTTTTTGTGCAAGTACCATATTGTGTTCATTACTGTAGCTTTGTAGTATAGTATGAAGTCAGGGAGACTGATTCCTCAAGCTCTGTTTCTTTCCCTCAAGACTGCTTTGGCTATTTGGGGTCTTTTGTGTCTCCATACAAATTTTAAGATTTTTTGTTCTAGTTCTGTAAAAAATGCCATTGGTAATTTGATAGGGATTGCACTGAATCTGTAGATTGCTTTGGGTAGTATAGTCATTTTCACAATGTTGATTCTTCCAATCCAAGAACATGGTATATCTCTCCATGGTATATCTGATGGTATCATCTTTAATTTCTTTCACAAGTGTCTTATAGTTTTCTGCCTACAGGTCTTTTGTCTCCCTAGGTAGGTTTATTCCTAGGTATTTTATTCTTTTTGTGCCAGTGGTAAATGGGAGTATTTCCTTAATTTCTCTTTCAGATTTTTCATCATTAGTGTATAGGAATGCAAGAGATTTCTGTGCATTAATTTTGTATCCTGCAACTTTACCAAATTCATTGATTAGCTCTAGTAGTTTTCTGGTGGCATCTTTAGAATTCGCTATGTATAGTATCATGTCATCTGCAAACAGTGACAGTTTAACTTCTTCTTTTGCAATTTGTATTCCTTTTATTTCTTTTTCTTCTCTGATTGCCATGGCTAGGACTTCCAAAACTATGTTGAATAATAGTGGTGAGAGTGAACATCCTTGTCTTTTTCCTGATCTTAGAGGAAATGCTTTCAGTTTCTCACCATTGATGTTTGCTGTCAGTTTCTCATATATGGCCTTTATTATGTTGAGATAGTTTCCCTCTATGCCCACTTTCTGGAGAGTTTTTATCATAAATGGGTGTTGAATTTTGTCAAAAGCTTTTACTGCATCTATTGAGATGATCATATGGTTTTTCTTCTTCTATTTGTTAATATGGTGTATCACATTGATTGATTTGCATATATTGAAGAATCCTTGCAACCCTGGGATAAATCCCTCTTGATCATGGTGTATGTACCTTTTAATGTGTTGTTGGATTCTGTTTGCTAGTATTTTGTTGAGGATTTTTGCATCTATGTTCATCAGTGATATTGGCCTGTAGTTTTCTTTCTTGGTGGCATCTTTGTCTGGTTTTGGTATCAGGGTGATGGTGGCCTCATAGAATGAGTTCCTCCCTCTGCTATAGTTTGGAAGGGTTTGAGAAGGAAAGGTGTTAGCTCTTCTCTAAATGTTTGACAGAATTCACTGTGAAGCCATCTGGTCCTGGACTTTTGTTTGTTGGAAGATTTTTAATCACAGTTTCAATTTCATTACTTGTGATTGGTCTGTTCATATTTTCTGTTTCTTCCTGGTTCAGTCTTGGAAGGTTATACCTTTCTAAGAATTTGTCCATTTCTTCCAGGTTGTCCATTTTATTGGCATAGAGTTGCTTGTAGTAGTCTCTTAGGATGTAGTAGTCTCTTAGTATTTCTGCGGTGTCTGTTGTAACTTCTCCTTTTTCATTTCTAATTTTATTGTTTTGAGTCCTCTCTCTCTTTCTCTTGATGAGTCTGGCTAATGGTTTATCAATTTTGTTTATCTTCTCAAAGAACCAGCTTTTAGTTTTATTGATCTTTGCTATTGTTTTCTTTGTTTCTATTTCATTTATTTCTGCTCTGATCTTTATGATTTCTTTCCTTCAGCTAACTTTGGGTTTTGTTTGTTCTTCTTTCTCTAGTTCCTTTAGGTGTAAGGTTAGATTGTTTACTTGAGTTTTTTCTTGTTTTTTGAGGTAGGCTTCTATTGCTATAAACTTCCCTCTTAGAACTGCTTTTGCTCCATCCCTTAGGTTTTGGATCGTCATGTTTTCATTGTCATTTGTCTCTAGGTACTTTTTGATTTCCTCTTAGATTTCCTTAGTGGTCTCCTAGTTATTTAGTAATGTATTGTTTAGCCTCCATGTGTTTGTGCTTTTTACGTTTTTCTCCCTGTAATTGATTTCTGATCTCATAGTGTTGTGGTCAGAAAAGATGCTTGATATGATTCCAATTTTCTTAAATTTACTGAGGCTTTATTTGTGACCCAAGATGTGATCTATCCTGGAGAATGTTCCGTGTGCACTTGAGAAGAAATTGTAATCTGCTTTTTTGGATGGAATGTTCTATAAATATCAATTAAATCTATCTGGACTGTTGTGTCATTTAAAGCTTGTGTTTCCTTATTAATTTTCTGTTTGGATGATCTGTCCATTGGTGTAAGTGAGGTGCTAAAGTCCCCCACTATTATTGTGTTACTGTCAATTTCCTCTTTTAGAGCTGTTTGCAGTTGCCTTATGTATTGAGGTGCATATATATTTATAATTGTTATATCTTCTTGGACTGATCCCTTAATCATTATGTAGTGTCCTTCCTTGTCTCTTGTAACATTCTTTATTTTAAAGTCTATTTTATCTGATATGAGTATTGTTACTCCAGCTTTCTTTTGATTTCCATTTGCATGGAATATCTTTTTCCATCCCCTCACTTTCAGTCTGTATGTGTCCCTAGGTCTGAAGTGGGTCTCTTGTAGACAGCATATATATGGGTCTTGTTTTTGTATCCATTCAGCAAGCCTGTGTCTTTTGGTTGGAGCATTTAATCTATTCACGTATAAGGAAATTATCGATATGTATGTTCGTATTACCATTTTCTTAAATTGTTTTGGGTTTGTTTTTGTAGGTCCTTTTCTTCTCTTGTGTGTCCCACTTAGAGAAGTTCCCTTAGCATTTGTTGTAGAGCTGGTTTGGTGGTGCAGAATTCTCTTAGCTTTTGCTTGTCTGTAAAGCTTTTGATTTCTCCATCGAATCTGGATGAGATCCTTGCCTGTTAGAATAATCTTGGTTGTAGGTTCTTCCCTTTCATCACTTTAAGTATATCATGCCACTCCCTTCTGTCTTGTAGTAGAGTTTCTGCTGAGAAATCAGCTGTTAACCTTATGGGAGTTCCCTTGTATGTTGTCACATTTCCCTTGCTGCTTTCAGTAATTTTTCTTTGTCTTTAATTTTTGCCAATTTGATTACTATATGTCTCAGTGTGTTTCTCCTTGGGTTTATCCTGTATGGGACTCACTGCGCTTCCTGGACTTGTGTGGCTATTTCCTTTCCCATGTTAGGGAAGTTTTCGACTATAATCTCTTCAAATATTTTCTCTGGTCCTTTCTCTCTCTCTTCTCCTTCTGGGATCCCTATAATGCGAATGTTGTTGCATTTAATGTTGTCTCAGATGTCTCTTAGGCTGTCTTCATTTCTTTTCATCCTCTTTTCTTTATTCTGTTCCACAGCAGTGAATTCCTCCATTCTGTCTTCCAGGTCACTTATCGGTTCTTCTGTCTGAGTTATTCTGCTATCGATTCCTTCTAGTGTATTTTTCATTTCAGTTATTGTGTTGTTCATCTCTCTTTGTTTGTTCATTAATTTTTCTAGATCTTTGTTAAACATTTCTTGCACCTTCTCAATCTTTGCCTCCATTCTTTTTCCGAGGTCCTGGATCATCTTCACTATCATTATTCTGAATTCTTTTTCTGGAGGGTTTCCTATCTCCACTTCATTTAGTTGTTTTTCTGGGGTTTTATCTTGTTCCTTCATCTGGTACATAGCCCTCTGCCTTTTCATCTTGTCTACCTTTCTGTGAATGTGGTTTTTGTTCTACAGGCTGCAGGATTGTAGTTCTTCTCGCTTCTGCTGTCTGCCCTCTGGTGGATGAGGCTATCTAAGAGGGTTGTGCAAGTTTCCTGATTGGAGGAACTGGTGATGGGTAGAGCTGGGTGTTTCTCTGGTGGGCAGAGCTCAGTAAAACTTTAATCCAGTTATCTGCTGATGGGTGGGACTGGGTTCCCTCCCGATTGGTTGTTTGGCCTGAGGCGACCCAACACTGGAGCCTACCCGGGCTCTTTGGTGGGGCTAATGGCAGACTCTGGGGGGACTCACGCCAAAGAATACTTCCCAGAACTTCTGTTGCCAGTGTCCTTGTCCTCACGGTGACACGCAGCCACCCCCCACCTCTGCAGGAGACCCTCTAGCACTATCAGGCTGGTCCAGTTTCCTATGGCGTCACAGCTCCTTCCCCTCGGTCCCAATGAGCACACTACTTTGTGTGTGCCCTTCAAGAGTGGAGTCTCTGTTTCCCCTGGTCCTGTCGAAGTCCTGCAGTCAAATCCCACTAGCCTTCAAAGTCTGATTCTCTAAGAGTTCCTCCTCCCGTTGCCATACCCCCAGATTGGGAAGCCTGACGTGGGGCTTAGAACCTTCACTCCAGTGGGTGGACTTCTGTGGTATAAGTGTTCTCCAGTTTGTGAGTCACCCACCCCACAGTTATGGGATTTGATTTTATCATGATTGCGCCCCTCCTACCATCTCATTGTGGCTTCCCCTTTGTCTTTGGATATGGGGTATCTTTTTTGGTGAGTTCCAGTGTCTTCCTGTCAATGATTGTTCAGCAGTTAGTCGTGATTCTGGTGTTCTTGTAAGAGGGAGTGATAGCACGTCCTTCTACTCTGCCATCTTGAACCAATCTCTCACACTAAGACTACTTTTAAGGAAAATACTAAGGAAATTATTATCCTCTGGGTTATTTGTTGATACTGTTTTAAAATTAATTTCTAACCTTAATGTTAGTTCACAAGTAATTATTAAATTTTCTGTATTTCTGATTTTTAATTATCTATCGTCCTATTTAGATTGATAGAGAATTTAAAGTCCAGAAAACTTTGTTTTCAATTGGATTCCCCGTTCCCAAACCTTTATTGTACTGCAGTGATGCTTGTGTCATTGGAACAGAATTTTATGTGATGGAACATGTACAGGTAAATTAACACTTAATTGTACTTTTTGTTGCTTTTATTTTTAATTGTGATATTAGATGGTAATAAGTGATAGTGTATTAGTCTACATTGTAGGTAGTTTGCTTTGGAAGGGCTTAAACTTTTTTCTTTTTCTTAAAACAACAGAAATTTATTCTCTCAGTTCTGGAGGCTAGAAGTTTGAAATCAAGGTGTCAGCAAGATTGGTTCTCTATGGAAGTTTTGATTTGTTTTTGTTTTTTAAATTTTTTAATTGAGATATAGTTGATGCACAATATTATTTAATTTTTTAATTGAGATATAGTTGATGCACAATATTATATAATTATATAATTGAGATTTTTTAATTGAGATATAGTTGATGCACAATATTATATAAGTTACAGGTGTATTACATAGTGATTCAGAATTTTTACAGTTATTATAAAATACTGGCTCTATTCCCTGTGTTGTATTAAACTTTCATTTTATTTTGAGCACACACAGTTTGAGCGGGTTGAAGTAAACTAGGAACAAATTTAGTAATTAGGGCGTATTGGCTTAGTCTTCCTCTAGGTGTCAGTAAAGAGCTATATGTAATGGCAATAACTAAACCGTCCAAATAGTAGGGGAAAAAACTACTCCAAATAGGACATTAATCCATTAAAAATAAATCCAAATTGTTTTAAGGGGTTTTTTTCGGTAAGATGTTACTTGAGATTAGTTTTTGTCCTTTAAGTTCATCTTGGTGTATCCTTGTATTTTCCCTTTGGCATGTACACTTTTATGTTAAACATGTTTCACAAATGACAGTTCTTCTAGCGCATTCTGCAAAGAATTGGTTTTGGTTGTAAGACTGTATCCTGATCTTTTTTGTAGGCAACAGGGGATGATGACACAGCAAATAATTGGTATGAAAAGATTTATTTTGTTTTATATTATCTGTTGTAATTGCTTCCATAGGGCCGAATCTTTCGTGATTTCACAATTCCTGAAGTTAGCCCAGCAGAACGCTCAGCCATATATGTGGCCATGATAGAAACCTTGGCTCAGTTACATTCCTTGAATATACAGTCACTGCAGCTGGAAGAATATGGTAGAGGTGCTGGGTACTGCAAAAGACAGGTAATGCATCCAAACAAAGTGCTCCTTTTCTCAAGTTGTTGGAAATAATATTAGTTAAAATAAAAACCTATTATTTTATACTTTTCTGAAACTTGGCTATAACTTTTAATATCAGCCATCAGATTGACTTGTTTTAAACATAAAATAATTTTGTATTTTTAGATCAGATTTTGTTCAGCAAAAGCTTCTATAACAGCATGTACATAAATGCAGATTTAAAGCTGTTTCTATCTCTTCACTTAATTTACCAATATATTTTCTATACAATTTTCCCTTTTTAAATTAGTTTAACAGATATTTATTAAGCATGAATGTATGTTTAATATGTGCTGAATACTGTGTTAAATATCAGGAAAATAGAAATAAGTTCTTCCCCTAAAGGAACTTATGGTCATTTTTGAAACATCTATACCTGAATCTCATTTACATGAGACTTGAAAATGGTATAAAAGAGTATGTAATCTGGCAGTAAATTGTTTGGTACTCATCATGAAAACTGTTCCATTCAGAGGATAGATATCAGTATGCCCTTGCTTAGGTTGGGGAAAGCTTCCTGGGAAAGATATGTCTTGTACTGTGTATTTAAGGAAGGATAAAATCTAGAGCAATAGGGAAGAGATGGTGAGCATTTCAAATCAAAGAAACAGCAAGACCAGATATGTATGGGGCTGTTTCCCTTTGTATGTCTTTTTGAGGGGGCAGAAGGGAGAGAAACGGGAACTAAGGTTTAGGGAATACTCATTACGTGCCAGCTCCCATGCTAGGTGAGTTGTTAGACCTAGTGTTTTTTAATCTTTGTAACAACCCTAATACATAGGTATTACTACCCCCATTTTGCAGATGAGGAAACTGAGGCTTGCAGGTATTAAGTAATATACAAATAAGTGGCTTAGACATAATTTCAACCCAACTCTCTGAGATTCCAAAGATGAATATCTTTACTGTACTAAATCGAACAGAGATACCTTAGAAAGTGGGGAGAGAGATATAAGTAGATAAATAATATTATTTCAGTTGATGGAGGACTTTGACAATAGGTTGTCTTATTTGCATTCAATTCTAAGAACAATTAAAAAAATCTTTGCATTTTTCATATCTGTAATATATTTTTGAAGATTCTTTAGAAAATTCTATGGGTAATAAGAAAGGGGATTAAAATGAAAAATAAAGATCTCCTTTCTTTTTCTAGTCCCTATATTACATTTTTCAGGGATTACTTGTTTCTTGTGACCCTTCCAGAAATTTTCTTTGTCTATTTTTTTGGTATGTACGTATGTGTGTTTGTGTGTGTTCTTTTTTTTTTTTCTCCTTCCACAAAATATTTGCTGAATAAAGACTAGAACCCACGTCTCTTGATTCCTAGGCCAGTATTTTTTTTCCTGATAAAAGTCTAGGTAAGTAAAATGAAAATAGATGGAAGAGAAACTTAAATGTTGACGTTTTCAGGCTGATATGAGTGTTTTAGGCTAATATGAGTATCACGGCATTTGTCCTGAGCATTTAACACTAAAACAAAATTTGATATAATTGAATTTTGTTTTAATTTTAGAATTGCTGAATCTTACATTCCACTTTCAGCTCTGTCATTTTTTTAATTTGTATATCTTTAGGTATCAACCTGGACAAAGCAATATCAAGCTGCAGCTCATCAGGACATCCCTGCCATGAACCAACTATCTGACTGGCTAATGAAAAACTTGCCAGATAATGACAATGAAGAAAATTTGATTCATGGAGATTTCAAACTAGATAACATAGTTTTCCACCCTAAAGAGGTATTGGAAGCCCTGTTTATAAAAAATTGAGTATGTCTGATTTGGGATACACGTACTAAGTAGATGTTCCCCCAGAGCACTGAAGGAGCCCACCCCATCCCCATTCCTCCCCTATATTCAAAACTAACATTACCACTCACAACTTTTAGAAATAAGTCCTGCAGATATTCTGGCATAGGTATCTGCCCACCTATAAAAGGCTGGGGTCTAATCACCTGATTTACTACTTTAAAAGGATTTGGGAATTTACATGCATGTTGCTGTTTTCTTCAAAGAAATTTTTCAGCTACTAAATATATTTAGCTTATCCACGTTCTTGCTCTTTCTTCTGGTTCATTTTCATTTTTTTCCCTATCTGATAAAGAATTTTTTATTTGATTATTATAAGCTCAGAGAGGACAGAATTCCAAAAGACTCTTTTGAGGCTTCAAAAGAATTTGTATGAGATTAATGTAACCTTGCCCTGTGTAAATGTACACAGTGTAATCTTTATAAAGAGTACAAACAAATCAGAGCTATAACCCTCCTCCACTGAGCATAGTGAGGCCTAGGATTGGAGGAGTGTGGTGGGAATGAAGAAAGTACTTCAGTTCTCCTCTCTTTACCTGTATGCCTTTGGACAAGACATTTATTTGGCCCTT
This sequence comes from Lagenorhynchus albirostris, assembly GCF_949774975.1. NCBI lineage: Eukaryota > Metazoa > Chordata > Mammalia > Artiodactyla > Delphinidae > Lagenorhynchus > Lagenorhynchus albirostris. Next base: position 33,419,208 of record NC_083099.1, read on the forward strand.
AGTATTCTGATATTGATGTGAATGATTTACAGTTCCCTGAATCTTCCTTCTCAGGAGAAAATTTTCTGGGTTCATTAGTTTTCTCAGAATGCTAAGATGTTTTAGGGCAGGAAGAGCTGTTCTAAATTCATGTGCTAAGCTTCTGAGTTTCATGTTCTTTTCACACAGGAAGAGGACAGGAGGAAAATAACATTATATATTGCATTGCTGTCATAATTCAAAGTACTACTATATCAATTGAAAGTTCAAATGTAATATAAAGACATACGAGCACATGCACCATCAAGACAGAAAATTTTTCATAGAAAAGTCAGTTTGGGTATTTAAATTATGTATATGTAATTATATGTATGTGTGCGTATGTAACTTTTTGTTAATGGCATGGATGAGTTCTGAATTATAACTTAAATATAGAATAGGAAAATTAAATATTGCTAATTTATAACCTGGAAAAATTAGAAAAGCATATACCTTAAAACAGCAGGATCTGGTCTATATTTTATCTATTTCTTTGGTTCATTAATATTTTTGGAGCCTATCTTTGAATAAGTCAGCGTTCTTTATGTTTTCTATCAATATAACTACAGTACTTTTACATTCATTACTTAAGCAAGGAAGGAAAAATTCAGACCTAAATCTCCTTAGTTATGTGTTGTCTACCAAAATGTTTAAATATGCTGAAATTAAATATTAAATATGCTGAAAGTAACGGCAGGTAAGTTCCAAATAGTTATTCCCTTTTTATATTTAATCTCATGTTAGAAAAACGTTTCTTATAGGATTAAAGTTGCCAAACAGGAATCATCTAACTTAAGTTCTGTGGAGGCAATGCTAATTTGTTACATATATCATTATCTTTTATGTTTTAGGGTTATATAGTAGCTAGTAAAATGTCTTCTACTTTATACCCAGTAATCCCATAATTATTAGTTAAATCAAAGTTAATCAATTTCTGTCTCATATAAATATGTGTAGCTAATTTTTTATGGAAGTAACATACAGTTGACAAAGTACAAGTCAACTGGCATTTATTTATTACCAACTATGTGCTCTGAAACATGGGGTTAGAAGGAAAAACAGCTCTTAATGAGCTCAAAACACAGATGGAGAGAAAAGATACTCGGGTAACAGCAGAGAACAATATATACCCAAATGCTAAAGTATATCATACAATAAAACTAAGAGAGTAGTCAAAGAAGGAAAACGTTCCCACTGTGGACTGGCATTAAAAGCTATGAAACTTTAGAATTTAATTCTAGTCAATAGTTCCATCTCATTTTTTAAATTTCATAAATAAGTAGGAAATTAGACTATGTTTTTTCATGAAGGCACTTCACAAATTGGAAAATCAGTCCCTGGATGTGTATATATATGTGCTCCACTGTATATATTCCTAGGGATATGATTGAAAGCTTTTTATCTTTCCTTTGAGGGTAAGGATTATACCTTTAATTAATTTTTTTCTTACCTTTGTTTCTAGAGTCTATATGGTAGATGCTCAATAAATGAGGGCCTAGACTAAGAGCTCCTATAAAGCAGTAAATGCATCTTATTCATTTCTGCAGGTAGTTACATGTTTCTGAATGAATCTATGTTAAAAGAATTGATTTTAATTAATCACTAAGGTACTATTTCCATCTCATTTATTTATGCTTAATTTTTATTCTCTACCCCTTTCTGTGCCTCAGTTTTTATTGTAACTTTTTATTTGGAAATCATTGAAGACTCACAAGAAGTTGTAAAAATAGTAGAGGGGCCTGTGTATCCATCATCCAGATTCCCCAAAGAGATCTCACACAACTAGAGTATATTATCAAAGCCAGGAAATTGACATTGTGTGACTTGTGTGCCTTTTGGATTGGGAAAAAAAAATTTCAGGGTTCCCAAGGAGCTAAAATGAGGTAATTGATATGGAGCAACTAGCTGGTACCTGGCACAGCTGGTGCTCAACTTATTTCAGTTCTCTTCTTTTCCATTCTTTTCCCCTCTGTTTTTATATTCTGCTTTTCTAAGATTGCCTATCAAGCTCTATTCTTTAGAAAAAATTAGGGTAAAAGTAAATCTTTACTTTTAGTAGATATGTACTAAAACCTAAACAGTAGTTATAGGGGATGAAATTATAGGAGATTTATAAGTTGTACATTTCTGTAAGGTTTGAGGTTTTATTGTTCTTTTTTCCCCAAGACAACAGCATATTTTATTTTTGTTGTCAGAAAGCACAGCAATTAAGAAAGAAAACACGAACAATTTTAAATGATAAACCATCTAGGAATGTGTGTGGTAAGCCAGTAAAGAATTACTAAAGGGAATAACAAAACTAAAATATATCACTCAATTTCACAATCCCTAGTTATTTTCTAGTTACTGATATGTAAAGTATTTGAAGCATGTTTGAGCAAGTGTTTCAGTAGTACAAAATGCTTACTGCAATGTTTAAAAGAAATCCAGTTTTCCTGGAAAATATCGTTAATTTTCCAAATATAAATCTTACCCATCTGGCAGAGAAATGTTTAAGATTTTGGAGTTTAATGTACATATTACCATTTCAACTTGAAAAATAAATAAATAAAAATAAATAAATAAACCCTTAGATATTTTATCTGCATTCATTAATTAGTAGTCAGATGTATTTACGATAAATATAAGGACACTGTTTCTTCTGAAGTCATCTGCGTTGCAGTCTTTTATATGTCGTCTTATGAAAAAAAATTTGTTATGCAAAACAAAACTTGTGTTTTTAATGGATTTTTCTTTTTAATTCCCCCACTATTTCTAAGATGTCAGTGTAGTTAGAGAAAAGCTTAGTTATAAAACTTAATTTTATAGCTAGAAAAGACATGGGGATTAGGTTTTTTTCCAATCTTTTTACTTTTCAGATGTTTTTAAATACCCTTAATATGCTCTTTGGTCATAAAGCCAGGTTTTGAACTCAGACCTACTGACTTCCAATTCCATATGATTCCTTCCACACTGTACTGCTTCTCATCTCTGTTGGAACTGGTCAATGTTGGTAATCTAGAAACTGAAACCCTTGTCTTTGACCATAGCCTCACTACCTTCTACTTCTTTTGTTTCTTTATACCTCACCTGAGAGGCTACAAATTTGATTCCTCTTACTTTAGAATCCATGAACCCCTTATGACTTCATTTGACTTCTCACCTTGCCTGGCCCAGGTGGGCATGATCAATCATTTCAAGAACTACCTTCTTTATTATCAATGAATTAATAATTTTTTGACTGTGGATTTGTGTGCGAGTAATGTAAGAGTTATAGTTTCCTGACCTTATATTGTTATTCCAGAATCTTCTCACCTCTTGACTTTATATATAATCTCCAACCCTGATCTTGGTTCATTGTATTTTTGCTACAGAATGAAGTCGTAAAGTTACATTAACAGGGTCTGGGACATACCTATGCTGCATAATTTCATCTAGGTTGTAACTGCATCTCTTTGTAAAATCTGTGACATTTTTTTAAATGGCTTTTTCAAATCTTTTCTATTCTTCTCGAACTATCAAGTTGCCTTTTACATCTAGACTCCCACTCTCACATTTAGACTTGATTCGTTTTTGTCCTTTTAGTCACTTTTCAGCACAAGCTGCTTTCTAGGGATTACATACCCCTGGAAGTTCTCTTGATGTTGTTGAAGACATTTCAGTCCACTACACAATGTTTCCTTCATGCAGACTGATGGGTGACATTTTTCTTAAGCCATTGCCAAGAAAAATTGTTACTTTTTAAAAATTAAAGTATAGTCGATATATAGTATTATGTAAGTTACAGGTATACAGTATAGTGATTCACAATTTTTAAAGGTTATACTCCATTTATAGTTATTATAAAATATTGGCTATATTCTCTGTGTCCTTATAGCTTATTTTATACATAATAGTTTGTACCTCTTAATCCCCTACCTCTAAATTGCCCCTCCCCCCTTCCCTCTCCCCATTGGTAACCACTAGTTTGTTCTCTAAATCTATAAGTCTGTTTCTTTTTTGTTATATTCACTAGTTTATTTTTTACATTCCACATATAAGTGATATCATGCAGCATTTGTCTTTCTCTGTCCAACTTATTTCACTTAGCATAATACCATCCAAGTCCATGCACGTTGTTGCAAATGGCAAAATTTCCTTCTTTTTTATGCCTGAGTAGCATTCCATTGTGTGTGTGTGTGTGTGTGTGTGTGTGTATATATATATATATATATATATATATATATATATACACACACACACACACACAATTTTTTATATATATATATATATATATATATATATATATATAATGTCTTCTATATCCATTCGTCTGTTGATGGACACTTAGGTTGCTTCCATATCTTGACTATTGTAAATAATGCTGGTATGAACACTGGATACATGTAACTTTTCAAATTAGTGTTTTTGTTTTCTTCAGCTATATACCCAGGAGTGGAATTGCTGAGCCACATTATAGTTCTATTTTTAGTTTTTTGCAAAACCTCCATACTGTTTTGCACAGTGGCTGCACGAATTCACATTCCCACCAACATTGTATGAGGGTTCCCTTTTCTCCACATCCTCACTAGCATTTGCTATTTGTGTTCTGTTTGATGATGGCCATTGTGACAGGTGTGAGGTGATATCTCATTGTGGTTTTGATTTCAGTTCCCTAATGATTAGCGATGTTGAACATCTTTTCATGTGCCTGTTGGCCATCTGCATTTCCTCTTCAGAAAAAAGTCTATTCAGGTCTTATGCCCATTTTTTAATCAGGTTTTTTTTTTAATATTGAGTTGTATGAGCATTTATATATTTGGTATATTAACCCCTTATTGGTCATATCATTTGCAAATATTTTCTCCCATTCAGTAGGTTGTCTTCTTATTTTGTTGATGGTTTCCTTTGCTGTGCAAAAGCTTTTAAGTTTAATTAGGCCCCATTTGTTTATTTTTGCTTTTATTTCCTTTGCTTTAGGAGATAAATCTAAAAACATATGGCTACAATTTATATCAAAGAGTGTGGTCTGTTTTCCTCTAGGAGTTTCGTTTCTAGTCTTACATTTAGGTCTTTAATCCATTTTGAATTTATTTTTGTATGTAGTGTGAGAAAATGTTCTTATTTCATGCTTTTACATGTAGCTGTCCAGTTTTCTCAGCACCAGTTTTTGAAGAGACTATCTTCTCCATTATATATTCTTCCCTCATTTGTCATAGATTAATTGACCATAAGTGTGTGGATTTATTTCTGCATTCTCTGTTATATTCCATTGATCTTTGTGTCTGTTTTTGTGCCAGTACCATACTGTGTTAATGACTGTAGCTTTGTAGTATAGTCTGAAGTCAGGGAGCATGATTCCTCCACTTCTGTTCTTTCTCAAGATTGTTTTGGCTATTCGGGCTCTTTTGTGTTTCCATAAAAATTTAATTTTTTTGGACACACTGCACGGCTTGTGGGATCTTAGTTCCCCTACCAGGCATTGAACTCGGGCCCTTGGCAGTGAAAGCACAGAGTCCTAACCACTGGATCTCCAGGGAATTCCCTCCATATAAATTTAAGAATTATTTATTCTAGTTCTGTGAAAAATGCCATTGATATTTTGATAGGGATTGTATTGACTCTGTAGATTGCCTTGAGTAGTATGGTCATTTTAAGAATATTAATTCTTCCAGTCCAAGAACACAGTATATCTTTCCATCTGTTTGTGTCATCTTCATTTTCTTTTGTCAGTGTCTTATAGTTTTCCAACTGCAGGTCTTTTATCTCCTTAGGTAGGTTTATTCCTAGGTATTTTGTTCTTTTTGATGCAACTGTAAATGGGATTATTTCCTTAATTTCTTTTTCTGATAGTTCATTGTTAATGTATAGAAATGCAACAGATTTCTGTACATTAATTTTGTATCCTGCAACTTTACCAAATTCATTGATGAGCTCTAGAAGTTTTCTGGTGGTGTCTTTAGGATTTTCTATGTATAGTACCATGTGATCTACAGAGTGACAGTTTTACTTTTTCCTTTCAAATTTGGATTCCTTTTATTTCTTTTTCTTGTCTGACTGCTGTGATTAGGACTTCCAATACTATATTGAATAAAAATGGCAAGAGTGGGCATCCCTGTCTTGTACCTGATCTTAGAGGAAATCCTTTCAGCTTTTCACTGTTGAGTATGATGTTAACTGTGGGTTTGTCATGAATGACCTTCATTATGTTGAGATATGTTCCCTACTCTATGCCCACTTTCTTGAGAAAAATATCATAAATGGATGTTGAATTTTGTCAAAAGCTTTTCCTGCATCTATTGAGATGATCATATGATTTTTATTCTTCAGTTTATTAATGTGGTATATCACATTGAATAATTTGAAGATATTGAAAAGTCCTTCCATCCCTGGGGTAAATCCCACTTGATCATGGTATATGATCCTTTTAATGTGTTATTGTATTTGGTTTGCTAGTATTTGGTTGAGGATTTTTGCATCTATGTTCAGCAGTGGTATTGGCCTGTAATTTTCTTTTTCTGTCATATCTTTGTCTGGTTTTGATATCAGGGTGATGCTTGCCTTATAGAATGGGTTCAGAAGTGTTACTTCCTCTGCAACTTTTTGGAATAGTTTTAAAAGGATAGGCATTAACTCTTCTGTAAATGTTTGGTAGAATTCACCCATGAAGCCATCTGGTCCTGGACTTCTGTTTCTTGGGAGTTTTTAAATTACTGATTCAATTTCATTACTGGTAATTGATCTGTTTATATTTTGTATTTCTTCCTGGTTCAGTCTGGGAAGATTGTATCTTTCTAAAAATTTGTCTGTTTCTTCAAGGTTGTTGATTTTATTGGCATAGAGTTGTTCATTGTAGTCTCTCATGATTCTTTATATTTCTGTGATGTCAGTTGTAACTTCTCCTTTTTCATTTCTGATTTTATTGATTTGATCCCTCTCCATTTTTTTCTTGATAAGTCTGACTAAAGGTTTTATCAGTGTTGCTTATCTTCTTAGAGAACCAGCTTTTAGTTTCATTTATCTTTTCTATTGATTTTTTAGTCTCTATTTCATTTATTTCTGCTCTGATCTTTACTATTTCTTTTCTCCTACTGGGAGAAAAGACTTTTCTCCTACTTTTCTCCTACTCCTACTCCTATTGGGTTTTGTTTGTTCTTCTTTTTCTAGTTCCTTTAGGTGTAAGTTTAAGTTGTTTATTTGAGATTTTTCTTTTTTCTGAGGTAAGCTTGTATCACTATAAACTTCCCTCTTAGAACTGCTTTTGCTGCATCTCATAAATTTTGGATCATTGTGTTTTCATTTTCATTTGCCTTTAGGTAAGTTGTTATTTCCTTTTTGACTTCCTCAGTGTTCCATTTGTTGTTTAGTAGCATATTGTTTAGTCTCTTGTGTTTTTTGCAGTTTTTTTCTAGTAGTTTATTTCTAGTCTCATAGCGTTGTGGTCGGAAAAGATGCTTCATATGATTTCAGTTTTCTTAAATTTACTGAGGATTGTTTTGTGGCCTAGTATGTGATCTATCCTGGAGAATGGTCCATGTGCACTTGAAAAGAATGTGTATTCCGCTTTCAGATAGAATATTCTATATATATCAACTAATGTGTCATTTAAGGCTTATTGATTTTCTGTCTGGATGATCTGTCCATTCATGTAAGTGTGGTGTTAAAGTCCCCCACTAGTATTATGTTACTGTCGATATCTCCGTTTATGGCTGTTAATATTTGCTTTATGTATTTAAGTGCTCCTATGTTGCATGCATATGTATTTACAATTGTTATATATTCTTCTTGGATTGATCCCTTGATCATTATGTGTAGTGTCTTTGTCTCTTGTAACAGTCTTTGTTTTAAAGTCTATTTTGTCTGATATAACTTTTGCTACCCCAGCTTTCTTTTGATTTCCATTTGCATGGAATACCTTTTTCCATCCCCTCACTTTTGTCTTTGTGTGTCTTTAGATCTCAAGTGAGTTTCTTGTGTGCAGCATCTATACAGGTCTTATTTTTGTATCCATTCAGCCACTCTGTGTCTTTTGATTGGAGCATTTATTTCACTTACATTTGAGGTAATTAGTGATACCTAAGTTCTTATTGCCATTTTGTTAATTGTTTTGGAATTGTTTTGTGGGTCTTTTTTTTCCCCTTCTTTTGTTCTCTTGTCATGTGATGTGATGAGTATTTTTAGAGTTATGTTTGGATTCCTTTTTCTTTTTTGTATGTATATCTATTGTAGATTTTTGGTTTGTGGTTATGATGAAGTAGGTGGGTATACTTACATATATATATATATGATTGTTTTAAGTTGCTGACTGCTTAATTTCAAATGCATTTTAACAACCCTGCGTTTGTACTCTCTTCCTCTCATGATTACTGTTTTTGATATCATATTTTACATCTAATTGGTTGTGTATTCCTTACCTGCTTATTGTGGATATTAATGATTTTACTACTTTTGTCTTTTAATCTTCCTACTAGCTTTGTGCATGGATAATTTCCTACCTTTACTTATGTTTGCCTTTACCAATGAACTTTTTCATTTCATAATTTCCTTGTGCCTAGTTGTGGCCTTTTCTTTTTTGCTTAGAGAAGTTTCTTTAACATTTCTTGTAAACCTAGTTTGGTGATGCTGAACTCTTTTAGCTTTTGTCTGTCTGTAAAACTTTTGATCTCTTCATCAAATCTGAATAAGAGCCTTGCTGGGTAGAGTATTCCTGGTTGTAGGGTTTCCCTTTCATCACTTTATTCTTTTTTTTTTAATTTATTTCTTTAATTTATTTCTTTTTGGCTGTGTTGGGTCTTCTTTGCTGCGCACTGGCTTTCTCTAGTTGGGGCGAGTGGAAGTTACTCTTTGTTGTCATGTGTGGGCTTCTCATTTCGGTAGCTTCTCTTGTTGCAGAGCACGGGCTCTAGGCGTGTGGGCTTCAATAGTTGTGGCACGCGGGCTCAGTAGTTGTGGCTCGCAGGCTGTAGAGTGCAGGCTCAGTAGCTGTGGTGCACAGGCTTTGTTGCTTCATGGCATGTGGGATCTTCCAGGACCAGGGCTCAAACCTGTGTCCCCTGCATTGGCAGGTGGATTCTTAACCACTGCTCCACTAGGGAAGCCCTCCTTTCACCACTTTAAATGTATTGTACCACTCACTTCTGGCCTGTAGAGTTTCTGCTGAAAAGTCAGCTGATAACCTTATGGGAGTTCCCTTATATGTTATTTTTCGCTTTTCCCTTGTTGCTTTTAATAGTCTCTCTTTATCTTTGCTTTTTGCCATTTTAATTAAAGTGTGTCTTGGCATGTTCCTCTTTGGGTTAATCCTTTATGGGACTCTACACTTATGGGACTTGCATGTCTATTGCCTTTCCCAGGTTAGGGAAGTTTTTAGCTATTAAGTCTTCAAATATGTTCTCATCCCCTTTCTCTCTCTCTTCTCCTTGTAGGACCTCTATAATGCAAATGTTATTGTGCTTGATGTTGTCCCAGAGGTCTCTTAAACTGTCCTCATTTCTTTTCCTTATTTTTTCTTTTTTCTGTTCCACATCAGCAATTTCCACTACTCTGTCTTCCAGCTCACTGATCCATTCCTCTATATCATTTAGTCTACCATTGATTACTTCTAGTATATTTTTTCATGTCATTTATTGTATTCTTCATCTCTGTTCAGTTGTTCTGCATATTTTTTGACTCTTTGTTAAGAACTTCTAACTTCTCACTCTGTGCATCCATTCTTCTCCTGGGTTTTTTCATCATCTTTACCATCACTACCCTGAACTCTTTATTAAGTAGATGTCCTGTCTCCACTTCACTTAGTTCTTTTTCGGGGGTTTTGTCTTATTTCTTCATCTGGAGCATGTTCCTCTGCCACCTCATTTTGCCTAAGTTGCTGTTTGTATTTTTATGTATCTGCTAAGTTAGTTACATTTCCCAACCTTGGAGAAGTGACCTTCTGTAGCAGATGTCCTATGCATCCCAGCAGTGCACTTCTTTCTCATCTCCCAAGCTATATGCTCTAGGGGTTCCCCCTATGAGGGCTACCTGGAACCTTCTCTTGTGGCCAGCTGAATATGTGGGCAGTCTGGTAGGTTTGGTTAGCCTCCAGTCTGGTTGGTTGCTAGGCTCTGCCTTGTGTGGAGGCTGCCGGCTGCTGGTTGGCGGGGCTGGGTCACAAGGCTGCTGACTGAAGAACTAGCCCAGGGGGCCCCAGGGCTAGTGCTGGCTCACTGGTTGGCAGAGTCAGGGTCCAGAAAACTCCATGGTTGTTGCCCACCTTCCTCGTGGGTGAAGCCAGGTCCTGGGGTTACTTCCGGACTACTGGCAGGCAGATAAGGTCCTGGAGTTGGTTGCAGGGTCCAGGGATTCCAGAGATGGTATCAGATTGCTGCTGGTGGGGGGTGGGTTTCTGACACAGGGTCTGGGGTGTCCAGAAGCTTGAATTAGCCTGCTAGTGAGCAGGGCTGGGGCCAGGCTTGTCCCAGGGCCAGGGTCTCTGGCCTGTTGGTAGATGGGCTGTGTCTGCAGGCTGCTGGATTGTGGTTTTCTTGCATCTGGTCCCTGCCCACTGGTGGCTGGAACTAGGTCCTGGGCCCTCTGGTAGACAGGGCCACATCCAGAGGCAGCTGTGGGCTTAGGGGGTCTTAAGGCAGCCTGTCTGCTGATGGGTGGGGCTGTGTCCTTGCCAAGTTAGTTGCTTGGCTTGAGGCACCCCAGCACTGGTGACTGCAGGCTGTTGGGCCAGGGCAGGGCTGGGTCCTGGGGGTAATAAGCCAGAGGGAGGATTCCACAATGGTGCCTGCCAACACCAATGTCCACATGGTAGAAGGAGCTCCCAAGAATGGCTGCCACCAGTGTCTGTGGCCCCAGGGTGAGCTGCAGTTGCCTCCTGCCTCTCTGGGAGACTCTCCAAGATCAACAGGTAGGTCTGTCCCAGGCTCCTATCAAATTATGGCTTTTATTTTGGGTCCTGGAGTGTGTGAGATTTTTTGTGCACCCTTTAAGAGTGAAGTCTCTGTTTCCCCCAATCCTTTGGGACTCCCACAATTAAGCACCACTAGCCTTCAAAGCCAAATGCACTGGGGGCTCATCTTCCTGATGCAGGACCCCCAGAATGGGGAGCCCAACGTGGGGCTCAGACCTCTCACTCCTGTGGGAAAAACCTCTGCAGTGTAATTATTCTCCAGTTTGTGGGTCATCCACCTTGGGTTATGGGCCTTGACTATATTGTGAGTCCACCTGTCCTACCCACCCCATTGTGGTTCCTTCTTTATGTTTTTAGTTGTAGAAGATCTTTTCTGGTTGGTTCTGGTCTTTTTCATTGATGGTTGTTCTGCTTACAGTTGTTATTTTGGTGTGCTCCTGAGAGGAGGTGAACTCATGGTCTTTCTGCTCTGCTGTCTTGACTGATCTCCATGAAAATTGTCACTCTTGAGCAGCTGGGTTTTTTTGCTTTGTTTTGAAGTACAGTTGATTTGTAATATAATGTTAGTTTCAGTTTCGGGTGTAAAGCATTGTCATTCAGGGTTTTTGCAGATTATACTCCATTATAGGTCATTATAAGATAATGGGTATAATTCCCTGTGCAATACAATATATCCTTGTTGCTTATCTGTTTTATATATAGTAGTTTGTATCTGTTAATCCCATACCCCTAATTTGTCCCTGTCCCCTCCCCTTTCACCTTTGTAACCACAAGTTTGTTTTCTATATCTGTGAGTCTGTTTCTGTTTTGCCTATGCATTCATTTGTATTATATTTTAGATTCCACATGTAAATGATATCATACAGTATTTGTCTTTCTCTGTCTGACTTATTTCACTAAGCATAATATTCTCTAGGTCCATCCATGTTGCTGCAAATGGCAATATTTCATTCTTTATTACGGCTGAGTAATATTCCATTGTATATATACCACATCCTCTTAACCCAATCATCTGTTGATGGGCACTTGGAAGCAATCCAGGTGCAGCTGGTTTGTTTTTAATCTACATGCACTATAAACATTGTGACTGATTATGCTTCATACTTTATTTTGTCCATAGAAAACTCAGAGCAAATTCTGCTGTCAACGCTAAAAACTGTATATCAATATGACCTGTGACATTTAATTTTATGTAATGACCTACTCTTAGCTTTATCACTTTATTAAAAATTATTATATTTTTTCCTACCTCCTTCATCTATTGTCAGTCCTACTGTATTGCATGTGTTTCTTTTGTTTTGAAAAGGTAATATACATACATATTAATAAAATTCAAGGGACTTCCCTGGTGGAGCAGTGGTTAAGATTCAGCCTGCCAGTGCAGAGGACATGGGTTTGATCCCTGGTCCAGGAAGATCCCACGTGCCGTGGAGCAACTAAGCCCGTGCACCACAACTACTGAGCCTGTGCTCTAGAGCCTGTGAGCCACAACTACTGAGACTGTGCACCACAACTACTAAAGCCTGTGTGCTCTAGGGCCCGTGTGCCACAACTACTGAGCCCGCATGCCACAACTACTGAAGCCTGTGTGCCTAGAGCCCGCGCTCCACAACAAGAGAAGCCACTGTGATGAGAAGCCCACGCACCACAATGAAGAGTAGCCCCCGCTCACCACAACTAGAGAAAGGCCATGTGCAGAACGAAGACCCAACACAGCCAAAAATAAATTTAAAATTTTTTTAAAAATTCAATACGGCAAAAAGCATACCTAGAAAATAAAACTCAAGGTAGAAGATAATCAACAAAATGAAAAGCTTCAGTTGTGCTGAGGTTTCAAAAAAACTCTCAGAAATCATTTTAAGTTCTTTAGCAGCAAAATGAATTAGTAAATGTTCACCTCATCCACTAGAAGTTATGCTATGCTTTTTATAGCTCTGTACACAAACAGGAATAGACAGGATTCTAATAAAACATGGCTAATTAATTTATACTAATTGATAATTTGATGACCCATCAGCTTTTCTCACTGGCTATTGTTTTATAGCTTTGTGGGTAATTACTTTTAAAATGTTTCAGATTTCTTGAAACTTAACTCCAGGGAAAATGTTCAATTAAAAAAAGCTAAACATTTATAGCATAATTAAGTATATCATCTTCTTTTCTTTGGACGTCAAGAGCACAGAAACAAACAGAATGGTATAGAGAAAAATGCGTCCAATCCCTTTTTTAAGCAAATTTAACAAATCTAGCATATATAGTAACTTATAATTCAATATAACCACAACCATAAAAAGTCTTATGAAGTCAAATCATAGAGGAAGCAGTGATCAATTTTTCCCATAGTCATAATGGTAAATTTTTTATTGCCTGCTATATGCCAGGCTCTGTACTTATTCATTGAATAAATACATTTTGGCCACCTACTGTATGTCAGGTACTTCGCAGCTAGACACTGGTAAACAAAATGGACATGTTACCTGCTCTTATTTCATCTTCACACTAACTCTATGCAAGAGGTGTATGTTATGGCTGCAAAAATTGAGAATCAGAAAGGTTAACTAGCTTGTCCAGAATTACACAGCCAGTAAATGGTGGAGCTAGGACTTGAATACAGGTCTGTGATTCCAAAGACCACATTTTTCCTTTAAGCTACAATAATGTGTTCAAATGTATGAGAGAAGCAAGGGAGTGCAAGCACACACAAAGTTACATAAAGGCATGAAACCCAGTAACTTGCATTGCTTAAGTGAGCTTTGCTGTTTTATCTGGCTTAGATAACCTTCTCTAGATTATTGCAACAGCCTCCTCATTGCCTCCCCTACAGTCTATTCAAAACATAGCAGCTAGAGTGACCTTAAAATACAAATCCTATCATATCACTCCTCCCGTACAGAACCCTCCAATGGAGTGTCTCCTCCCATATTCCATCCCTTCTGCCTCAGTCCCTTGAAGTAACCATAGCCATTGCTATCAGTTTGGTGTATATTCTTTCAACTTTGTGTATTCATTTGTACCCTTTTTATTTAAACAAATAGGATCATACTATGCATATTATTTTACAAATTGCCTTTTCCCCTTGTATTTGCAGTTGAATGTCCTGTGTTCTTAACATAAAGCTATATAGTCCCTTGATACATATTGTTACAAAATAGAATGAGGAAAGCTTTCCGTGTTATTGGTTCCAAATTACACAACTCTTTTATCATGTTGCTATATAATGGTGGATTTTGTATTCATAAAACAAACAGCATCTTTTATAACAATTATAGTTTTATATCTATAGCATGAAATAACTTACTTTAAAAAATTACTATTGTCATAAGAGTGTAATATTTGTTATGTTGTAAGATTCATTACCAGAGAATAGATTCTTAAATTATAAGTAATTGTTAGAATTTCTTCTTTACTATAGTTACTCCCAGTTGAAACTTTTCAACTGCTTTTGCCTCCGTTCATTAGTAGACATGTTAAGGCTGTGTAAAGTAAAATGCAGAGCTGTTGGCCAGCAATGGAACAACGGGACTTGGCTCTATTTGATAAATGAAATGTGCCGCTGTGGGTAAAGACTGCAAACTACAGCCTCACATTTGCTTTTGATGGAAAATATGATTTTCATTATATTCTATTTCATTCATCTCCTTATTTTAGTTGTTTTGGATTTACTATATTAAAACCTTTTTATTTTTAATTACAGTCTCGAGTTGTAGCTGTACTAGATTGGGAGCTTTCAACCATTGGTCATCCTCTGTCAGACTTGGCTCATCTCTCTATGTTCTACTTTTGGCCAAGGACCATTCCATTGTTAAGTCAAAGTCCTCATTTGCAAGAAAACATAGGTATGAAAACAGTGTTGCCTAAACTGCTATTAATATAAAATTATATTCATTTTGCTTCATAATTAATAAAAAGATTATATTGCAATCTTAGATAAATAGCTTTTGTTTCTTGAAATGTTTTTAAATCATTTTATTCTATTGATTTTTTTGAATGTATCATTCCACTTCTAGTAATTTGTTACAAAATATAATCATTTGTATATAATGTTCTTTTGGAAATCAACATTTAGAGCATATTTTGTTATATGGATTATAATTATATGGATAATAATGTTTTAATTATAATATTATATTTTATTATATATAATTAATAATATAATACATTATTTATATTATATAATATAATTTATACTATATATAAGTAATATAAGTAATAATATATTATAAGATTATATTATATTATAGTTAATATTTTAATTATAATATTATAATTATATAGATTATAATGTGTTATATGGATTAATGTTTTGTTATATGGATTAATTTTATGTTCAGTTTTATATTTATATGCAATATGACATTTTAAAATATTCACCATGACATTCTTATTAAAGTTTATAGTATATACTGTTTTTATAGGGGTACCATCAATGGAAGAACTGATTTCAATATATTGCCGCTGCAGGGGAATTAATTCTAATCTTCCTAACTGGAATTTCTTTCTTGCCCTTTCATATTTTAAAATTGCTGGAATAGCACAGGTAATTAATTTTTTAACATGTGTTTCACCATTACTTATTGATGTACTGTTGACAATATTTTTGGTCTTTGGGGGTTTTATATTCCTTTTTTTTTTTTTTTTCTTTTTGGCCACATAATGGCTCAGCTTGTGGGATCTTAGTTCCCCTACCAAGGATTGAACCCGGACCTCTGGCACTGAAAGCACAGAGTCCTAATAACCATTGGACCACCAGGGTATTCTCTTATATTCTTATCTTTAGATCAATTTAGTTTCCATAATAACAAATACCAGACATGGATAAAACAGAAATCCAGAGTTTACAGAATAGGAATTTGGCAAGGGAAAAATTTGAGTAGCAAAATGTGGTATCACTTTTTGGTATAATAAACGAAAAAGATGGAAGAAGGGAGAGAGAAAGACATAATAACAAAAACAGAAAAAGCATGTGAGAATTGGTTATTTCCTGAATATCCAATATAAGAAAGAGTTAAACTTCTTATATGATATCTGATTCAGATTATAAAACCCTATTAATCAGGGCTGATGATGAAGGAATTATCATTGTATTTCCCAAAGCCAGCACAGTACCTAGCATACAGAGCCTCTTAATTATGTGTTTGAGTGAGTAGATAAGCTCACTCAAACACATAATTAATTGTCCATTTTCCATTTTCTAATAATGTGATAGTTATGTGATAAATTTTGAGAGAAAACTGAACATAAATTCAGTTTTTTAAATTTACAGTTTAGACAATTGCATTCTTCATTATACTAACTCAGCTCCCTTATACTTTGAGTCTTAGTTTTTTTAAGAAATTGAGATGCTTCATCTCTGGTAAGGGGTTAGGGCTTGGTGGAAGAACAAGTAAATAAGAGATTTTAGAAACAAAAAAGAATGGGAAAAGAAGGATTAACGAAAATTATGGTTATTTTTCCCTGTCCTCAGAGTTCATGCTGTCCTCCAATAACTGAAATGTCTAGGAAATAGTTGTCTTACATCTCATCCTGTAGTTTAGAATCATATTAATCATATTAGTTAATCATGTTGATTGGATGCATTCCTCAAAATAGGGTTTATGGTATGTTTCTATATCTGTCAATTTCCAAAGTGAGATAACAGATAGGCTTTGAATTTAAAATGTATTTTCATTTCAAATAAAAGCTTGACATGGTTTATGATTGAAATTAATATGTATGTCATAAACTGTGTAGTTAGTAGCCTTAGAGATGATCATGAACATTCCATTCTAACTAGAAATGTGAAATTGGAAATGACGGAAAGACTGCTGCAGTGTTTTATTGTACAAAGAATTATATAAAGAAATAAACTAATGAAATTCAGTTGATTGTGTTTGGGACAGGGAACAGGAGAGTATATTATGTTGGAAACACAGAACATGGAGAATTAACAAAGAAAAACAGATGAGCATTCAGCTAACACTGTTCAACGGAGAATAGTTTCACCTAAATTAGGGGTCCAAAAAATGAGATAAAATATTCTTAGAAGTCTCTCATTGCCTTCTCTTTGGTTTTATAGTTTTTAATTTTATTTTAGTTTCTTTAGATTTTTCTCCACTGTGTAGGGAGAGCAATGATCTTTAGAGGTGATACGACTTGCCAATTTGGTATCTTTAGTAACTGCTAAACTCATTTTAAAGTTTGGTTTGATTTCCAGTTATAATTCTGTTATGATGAGAGTATGTTAACCAAATGATACAAGTGTAAGTCTTTAACTTGGAGTGGTATAATTATGCCTGCATGTAAATTAATAGAACTGATAGTCTGATTTATATCTTAGTACCTTGTAAGTTTAGTGATTCACGTAGCTGGGAAACTGTGGAAAGACTGGATAGTTGAAGAATAGTTTTCCATGAATTTTAATCACTTTGTATTAATTTACTTATAGGGAGTATATAGTAGATATCTTCTGGGAAATAATGCATCTGAAAGTAGCTTTCAGTTTGCCAATATTGTGCAACCTCTGGCAGAAACTGGATTACAACTCTCAAAAAGGTAAGAAAATATAGATTCTGTGGCTAACTCAAATTAGAGCCTTTATTAGCTATGTGAAGGTCATAAACTTTAGGGGGATAGGGATTGTTTTTATTGCTTACAACACCAGAATTGCTGCTGCCAATCATGGTAAAAAATTTTTTAGTAAATCTCTTTTATGCTTGAAAATAAATTGACCTCAGATTTAAAGAAAATACCCATTTAATGATTAAAAGAGGTTTGTGGGGTTTTTTGCAATTTGAATGTATAAACCTTTAAGATATTGATAAAATTCTCAAATGTTTCCTTCTAATATTTAAGTTACTTACATATACCTGTTTAAAGTTATGTATTATATAAGATGATTTATTAAGTTTAGAAATGTTGCTCTCTTCCACCATGACATTGCATGAAACTGTATTCAGACATTTCATAAGAGTCTTTGAAATTCATATCTCCATTAGTGGAGCACTTTTGAGACATCTAATACACTTTCTCCAAACACACTGCCATCTAACAGGTGTGATGGAGGGGAGAAATAAATTAGGGGGTTGAGATTAACATATACACACTACTATATATAAAATAGATAATCAACAAGGACCTACCATATATCACAGGGAACTCTACTCAATACTCTGTAATAACCTATATGGGAAAAGAATCTGAAAAAGAATAGCTATATGTATATGTATAACTGAATCACTTTGCTGTATACCTGAAACATTGTAAATGTTGTAAATCAACTATCCTCCAATATAAAGCAAAATTTAAAAGAAACAAACAGAAAAAAACTGTGTGATATATAGCACTTACTGAATGCACGGATGATGCTGTCCCTGGAAATTCTGCCCAAGCCACAAGTATCCATGGCATATCATTAGGACAGTTGTGTTTTACAGTTCATCTCATACACGAATATTTGTAATCTCCACAACATGACAAATGATGATGCTGCTTTTCATAATGATCTTTAAAGGTCTTGTTTATAATGATATCCAGCAGTTGTATTTGTGAGGCATATACTAAGAGTAATTATTAAATTTGTATTCTATTTCTTTGCCTTCTTGTTTAGAGATTCTGATATGTGGCTTCAATAAAGATTTTAAACTCCCATTGATTGAGGTCATGCCAGGCTTATGTTTTCTCCAAAAAGTGCTTTAAGCACTAAAGTTTAATGTTTAAAATAAAGTGATTCTGCATTCCTTCCATAACATGAAAGACAAAAACTCCAAAATATGGAAACTTCTTCTGAGAGATGTTTTTGGGAAACTGGGGGAAGACATTACATTCTATTCAGAAATCTATAATAATGGTTTTGCACATCTTTGTAACTTTTTTTTATAAAGAACTTTCAGTACTGCACTTCCACAGACTGATACTACCAGACAATTGTTTGTACAGACTAGGACAGGCCACGAAGTTCTTACTAGGGTGAAGCAGTTCATGAAACAACACATCCTCCCAGCTGAAAAGGTAAGTATTCTATAAACAAACAGAATGTATTTGTGCTCCAAGACTATTGAAGAATTACTTCTGTTATCTCTGCTTCTAGGAGTACCATGGTATCATTTCTTTGCAGTCAATCCTTACCTAGATGCCCCTTCTCACCTTAGCACTGAACTGCTGCAGAACCTGATCCTGAGAAATTCCAAGCTTCTAAAATATGCCAAGGGAATGCCACAGATAAATCTGTGGAATTAAAATTAAGTTAGAGGGAATTAGCAGTTTACAAAGTTGAGATCTTTAAATATTTTAGAGTAAAATGCTACTTTGGGGGTCTTTTCCTAAGGCAGTGACTTTCAGCCTTTTTTTTCTTTAATGGGCCCCTTTGAAAATTGAGAACTGTAGGATAAACAAGAGAGGCATACCCAGAAAATTTTGTATATCATTTCAAGCTGTTCACAGATACTACCATCACTCCCCCCACAAGCTACTATTTTAAGGTGTTAAGTTTCAGTAAATTCACTGAGAGTAGACAAGTTATGTGACACATTCATTCATTCAGTTAACAAATAATTATTAGGTACCTAATAATGGGTTAGGCCATTGAAAGTAAAAGGAAGAATAAGAAGACAGGGCTTATGCTTCTACAGAGCTTTTACTTTAGCATGAAAGAAAGACATTAAGTAAGAGATGATAAATGCTGTGAAGAAAAGATAAAAATCATTATAAAAATTTATATATATAAAATATACTATATATAAAATAGATAATCAACAAGGACCTACTGTATAGCACATGGAACTCTACTCAGTACTCTGTAATAACCAATATGGGAAAGGAATCTGAAAAAGAGTATATATATATATGTATAACTGAATCACTTTGCTGCACACCTGAAACTGACACAACATTGTAAATCAACTATACTCCAGTATAAAATTAAAATATTTTTTAAAAACAAAATTCTGAACTTTTGGGTGTTAAAAAGAAAATGCAACACTTTGAGTTCAAGATGGCAGACTGAAATCAGCATTTACCTCCCCTCACACAAATAAAATCCTCTTGAATTAACAATAAAGAAATTTTTTTAAAAATGGAATTGGTAAAAGCACAAAAACAAAAGTACACATCGCAGGACTAAAGGTTTTGAAAAGAGAATGGAAAAGGATTTGGGAAGCAGAGTGGATCATACCAAAGAAAAAACCTTAACACATCTCAGAAGAATTTCTAAGTAAGAGAGGACTGACTGTAACTCAGGTGGTAACTTTTTTTTTTTTTACAATGGAGTCCCCTATGATTGCCTGTTGTGGAGAGCAAGAATGAGAAGAGGAAGAGAAATCAAGATGTTTGATTTAAGAATTAACCTGTAATAGGTGGCCTGCTTGAGTTGGTTTCTAACACTCCTGGGTAGCAATGGTGTTTGCCCCAGGAAAAAGGCTGCCAGAGTACTCTAAAAAAGCATATGATGTGTTTCAAAGAAGCCAGGGTTTCAAATGACAGTTTCTCTCCATTTTTTTTCTTTTTTTTTTTTTTGCTGTATGCGGGCCTCTCACTGTTGTGGCCTCTCCCATTGCGGAGCACAGGCTCCGGATGCGCGGGCTCAGTGGCCATGGCTCACGGGCCCAGCCGCTCCGCGGCATGTGGGATCTTCCCGGACCAGGGCACGAACCCGCGTCGCCTGCATCGGCAGGCGGACTCTCAACCACAGCGCCACCAGGGAAGACCCCTCCATTTTTTTTTTTCCAGTGGTGGGTTTGGTGTAGACCCCAGCTTTCCTATCAGCCTTCCTGATTTATTCAAAGGAGACTCAAATTGGGAGAGGAAACCAAGTAGCCATGTTCTTTCATTCATAAATGTAAATGAGCGATCCAGGGAAGCATGTAGCACAGAAGAGGTGTTACAAATTGGATTGTGATACATCTGAACCTCATATCATGCAGCTACTAAAATATTTACAAAGAATTTGTAATAAAGGAAAATGCTTTATGATAAAAAAAAAGCACTCTAGTTTTAAAGGAAAGATTATCAACATTTTGTGTGACAAGGAAAGCCATAATCATTTTGTGTCTGCAGATCTTTCAAATCTGGAATATATCTACATCTAATAATGTGAGCTTTTTCTTTCTTTAAAAACTTGTGCTAATATCCATAAAAACATTTTATCCTGTATAATGACTCTGGACTGTACTAATCCCTGTTTATGAACATATGCACTTGAAAAGTAATTAGCTTTTTCAAAATAGAAGGGGGGAAAGCCTATAAAATTCTAACCAATATGATTATAACTACATATATAAAAACTAAAACAGTCATATCTAGAAAATAAGATTGTATTATATAATACACTAACATCTTGATAGTACATATCTTTAGCTAGTAAGACTCTTGATGACTTTTTCTTAATACTTTATGTATTTTTCCAATTTTCTATAATGGGAAAAAATAAGGTCCGTTTATGCTATGCTAATGACCTTTTGAAACTCCTTGGATATCATAAAGTAAGAACATCAGAACCATCATCCATTTAAATGTTAAAAGGCAATTCTTCCTCAGGGGAGGAGGGGAAATTGGTTGAAGGTAGTCAAAACTACCTTTAACTTTCAGTTATACTAGGGATGTAATATACAACATGATAAATATAATTAACACTGCTGTATGTTATATATGAAATACGAGTTCTCATCACAAGAAAAATATTTTTTCTATTTCTTTAATTTTGTATCTATATGAGATGATGTATATTCACTAAACTTATTGTGATAATCATTTCATTATGTATGTAAGTCAAATTATTATGCCCTATACCTTAAACATATACAGTGCTATATGTCAATTATATCTTAATAAAACTGGAAGAAAGAAAGAAATTTTTAAAAAAGGGCAATTCTTGCTATTTAAAATGGATGAGGAGTCCTAATAAAATAGCATGTAAAACAGGAACTAGCAACATGACATATCTGAGAACACACTTTTAACATAATGATAACATTAGTCATATTTTCCTACTGAGTTTAATAATATACTAGTGAGGAACTGTTGCTTCTTTTTTTCTAACTGACTAAAGTAAAAAACATATTATATTGCAAAATTATTTGTAGGCTCCGGTTTAAGATTCTGAACCAACATAATACAAAGCAGTATCTCAATCAGTGAATGAGAAAGTTAGATGTTAAAGGTGATATTTGGGGAGAATTGATCAGGCACAAAGCATATTTTCTGCTTTCTTTTTTCATCAGTAAACTCTTGTTCGTACTTAAAGAATTAAAGAAAGCTTCTTTGTAATGAGATATTTTATTTTAATTCTGACTCCTACCATACCACAAATAGATTTTGCAAATCTCCAAATCGATAGACTTTAGAACAGGAAGTATTAAATAATACAAATTTTTAAATAATTATATAAATGGCATAATTTAATTTCTCAGAACTGTAGTGTCATAGAGAAGTAGTCACAGATGGGGAATTTGTACATGTATTACGTAACATATATCTTATCATACACAATTGCATTGACTGTTTCCATAGTAATGTGAGGGATGGAAATAATAAACAACCCTAAACAGGAAATCTTCCAACTTAACTGACTTCCTGACAGAATGACAAGTGCTATTCATCCTGGTGCCTGTGAAAGAGCCATCCTTTGTCTTCTTGAAGTTTTAACTAAATATAACTGTATTCTATAAAGCAGAAACTAACACACCATTGTAAAGCAATTATACTCCAATAAAGATGTAAAAAAAGAAAAAAAAGAAATCTACAAATGCACTATATCATCCATATCATTTTAGTTTATATATTTAAAAAATATATAGTTTATATATTCAATAAAAAAAATTTTAAATAGAAAAAATGTATATAACTGTAATCTAGACTAGCCATGCTTCAATAAAAGGAACATTTTAACATATTACTTATATGACTGTAAATTGGTGGAACAATTTTAGAAAATAATGTTCTAATTTGGAGTTTTGGCCAATGTTCATAGCCTTTAATTCAGTAATTCTACTAGCCTATGTGTAGAAAATAAGTACAGAGATGCTTTAATAGCAAAATATTGGAGAAGGCCCTTATAGTCCAATATTTTCGTTCATCTTGATTTAGTTGCACAAATTAGAGATTATTGTTATTATGTGGCTAGTTTTTAAATATCTATTTACTCATGTATTTATCATCTTATTTACTATTCCTTGTTACAACTCAGATGTTTCTTTTTGGATCAAGCTCCTTTAATGAGAATCTGCTAATAAAATTTACCTTTTTTTTTTCCTTTTATTTTCCTTTTTTTGCCTGAGAATAGGGAAGTAATGATTCTCTCTGTATCATCATATCTTTTAACCACTCATATTTTCCTTCTATTGAATTTCTGTGCTTCATTCAAGAAAGGAATAATTTCTTCAGATCCTTCTTTCAATTTATTATTATTATTTTTTTGGCTGTATCTAATCTACTTTTCAACCTTGCATAGAGCAGTGGGTCTCATTATTTGGATTGTGTCAGAATTGCCTAGAGAGCTAGTTAAGATTACAGAAATAGAAATACAAAAGTAGACTCACTGAAGTAGGATAGGGCCTGGGCTTTTGTGTTTTACCAAGTGATTCTGATGCCACCAAAGTTTGAGAACCACTGCCATTTAATTTTTAAGTTTAATTACTGTGGTTTTACTTTGCTTCAAGTTGCATTCGGTTCTTTTTCAAATTTGTCTGGCCAAGTTTGATAGTCCTTTGTCATCCTTTTAATTCTTTCCTTTATTTTTTAAATCTACTGGACACAAATACTTTATATTCTGTGTTTGATCATTATTCTATCTGTGGCCTTTGCAGGTGTGATTCTGTTTTGTTGAACTATTGTTTTTGTTAATTCTTGCTAATGGTGGCTTGTTACCTTGAGTGTTTAGTATTTTTTCATTCTGCACTCATGTTCTTTGGAATGGAATTTTATCTGCAGGGATTAGTTAAGACTTTTTATAAAAGCTCTTTTCCTCCAGAGTGAATTTGCTTTTGCTTCTGCCAGGTGCTTTCAAGCATTGTCACCAGGAACACTGTAAACTTAATTTTTGACTCAAAATTTTAGGGCCCCATAGGTCTGTGAATTAAGATCTCAAACTTGGGTGAAGACAGGCTCAGGTTAGAAATGTTTCTTTTTTCTCTTCCGTCCTGTGAATGGCCTTTATTCCCTTGGTCTACCACTGAGGGGTGGGTTTTTCGTTTTGCTTTCTATTTTTTTCCAGTTAAGTTTTGCTGATCAGGCATCCTGGCTTTGGTGGAGGGAAGTGGTGAGCTCTGATCCTCCCTCTTGCCTTGTGTGGGGCATTTGGTTTCACCTCCTGACCCCTGCCTATGTGGCCCACTGCAAACTAGGGCCCAGGCGAACATAGATCAGCCTACATCCGCCAGACAAAGTTGGTTCCAGTGCTCACTCACACCTGAAGAGTCAGGCTTTTGTATTCCTGGCCTCTGAGGAATTTCCTTATTTTCTTTCCAGCATAGCTATGTATTATTACTACATGTATTTTTAAAATTATTTTTAATATTTTACCCAGCATTTTTAGTTGTATTATCCTGGGAGGGGATTCTATGACCGTCTAGTATGCCACATTGCTGAAAATGGAACACTCAAATCTTGGTATAGGATTTTGAAAGTTAATCCTCTAATATAGAGGCAGCATAATTTTGTGAGGAGCAAACATCTAGAATTTTTTATACTTCTGTGTCTGGTCTTAGAAAGAAATTTTACTGATTCAGTAGCAGCTGAAAAAGCTTCTTCACCTAAACATGTTTACTTTGGATATTAGCAGTTTATGGCATTATTTACTTTTCTAACTTTAACTAATGAACTTTTTTCCTTTTATACTTTAAGGAGGTAATTGAGTTCTATGTTCAAAATGAAAATTCAGTAGACAAGTGGAAAAAACCTTTAGTGATTGATAAACTCAAGGTAAGAAAAATAAGAGAAACTTAAAAGTGGAGAATTTATATAGAGGCATTTTTTGAGACCTTTGTTTGTTGTTGCTTCTGTTGTTATATATGTAGAGGATAATTATATCAATTATAACTTTTTAAAAAGAAAGTTAAAAATAGAATCTGTAATATACAAATTAGGTTACATAGTGTGTTGTGTATGGTATGTGATGAAGACAGCCTCTTAACAGCTGTTCAAATTAAAAATACAATCAGCACTACTCACTTGAGACTGAAGTTGAGGCAGGGTATTTTTCCCACATGGGCTTAATTCAATTTCATGTTTTCAGATTTTAACACATGTTAGAAATTGAAATGGACAAATAGCATATTTGGCATAATTATGCTCAGATGTAGGAGATTTTATAATCACTGTGATTCAATAAGAAGTACTCAAGTAAGCAAATTTAGTTTTTCAGCCAAATCTAAGGAAGCTTAACTGTTAAGAAATTGTTGATTTATAATGAATTAATAACTACTTGCACTGTAGAATACAATGAAATAAATAATTTCATAAGTTCAAAAGGCATAAATAGCAGTATCTTTTAAAAATAAATAATTTTAGGTCATGATAAATTATGATAACTCTGGCATATTCATCACCTTGACAGGAAATGGCCAAAGCAGAAGGCCTCTGGAACTTGTTTTTGCCAGCTGTAAGCGGTCTCAGCCAAGTAGACTATGCCTTGATTGCTGAAGAAACAGGAAAATGCTTTTTTGCTCCAGATGTCTTTAACTGCCAAGCACCAGGTTACTACATTATTTAAAAACAGAACTTTTCTCAGATATTTTGAGCAGTGTTTAAAATTTCTCTATTTTATGACAAGGAAGTTTTTCTACACAAAGTCATTGATTTATAAATTTGTCTATAATTTTACTTTCAGTTACTTTTATTTAAATATTTTAAAAAATGGACCTAAAGTTCTCATTGGATTATTCTTTTATTAAACATCATTACATTAAGAGTATTAGTGAATAGAAGTCACCACCAAAGGGATTGGCCATATAAGGTTTCCAGTTTTCTAACAGTATTAAACATATCTATGGTTAGTTAGAATGGATAGAGTTTTAAATCTTTTGGTTAGCCTCACTATATCTCCATTTACTCACCAATTATTTATCAGTTGCCTACTATATGCCAAGCACTATTTTAGCAACTATCATGAAATAAAATACACAAAGATTCCTGCCTCATGGAGCTGGCATTCTAATAGAGAGAGACAAAAATAAACAATAGCTAGATTAAATAAGTAATTATATAAGTAAGTTTGAAGATGAAAAGTGCTTTGGGGAAAAAAACCCGGCAAGGTAGGGGAGCTCTGGACTGCTGAGGGACAGGTAATGTGTATAACAATTTAAGATGGAAGGCTCAGAATAGGCCTTGTTAGGAAAATGACATTCAGTAAAGACTTAAAGAAGGTGAGAGAGTTAATCATGCTGAGATCTGGGGGAAGAGTTTTCATAGCATAGAGAACATAAAATGCAAAGGCCCTAAAGCAAGAGTGTGACTGGTATATTTCAAGAATAGCCAAGGAGGTCAGTGTGGCTGGGAAAGAATAGCAAAAGATATCAGAGAGGAAAGGGCCTTATATGTTGGGACTTATAGGGCAGGTGAGTGCTTATACTTTCAGTGAAATGGGGATTTGAGCAGAGGAGTGACAAGATGTCACTTCAGTTTTAAAAGGATCCCTTTGGCTGCTATGTTGAGAATTAACAAAAGGAGAGAAGGAAGTAAGCAGGGAGTCTTGTTGTGATGGTCTTGGTGAGAGATGATGGGGATTTGTTCAAGGGAGTAGCAGTGGAGTGAGAAGTGGAAAGATTCTAAATATATTTTGAGGGCAGAGCCAAGAGGATTTCCTGATTGATTATGAGGTATTAATGGGGGAGTCAAGGATGCCTTCAAGGACTTTGGCATGAAAAATTGGAAGGATGAGGGAAGGAGGCCAACTTTTCTTTAAAAAGGTAATATGGAAGGAATAAACCAGGAATGTAGTCTTTAGAAGGTGTTTTCAAACCCAATTTGCAGAAGGAACCCCCTAAAAAGCTTTGAAAAAATCCGGATTCACAGGCTTCATCCCTGGAGATTCTGACTCAGTAGGTCTAGGGTAGACCCTTGATATGTCTTTTGTCTTTTTTCCCCAAAGTTACTGTGGTTATTTTTGATGCTTCCAGTCAAGGACTGGTATTTGATTTGTAGTGGAAGGATAATTGTATAATATCCTATAGTGTCCCTGCACAAGTTAGTCCTCGTTTTGCCTTTTGTGCTTATTGTATGGCCCTGGTACTGAAGCCTCCCAAAAAGAGTTAGTGAAGCGGGGAAGTGCCCAAAAGAGGTATGTTTGATGTCAGAGAAAACACAATCTAGTTGCTTCTCGAAGTGTTTCCACACTGGACTTTGACTCTCATTTCTCGGGAATTATTAAGATAATCCATAAACCTCTGATAATGGTTGAACTTGTCCCAGATATGGTTTTCTCTCTTCAAAACACTGATTTGTCTATTTACTGATGACTACATTTTAATCCAATAATGAGGCTACTGTAAAAGTAAATAAATCTATTCACAGAGTTTCTAAAGATTTTATCTCTTTATGTGTAGCTATTATATCATGTTACATAGGTAGCATAATTTTGTGGAAAGAGACTGGTAGTCTTTTGCTTAAAACTTTTTTTATTGCCACTCATAGTAAGATATATTTTATATTGTGACCCAATATGTAGTGTATGAAGCTGTATGTGTGTGTTCATGGATTGATTTATGGAAATGAGGAGGGGAGAGACATATATTACTGAAAAAAGGCTTCATGAAACAAGTTTCCCTTACTACATGAATTCATATATTTTCCACTGAGTCTAGTCTAATGTATTCTATTTTGATCTATTTTCATTTCTCAGAGAATGCTAGTCATATTCCATTGAATTAATTTTATGACAAACTAATGGGTCATAATATGAAAAATAATGCTATAGAAGGCATCCATTGCAGATGCAGCTCTGCCGCTATTTTTCCATTTGACCTATGAACTTTTCACTAGATGGTCATAGACTTTTTTCTAGTATTAAAATTTCATTAGTCTATCGGTTATAATATGATACCACCAAACTGCTGAAATTTTAAAATTGGCAAGGGAAATACATTTTCTTTGACCAAAGTATGATAAGCAACTGTCCTCAGCAAACAAGATGTATAAAACCATAGGTAGAAAACTAGGCATTTTCTCTTTGTAGTGGAGATATATTCATGAAGGCCTTTGGGCTATTGTGTTTTAGAGCACTGTGTTTTGCTTTATACAAAGCAGATAAAGAAGGGAATATGATTGATGTTGATTAAATACTTAAGAGTTTTCTTAAGTGTATATGAGATGAATTTCTACTCAAGATACCCAAATTATTTCCCAAATAGTTATAAAATATTATGGGACACATATGTAGTCTTCTGATTTGCCTTTTGTTTTGGTTTGGTTTTCTTGCCCATCAATAAGTCATACAATATTGTATATTGGAATGTTGAAAATAGTCATTTTAATTCTAAAGCCGTTACTAGAAAATTTGGAGGCCTTTAGGCTAATTTGGGGGAAATTTTTTTTTTTGTACAAGTAATTTATCTAGGCTTTTTTTTTTTTAACGAACCTATAAATGATAACTTTGGTTTGTCAGATTCTCAGAATAAACTAATTTTTGGAAAGTTTTTATTCAATATTTACCTCATTCAAACTACAAGAAACACTGGATTTAAAACAAGCAAAGAAAACAATGAACTTCATTAATTATAATTCAAGACTCATTTTCTCCCTCAGTTGAAAAGAATTTTAAGCTTGTGTTAATCTACTATGAATTGTGTGCATTTTAATATAACTTGGGCCCTGTTAGGAGTGCCTGAACAGAGTACAAACATGTTTTGAGAGACTTAACTTAGACTTAGCTCAATTTTCATAGGCATTTCAATAGCTGTCCTTAATATCATTGTAAGAGACGATATTGAAAAATTCTTCCTCAAAATCTTATAAGTAATCAGCATTCAAGAGAAAGGTTTTAGAGAGTATTTTTAGAAATTTGATGGGAATGAAAATCAGAGAAAGGCATCTAGAGCATTTTGCTCCACAGCAGACATGAAGCATTCTTTTTCACCTGAGAGTGATACTGCAGTGTATCATGTATTGCACAATGCCCTCTGAGGGCTGGAGAGGGTCTTTGAAGTTATCTATTGTCATTTTCTATCCAGGGCAGGGATTCCATGTTTAGCATCCTTGAGATATTACCTAGTACTTTTCTAGGTGGTATGGGATCACAAAAGTAAGAGCAGTGTTAGCGGTAAAAAGACAATAATTACTATGTGAGGTCAAAGGAAGGAGATATTTCTGATTGGGTAGCTGGAGAGTCTTCACAATGGAGATGGCTCAGAAGCAGAAGTTTACTTAGGAGTGACAGGTAGAATTTCACCAGAGAGAAGGCCTGGCCCAAGCAAACATGTGGAAGTTAAAAAGCACAAGGTATGTTTGAGGAACAGGAGTCTCAGTAATAAGTAATGTTAATTGTTCTCTAAGAGCATTGCAGTCACTCCAAGCAGAGTATATTTGCAAGATAGCAGGGAAAGGTTAGGCCAGTAAATTATTTCCCTCAGTCCTAATTGAGTTAAAACTCAGAGCCATGCTTCATTGGGATGAAGTAGACAAGTGTCTGTGATTCAGAACAAGTTGAATAAATAGGCACCAAATGCCATGTACTTGTAACTACTTATGACATACCTTCCTTGTAAATTGTATTTACTATTATGTTTAGTCTACGGCCATGCCACCCTGAATGCACCCAATCTCGTCTGTTATGTTTCAAAATATTTTTGTTAGTAAATATTTGCTCTAAAAAGATTCATGTCTGTTTTCTATATATAGTTTGGATTTCACATTGATAAATTTTTAAATGCAAAACAAGTGCTTTTCCTTATTACGTGTAGACACAGGGAACATGGAGGTGCTTCACCTATATGGAAGTGAGAAACAGAAGCAGCAGTGGCTTGAGCCTCTTCTTCAAGGGAGCATTGCCTCTTGCTTCTGTATGACAGGTAAGAGCAATTCAGTCACATTCTCCCATTGGGCAGCCACTCGTCCCAGTTATTATGGAGGAACTGAAGAAATGTGGGACGTGGCTCTGTGTTTCAGGCAAATTTGCCTGTGACCAGAAATGTGAACATGTTTGTTGGAGCCCAATTTTAATTTTTGGCATTTTTAAATGTGCAGAATAAAATTGTCCTCCCCTTTGGGAGGACACCAGATGATGTTTTCTGGTAGCCTGCTTTAGGCATTAGCAGCAGAGTAAACCTAGTTTTATAACCTTTTGACTTGCATCTAAAATTGCCATCTGTGGATGTTTAAGATCTTTTTTACCCTAGTGTATGAAATATTGATCTTTGTGATAATTTTATATTGACACTTAAAAACTACTCAACTCTTCCATAAACCCAGAAAAATAGAACTTTCACCAGTGTTGGTCATATAGCTCAAATTATAATCATGTAGGGTAATTAAACTAGGAGCATGTTAATAAAAATGGGTTTTGGTGCATTTGTACATAGGAAACAGTAATTAAGCACTCTTCAAAGGACAAAATCATTGTTCCATATTTGAGTTTAGAATTAAACTCAATTTCATCTGGCCATGATTTCGGCCAGATTTTATTGTCCTTCTCTAACATTGCATACATTTATAATAGCAAAACTGATCTCCAATTAAACCAGTAAGAGGCCTTTATTGAATACCTGCTGTATGCTGTGTTGTCTACAAAGCTCTAATTAATTACAAAATAGAGTACACACCTCCTTTTCTAAAGAAAGAGGGTCTCTAGTTTTAGAAAGAGAACACATAAAATATCTTAAGGATCCATTCAAAAGAGCAGCACATTAACAAGTGCAGATTACTATGATTGAGAGCTAGCCTCTAAGTTCTAAAATGCAATGCAGTAAAGCAGTCTTGTAAAAGTGTCCTATGGAAAACTTTCTGAAGACATTAAGTGTTGAGCAAGCTTTATAGAATGCAAAATAAATAGATTGGTGAAAGCATTCCTGATGGAATTTGCAGTTAGAAGTTGTTTAAGATACTACAGAAATAGAGTCACAGATGTCAAAAACAAATTTATGGTTACGAAGGGGGAAAGCGGGGGAGGGAGTGGGGAGATAAATAGGGAGATTGGTATTAACATATACACATTACTATGTATAAAACAGATAACTGCTGAGAACCTACTGTATAGCACAGGGAACTCTACTCAATACTCTGTAATGACCTATATGGGAAAAGAATCTGAGAAAGAGTGGATATATGATTCACTTTTCTGTACAGCAGAAACTAACACGACATTGTAAATCAACTACACTCCAATAAAAATTAATTTAAAAAAAAAAAGAAAAAAAAGAAGTTGTTTAAGATACTAAACCTATGGTGGGGAAATCTGGCTTGCAAATATGTAGTACAGATTTTCATTGTGGGAAGTAAAGAACGATTTTTTTTTTTTTCTGTACTTGGGCCTCTCGCTGTTGTGGCCTCTCCCGTTGCGGAGCACAGGCTCCGGACGCGCAGGCTCAGCGGCCATGACTCACGAGCCCAGCCGCTCCGCGGCATGTGAGATCTTCCCGGACCGGGGCACAAACCCGCGTCCCCTGCGTCGGCAGGCGGACTCTCAACCACTGCGCCACCAGGGAAGCCCAAGAACGATATTTTTAATGCACGTTTGATGATTGGAGAAAAGATTGAGTTGTATCCCAAGTCATATATCACTGAGGAGGCCAAGAACACAATTCAGATAGTTGATCTACCTTGAGTTGTTCTAAATACTTCATTTATTCATTTTTCCAATGCACATTTATTGAATACCTACTATGTGTAGGTTGTAAAAGAACCAGGGGGAATGGGGGAAGGGTAGGAAGATGAAAAAGACGAAGATGCCTCTGTCCTCAAAGAGTTCACATTTCTTTAACTAAGGGTCTTTTGTAAACTAATGGTGTCTGCCTGCCTGTAAATTCAGCCTTTGCTTATTTATAGAGCCCGATGTAGCTTCAAGTGATGCCACAAATATTGAATGTAGCATCCAGCAAGATGGAGATAGCTATATAATTAACGGCAAGAAATGGTGGTGCACTGGTGAGTATTCTATTGATTCTTCGTGCTAGATACTGTGCTAGAATAATAAGATACATAGTTATTCATTTCATGACCACAGTTCTTTAAATTCTGTCTTTGAAAGCATTTTCAAATTTAGAAATAGTTGATAAAAAGAAAAGTAATTTTAAAACAATGTCTTGATTGGGCAATGTTTATTTAAGAGCAGAAAACGTCTTTTTTTTTACAGTTTGTGAGAGAAAAAATTTATATTAGTGCACACTATTTTTGACCATTGTCATTTATATCAAAAATTTTAATAGGGGCATATTACATGGACTATAATAATTTATATATAATTGTTTTTAAAGAGATAAGCAGCCCATATTATTAAAAATAATTTATTGTGGTACATATTTTCATTGTTTAAAAATACAAGTATTTAAGTGAAAAATAAGAGTCTTGGGGCTTCCCTGGTGGCGCAGTGGTTGAGAGTCCGCCTGCCGATGCAGGGGACACGGGTTCGTGCCCCGGTCTGGGAAGATCCCACATGCCGCAGAGCGGCTGGGCCCGTGAGCCATGGCCGCTGAGCCTGCGCGTCCGGAGCCTGTGCTCCGCAACGGGAGAGGCCACAACAGTGAGAGGCCCGCATACCGCCAAAAAAAAAGAGTCTTTAGACATAGGAAAATATATTATTTAGTCAACCCTCAGTAATTGACTCACGTAAATGGATGAGCCCTTTAGGCAGTTATAAAAATTGAAACCTAGATAAATGTGATTGTCTGAGGATTGCTTCTAGAGTATAAATGATAAATCTAACAGGATAACCAGCTTATTACTAAAGAAAGTTGACATCATAAAAGCAAATTACATGTTTAGAAACTTACCAGTAATATATTACAATAGCCAGAAAAGCTTTTTGTTTTTGTTTTTGCTTTTTTTTTTTGATTGCCAATTGTTATTCTTTCTGGAGTTTTATGAAATCTCTTACAAATTAAGAAACAAGAAAAAGAAAAAGACATTGAATTTTGCTGCATAGTTATTCAAGTACTAAAATTATGCAGGGAAATTGTTCTTATATTAAAATTTAGATAATTTAAAATAATTATAAATGCCCCTTAATTTAAATTTCTTTAATAATCTGTTTTAGATGACCTAACTTATAGTGTTTTTCTTATGTATGACTGTTACTACTATTTTCCTATATTGTTAATTTTAATTTCCATGTTTTATGCATTTATTTTTTGTTTCCTCTTTTTCTTGGCTTCTACCTCACTCCCCTTCCCCACCCTAACCTCTTCTTCGTTATAAGTTGCCACCACAGTGTTTGAGATTTGAATTTCAGAGAAATGCAGATGTTTGATCTGAGAGAGAAACCTCATTCATGTGTATCAAAGCAAGAGACAGAGCAGTTTTATATTTAAATGCTGAAAGTACTGGTTGGCTCTGTAGCATCTTCAGAATCGAAAGGAATCTCCTCCACATTTTGTCTTTGTCTTCTCCAGGACCCATATTTCTTGGCAACTTTCATGATGTAGATTTTAAAAGAGTTTCCCATAAAAACATACAGGACCGGGTTGAGGCAGCTGTGAAAGAGTGCAATGCTCTCTGTGATTTGGATGGCAACATCCATACGTTTGCTCATGTCGCAGTTGGTGATCAGGGAGTAGATGATATCTATGGCTTGGCAGAACTTGACAATGTTATAAGGCAGCTGAGTGACAAGGAAAACTATGACCACTGTGAGCAGAATTTTGAGGGGCCGAGATTTTGTAGTGTTTGGCATCTTGATGAGCGTCTTTGCCGTGATGAAGTAGCACACTGCCATAATAAGAAAGGGTATTACAAATCCAATGCAGATTTCCAGCATTTGAATTGATGCTTTCATTGATGTTCCTAGGTGGTATGGAAAGATGGGAATGCACCTAGCCTTGTGATTCACTGTATAAAAAACCAGCTGAGGTATACTCAGCAAGATGGCAGCCATCCAGACACAGGAACAGATGAGCCAGCATTGTTTTTGCACTCCCGATTGACTGGGAGCTTTAGTTACTGCCCAATATCTGTCTATGCTGATACAAGCCAGAAACTGCATTCCAGAGACAAAGTTGACCGTGTACAAGGCTGAAGTGACTTTGCACATGATTTTCCCTAAAACCCACCCATGAACTGCATTAACTGCCCAAAAAGGCAGAGTGAATAGAAGGAGTAAATCTGCCACTGCCAAATTCAGGATGTACACATCTGTTTTGGTTCGCCTCTTTTTGTAATGGGCATAAATCGCCACTATTATAGAATTGCCTGCAAGTCCAATGATGAAAGCTATTGTGAAGAAGGCAGGCAGGAAAACTTTTGCAAATTTTCTGACCTCTTCTTTTATACAGATCACTTCATACTGACTATAGTCATGAGTGTCATTCATTTCATTTTCCTCATAATAGTAATCTGTTGACTGGTTGTGTTCCAAAGCCATGGCTCCAATCTAAATGGCAAAAAGAATACAGGATATTTATTTTAATATTTCTTAAGTGGAAACGCTTTTGATCTAGCATATGTTTTATTCTTTTATTAGAGAATAGATTGTTGCCATAACATATGTGAGCCTGAATCTGCCACTCTTTGAAACTCTTTAATGGAAGCCACGTTGGAATATATCCCCAAGAGTAGTTTTTCATCCCTTGTTTTTACAAGTTTGTGTACAGGAGCTGGGATTTACAGAGGGAAGATAAAAATAATACCCTGGGGAATTTTATTAATCATTAAACCCTGTAACTTTTATATATACAACTTTGTGATTCTTACACAGTATATTGACAATAAATTAAATTTTAAAATTAAAATAATTTTATTTATTTAAAATAAATATTATTTTTATATATTTATGAATTTATTTTAAAATAAGTTAAATATATTATCTCAGCATTTTACTTAATTTTACTGGTTGGCTTTTATAAAACAAAGTCTCCTCTAGTTAGCTTCCCTCCAAAACCTGTCACTACATGCTGATTGTAAACTACTATTTGGTAGCACTGTTGTTCCACTAGTCACCTAAGCCTTCAGCCTGTACCATCCTTGATTTATCTCTTATCTTCATCCCTGATCTCCAGTCAGCCCCTAAATTCTGATTTTACCTCCCAAATAGGTCTCAAATCTGTCTCTTCCTTTTAATCTGTGCTCCTTGACACATCCACACAATTCAACCATCATTATTACCTGGCCTATTACAGTATCTTCCCAAGTGGCATCCTACTGTTGTTCTTTTTTTTTTTTTTTTTTCCCGGTACGCTGGCCTCTCACTGTTGTGGCCTCTCCCGTTGCAGAGCACAGGCTCCGGACGCGCAGGCTCAGCGGCCATGGCTCACGGGCCCAGCCGCTCTGCGGCATGTGGGATCTTCCCGGACCGGGGCACAAACCCGTGTCCCCTATATCGGCAGGCGGACTCTCAACCACTGCGCCACCAGGGAAGCCCCGTCCTACTGTTCTTATTCCTCCTTACCACCTCCTTATCAAAACATTTTTCTTACTGCCATCAGAGTGCTCTCTCTCTAAAATGTCAATCCATCACTGCTGCTTATTAGCTCCTCACCTGAAAGACCCATCCCTTCATCTGAAAGATACAATCTAAGCTCCTTACCATGATACCCAAGGCTCCTTCCATAATGTTGTCCTACCCATGGTTCCTGCTACATCTCTCTACTGTGCACCCTGCACGGTAGACAGCAACAATATTGATTTGCCAGCGATTTTCTGGCACACACCATGCTACAGCACATGTCTACATCATTACTCATTCTGTTCTTTTATCTGATGGACTATTTCCTGCCCTTCCCTTGAAGGGCCAGTTCCTACCCAGTTAACTTAGATGTCACCTCTCCAGAAGACTTTCCCGATCCAATAACTGTATCTGCATATCTCTCAGAGAACTGACCCCATCCTATGGAAGACATGTTTCTCAGACTACCTTTTCCCTCTGTGCTCTAAGTTCCCTAAGACTATGACCTGTTGGATTTATGTTTATAATTAATACCCGAAGAGAGTGCCAGGCCCACTCTAGGTGCCCAGCAAATATTTGTCAAACTAAACGTTTTACCAATAGGTTTAAAGCTATTACTCTAGAATGGAAGGATGATACTGCAGGAATCTCATGTCTCTTCATTAAGTTATTCTACTGTACTGGCTATTAACACCCTGTAGTATTAAGATAAGCTTGCACAGAATTCACAAGTTTTAAAATATATATAATAATAACTTTCAGTGTTTTTATTATAGTGCTGAGTTTTGTTATACTTTTTCCTTAGCCCTTCTGTCTCCCTTTATCCTTAAAGTTTTTGAAAAGTTCCAATCTGGAAGACTACTTTAGTCTTCGTTTTCTTATATGTTAATTATTAATACGGTAGGAACTTTGTTCTTTCCTTCTCTTTTATCACACAAATCTTGAACCCAGTGATAAGGTATAATATGGCCAAACAGTATAAGATATTAAGGAAAGATATTTTAAAAGAATTAATCATGCTAAAAATATGAATAAATAAGCGTAGGAATGGAAACTATTTGCAGAAGTGATCCTTCTGGCAGAAACATAGAAACACATTTAAATGCCTTTGTAATTATCATAAGAATAAAAAAATTTAACAATAAAACAAAGCAGGAAAAAATGATATAGCAAAACCTATTATTAACAAAGTTTTATAGGCAAGTAATCGTATTAAAATAATATTTTCTTCTTGCTATGTTCATATTTTTGTTTTAAGGTTAACATGTATAACTTTTCAAATAGCTCTTTTCTGCACATGTAAACTTTTATGCATACATAAATATACCAAACCTTTGGGCTTAAAAAAAAATCATATACAAGTCTGAATGGAAGAAGAAAGAAAAAACCAACCTGTTTCTGTCAGCAGACAGGAGCAGTCTTGAGTGCAGAGAGTAAGATAGAATGACCTCTCTAACTCAGCATACTTTTATTTTCGTTTTATACCCCGCCTTTGTCTTACATCCAGTAAGGCTTTCAGGAAATTTAACCTTGTGAGCACTTGATCTTTTATTTTATGTATAACCATCCTGTGAACTCAAATCCAAGTTCTTAAGTGTCCTAGGTTACAAACTTGAAGGAATTCAATCTCGTTTCAAAAACTACAGACCTTTCGAAGTTTCCACTTAGCCAAAGGGAACAGGAACGTGCCTGCAGCTGAGGTACTGACTGCCAAACCAAAAGAATTCACCAGAGTGCCTCAAGGCAGCTAACAAGTATTTACTT
Source organism: Lagenorhynchus albirostris (assembly GCF_949774975.1). NCBI lineage: Eukaryota > Metazoa > Chordata > Mammalia > Artiodactyla > Delphinidae > Lagenorhynchus > Lagenorhynchus albirostris. The sequence goes on from NC_083099.1 coordinate 33,456,341, forward strand.
GTAGGTAGCATCTAGAAAAATACTCTCTAAAATTATTTTGTCTAGGAAAGAAAACAAAAAATGATTGTAACCTAGAAAGTTATCTTTGTGAAGACTAAATTATCAAAAACTAAATTTTAAGTAATCATTAGGTATTTATAGTAGAATTTAAATCTTTATACCACATCATTTTGTATTTTTCTTAAACTATGAGACTCCCCTTGGCCTCACTGTACTCCTTATCTGTCCTTGACCCCAGAGTATGACTTTCCCCACAACTTTAAATTCTTGTTCCTTCCTGTAATCTTCTTCAATGGCCAGCTCCAAACTTTCAAAATCCTTCTGTCTGGAAAGGCTATCTCTGGCTATCTCCCCCTCCCCCTACTTCCAAACAAATGAAAGTTAGAGAAAGAAGATAAATGTATGCAGATTTAACCCTTGGCCTTGACTCTCCCTATATTTGCATAACAGTTCCCTTATTTACTTTCTCTAGGCTCAGTCTCCCCCTTCAGAAGTTATTTCAGACCAATGCCATTTTTTCTAAAAGCAACTGATCTAACTTTCCTGTTGATTCACAGAAAAGAGACTCTAGAGCACTGGGGCCTTCATCTTCCCACAGTATGTGTCTGGGGATACAGCCAACTTCTCCTCCTTGTTATCCACCAGTCTTTGAGAAGAGTTATTTGCATGCAGCTAAACCATCTCACCAAGAAAAAAATGCCTGACCAAATGTAATATAGATAGCAAGTGGGAAGCAGCCCCATAGCACAGGAAGATCAGCTCAGTGCTTTGTGACCACCTAGAGGGGTGGGATAGGGAGAGTGGGAGGGAGGGAGACGCAAGAGGGAAGAGATATGGGGATATATGTATATGTATTAGTGATTCACTTTGTTATACAGCAGAAACTAACACACCATTGTAAAGCAATTATACTCCAATAAAGATGTTTAAAAAATAAATAAATAAAATAAAACACTTCCAAATTGAAAAAAAGAAAAAAATGCCTGGATTTGTAGTGTTAGACATTTTCCATGGTGTAAACACTCCCACCATGGCCAATTTCAGCTACCAATGTGAAGTCACTGAGGGCAAAGTTGCTAAGAGATGAGCATATCAGCCTTCCTCAGCAGACTCTAGCACAATTCTTCCAAAAGAGGCGTCTCTTCTCCTTACCATGGCTGATCATTACTCTGATCTCTTGCTGCTTGCTGAGGGATACTGCTCTTAAATTTATCCCTGCCCTCTCTAGACTCTCTGGTCTTTTGCCTTCTCTTACCTCTTATTCTTCTTTATCTTATGTATTTTGGGAGCAGGAGGAAGCAAACAAGCAACCTTCCACTAAATTCTTAGAATGGCCTACCCTCCATCCCTCATTGCCTCTCTGACTTATTTCCTTCTCCTCCTCTTTGCTTGCTTATTCTGCCACACCAACCTCCTTGCTGTTTTGAAATGTGCTAGGCACATTCCTTCTTAGGGCTTTTGTACTGGCTCTTCTATCTGCCTGGACTGTGCTTCCTTTCAGTACTTGCAACGCTCACTCCCTCATGTCTTTCCAGTCTTTGTCCAATCACCACCTTCTCACTGAGGCAACCCCTGATTATTCTATTTAAAATACCCTTCACAAACAAAACAAATGAACAAACATAACAAAACAGAAACAGAGTTATAGATACAGAGAACAAACCGATGGTTGCCGACAGGTGGGAGGGGGATGGGGGAGGAAAGAAATAGGTAAGGGAGATTAAGAGATTACAAACTTTTTTTTTTTTTTTCCCTGTACGCGGGCCTCTCACAGGCTCCGCACGCACTCACGGGGCGCAGCCGCTCCGCGGCACGTGGGATCCTCCCAGACCAGGACACGAACCTGTGCACCCTGCATTGGCAGGCGGACTCTCAACCACTGCACCACCAGGGAAGCCCGAGATTACAAACTCTTAAAAAGAGATTACAGGGCTTCCCTGATGGTGCAGTGGCTAAGAATCTGCCTGCCAATGCAGGGAACACGGGTTCAAGCCCTGGTCTGGGATGATCCCACATGCCTCCGAGCAACTAAGCCCACATGCCACAACTACCGAGCCTGAGCTCTAGAGCCGGAGCTCCGCAACAAGAGAAGCCACAGCAATGAGAAGCCTGTGGGCACCGCAACGAAGAGTAGCCCCTGCTTGCCCGAAGACCCAAGGCAGCCAAAAATAAATAAATGTATAAAAACAAATACATCTTTGTTGATATGTATACATTTAATACATTATTCCATAGCATGCATCAAATTTAAAAAAAAAAAAAAGGATTACAAACTTCCAGTTGCAAAATAAATGAGTCATGGGGATGAAATATATAGTGTGAGGTATATAGCCAATAAGTAAGTAATATCTTTGTATGTTGACATATCATAACTAGATTTATCATAGTGGTCAGTTTAAAATGTTTAGAAATATCCAGTCACTGTGTCGTGTAACAGGAACTAACATAGTGTTGCAGGTCAATTGTACTTCAAAAACAAACAAACATAAAAAAAAGAGATCAGATATGTGGTTGCAAGAGGCAGGTGGAAGGGGAAGGGAATTGGATGAAGGTGGTCAAAAAAGGTACAAACTTCCAGTTATAAGATACACAAGTAGTAGGGATGTAATGTACAACATAATAAATAGAATTAACACTGTTGTATGTTATATATGGAAGGTGTTAAGAGAGTAAACCCTAAGAGTTCTCATCACAAGGAAGAAAATATTTTTCTATTTCTTTCATTTTGTATCTGTGTGAGATGATAGATGTTCACCAAACTTATTGTGATAATCATTTCATGATGTATGTAAGTCAAACTTATACAGAGCTGTATGTCAATTATATCTCAATAAAAGAGAGGGCAAAAATTAAATAAATAAATTAAACTAAATACCCTTCACCTGCCTATACTCCCAATCAACCTTACCCATAGCACTTTTCATGTGCTAATGTACCATATCATTTATATTGTGTTTGGTGTCTAATGTATCTCACCCTGTATTAGAATATAAGCTTCATCAGATTAGGGACTTTTATATAATTTTTCATATATAAATATATAGAATAGTGCCTGGCACATAGTACATACTCAATAAATATTTTGAATTAATAAATAATTCTACTTTCCCTTCTGATTATTGTCCCATTTTACTTGCCCTTGATGCTGTAGTTCTTTAATGACTAATTAAATTTATGAATGAATGAATCAATCAATCAACCAGTCAGTGCTTAAGTAACTTATCTTCCACAGACTTATAAATTTAGCAATGCAGTTGGAATTTTAGATCCAGATCTTTAGCCTTAGACGATTTCTACTTTTTCATACTATCCCTTATGCATATGTATAATTCCATGATGTCATCTATTATAGAATTTTGATACATATTTATAGATATTTAAAAGTATCTGTCCTTTTCCTTCATTTCCTCCCCCATGTACTTTCAACCACATACTTTCTTGTAAATAGGATTCCCTTCTTGTAAATCAGTTATAAAGCTATAATCTTTACATCTTTTCAATTCGGTCATTATTTTTGCTGACTCAAACACATACCCAGCCCTTGGGGCATAAAGGGTCTCAGGATCAAGCTTCCTCTGGTAGTATATAGTGAGTCACACCTGTGTATGAAACATGGTGAAACTAGCTCACTGACTGACCTTTTCCAGTATTTTCCTCCTCAACAGAACTAGAAGAGGTGTTAATAGGGAATACTTGACAACATTTGAAAGTCAATCATAAAGCTTGGAGGATAGGGAAAGGCATCACTTACCTTAGGCAACTTTTCAAAGTATTTACTTGATGCTTCTTTAGCACCTTTTTTTTTTGCACCTCTCTTCCACTTGTCTTCCACCATAAGTTTATTCCAACTGGCTTCTCACCATAAATTGTCTCTCACCCTTCCTCACCGGTCCTAACAGCAATGTCCCTTGTTCCTATAGAATCTCTCTCTCCACACCCATTTCTCATTTTCTTCTTGTAGTGCCATTTTTCTCAGTATTAGGTGCTTGGGAAGCAATCTGACTAAACTATATTTTACATTTTCACTGAAAATGTCTTCGATATTAAGATACAAATTGAGCATTATTTAATAATCTTATGATTACTCTTTAGTGTCCATACTACCTATTGAATTCATATTGTATATGAGTTTTTTATTTAGCATTTTTGCTTAAGCATTTTCATGTTATTCAAACTCACTATAAATGACATTTTTCGTAGCTAAATAATATTTTATGTGGATTACCATAATTTGACTTACCATTCAACTGCTATAGGACTTTGAATGTTTTCAGCATTTTGCTATTACAAATAATGTTATAGAGAGCATCTTTATAGATATGGTAGGAAACTGCACTTAATCTAATCTTACTGAGGGATGTTGAAGAATGGGACTAACCATGTATAACTATCCCTTTTCTTATTACACTAAAGATAGCATTCTGTAGAATAATCTTAGAGTTCTTTCAATTAAGTGCATTGAAAGCTTCCTTATTCTTTTTAGAAGGGTTCCATTATGTGGACATACCATATAATAGTCTCCTATTGATGGATATTGATTTATGCCCAATTCTTTGCAAGTATAAACAATACTACTACAGTTAATAATCTACATCTGTCAGTTCATTCAGAAACAGCTATACCTGTAGGATAAATCCCAGAAGTTGAATTGGTGGATCAAAGGATAAGCGAATCTGTAATTTTGATGGATATTACCAAATTGTACTACATAGGAATGGTATTACTTTGCACTTTCACCAATAATATATGGAAGTGTCTATTTCCCTAGAACGTTGCCAGTTGAATGTGTTATTCCACTACCATCTTGCTGTCTTAAATGACTTGTAACAGATTCAGTACCCTTCCCCTGCCCTTGCCAGCTATGTGTGAGATATTTTCCCTAAATTGTTTTTTGCTTTAATTTTGTTTCTTACTGTACAATAATTTTATACAGGTAAACCAGTCAATCTTTTTCCTTTGATTTCTTTTTTTTTTTTTTTTGGCTGCATGCAGGGATTGAAGCCGGGGCCTTGGCAGTAAGAGCTCAGAGTCCTAACCACTGGACTGCCAGGGAATTCCCACATTTATTTTTGAGGCTGAACATTTCTTTCCCATCCAGAGATTTCATAGATACTAAATTGTTTTTTCTTCTAGTTTTTTTAATGTCTTTTTAAAATAAATTTATTTATTTATTTATTTATTTTTGGTTGCATTGAGTCTTCGTTGCTGTGCACGGGCTTCTCACTGCGGTGGCTTCTCTTTTTATGACACATGGGCTCTAGGCGTGTGGGCTTCAGTAGTTGTGGTGCGTGGGATTCAGTAATTGTAGCTCATGGGCCTTAGAGCACAGGCTCAGTAGTTGTGGCGCACAGGCTTTGTTGCTCCGCAGCATGTGGGATCTTCCCGGACCAGGGTTTGAACCCGTGTACCATGCATTGGCAGGCGGATTCTTAACCACTGCACCAACGGGGAAGCCCTTTAATGTCTTGATTATTTAAATTTTTTTAAAATTTTCAATTCTGATCTATTTGGACCTGATTTTGATCCAACTATATTTTGTAATAGTGACAGCATGTAACATTTATTGAATACTTACTAAATGTAAACCTTCCTAGCAGTAGAGTAAGTGAATTTCAAAGGTTGTTTCCCCTATTAATAATAGCACATATTCCAAAGGCACACATGAGATTGTTTTTTTTTTAACTGAATGATAAATTTTTTCTTTTTTTTAACAAGTGGAAATTTCATTTTAAAATGTTACTTAACTCATATTGGTTTTTTATTCGTATTTGAATTAAAACTAAGTATTAATGCTAAGACCAAATGAAGTTTAAGTATTTCACCTTAGAAGTTCAATGTTGGTAGAAGAAATAACCTTGAGACTTTGTACATAGCTAACTGCACTTCACATTATATTATTGTTTATATCACTTTTTTTTATTGTTACAGACCATATCCATACCCAATAGTCATGTTTTTCTCTACCTGTCATCTTTCCTTGTGTTAGAGAATGATTTTGTTTGATAACCATGTGGTTGTAAGAGCCTGTGAAATTAAAACTCATCAGCAAATATCAGTAAAATGTCCTTTTCAGCCTGACTTAATCCTGGCACTTAAACAGTCTTGAAATACCACAGAGTCTGGATTAAAAACAAAATTATCTTATCTATGCCATCTGTTTTCATTCATGAAGGCCTGTGACACAGCAGATATATTTAGATGTTTTCTGGTCTATTCAGATTTCCTTTAATATATTTAATTTATGACATTTGGTATCCTGTTCATTAACTAAAATAACATGAGAGCAAAAACTCCCTTTAGAAGAAGGACATTTCTGTTGCTGCACCTGCCAAATTATGCTTGTAGCTAAGATGAGATGATATATTTGTGAGAGAGTTTTCCCATTTTCTGAAACATCAAGGTTAAATCAAAATATTTCAAAATTTACAGCTTATATATTCACCCTTACTTCCTCTACTTAATGACCCCAAAAAGGAGAGCCAATTTAGAAGTTTTATCTTTTAAGAATCTGAATTGTTTTCCATATTAGATTGAGCAAAGCAGAATTAAATAATTATTTGCCTTGTTTCTTGAGTTTCTTCAAAATTTACCTGATATCTGAAATCTGTTGGGCACTTACATAAAGCTGTGACAACAATTTTTTATGATAGAAAGAACAAGACAAGAAATACTATTGGGAAATATTAGAGAGAAATATAGAATTGGAAAAAGATGGCTTTTGGTTAGGGTTTGAGGGAATTGTAGAGAAGATTTTACTTTTGAAGGATTCAGCTTCTGTTTATCTAGAATTAAAATCCATGAAACCTTAAAAGATTTACCCAAAATGTTCTTGATTACCAGGATAGAAAGTAGACAAAGAAAAGATCTGTAATGAAAATGAACCCCAAGTCATACCATTATGTCCTAATCTGATTTTCAGAAGTACACCCACCAAGGAGACACTGTGTTATATGGGGCAAGTGGCCTGACTCTTCAGCCTAAGGGCCTCAAGTCTTCCTACGAGTAAAAGCTCAAAAACCCCAAGTAGAAAAATATCCAGTTGAAAAATTAAAAGTAAGCCTTTCTGGAAAAGACTCTTTTCTCAATAATTTCTAGCTAAGAATCAAAGCATGATTACATATTATTGCAGAGCCAGGACGAATCAAGGGTAAAAAAAATTCCCCCAGCCCAGTGTTTTCAGATAAGAAATTTCAGTTAAGATGCACAGTGTAATTTAAGTATTATCATCTACCATTTGAATCATCCTGATGTTCTGAAATCTTCTTTCAGATTTTATCTTTATATGATTTCACATCTCCTAAAACCACTTTTTATAAGAAGTTATGTGTTTAACTTAATCTGACCCAGTTGCTTGCAGTCTTATAATTAGAACACCAGTTAAATGGTAGTTTCCCTGAGGCACTAGGTGCTTAGACTGGTGAAAATGAAACTTACTTTTTGCAAGAAGGCCCCTTTGGGGAATTGCCATAGACCTTAAACTGTAGTTAAATAAAAGTTTACATTAAAATGAAAATAGCTTTATATTTTCAAATTTTAACCCTTAATAAATCAATGAATGAAAACCTAGGCTTACTGAAGGTGGAATCAGAGCCTCATATATGTGGACAGCTCCAAGTAAACCATCTTCAGCTACTCCATAGCATAACTAGGGCAAATGATGTAATCTGGGATGGGTACTGAAATCCTCAAATAGACTCACCCTCACCCAGCCCCATGGCTGGGGAAATTAGGTCTTTCTCAGTCACTGGTTGGGGAGTAAATATCATGAGTTTTAGTACTTCTTGTCCATATGTCAGAAAAGATGGTATCTAAACAGGAGGAAA